>NC_084732.1:14051598-14291598 GCF_033978785.1 Entelurus aequoreus
TAAAGAGTAAAACAAATCTGTGGATTTGACCACTGATTTTTACAGAAAAAAACTGGCAGCTTAGTTGCCAGACTTTTACGGTAAAATATATGGTATAACTGTATATAGAAATACAGTACCGCTGTTTAATTTTACTTTAGCAACTCAGCTGCCAGTTTTTTTACCATAATAAAATGTGGTACCATAAAATCATCAACCGTGGATTTAAAAAACAAAAAACTGACAACTCAGTCGACAGAATTTTACTGTAAAAAAACAAACATTGGTCATTTTCTTTCCAACTTTTCCAAAATATGCTGTAAAAAAACTCCCTAAATTTTACCGTAAAATCTATTGGTCATTTTTATAGTGTACAATTTGATGTATATATTGCTTCGAAACTATAAGTTAAGCAAATATTTAAGTATTTATTTGGATTTTGACCAACAAAGTTAGATAATATAATATTTGTTGCAATATTGGACACTATTTTATTTCCCTGTCAAACTAGAAAAAAAACCTAAAACCGTTAGTAAGAAAATAAGAAAGTAAAGAAAGAAAATATAAGGTATTTTATTGACACATATTATTTGCGGGCCATATAAAATGACATGGAGGGCCAGATCTGGCCCGCGGGCCTTGATTTTGACACCTGTGCACTAGACACACCAATGAGCCTGTTTATAAATGTACAATAAAACTCCTCATAGAAAGTTGCCATTTGTTATAACTTTGTGTAATGATACAATGCACATTAATGAACATATCAAATATAAATGTGACAGATTGTAGCCAAAGGCTGATTTCCATCAGTATTTCATTGCAAAGAAACAAGCCCAGGGCTCCCACTAATTCAGCGTTATAGTGAGTTGTATTTTTCACAAGTGGGAAGCCGGGCCCGGAAAATAATGCCTACATCAAGCCGGTCCGTGGTACAAAAAAGGTTGGGGACCACTGATCTATGACATAAAGGGCATTAAAAAAAATATATATATTTTTGTATTTTTCCCTTTTTTAAAAATGTTTTTTAAATTAATCAATCCAACAAAATAATGCACAATAATACCATAATAATACAATTCCAATTCCAAAAGCAAACCCGGCCCAGCAACATTCAGAATAGCAATCAACAGAGCAATTGAGAGGACACACAAACATGACACAAAACAATCCAAAAGTAGTCAAACAAAAATGAATAATATCCACAACAGTATCAATATTAATAATAATTCCAACATAGCAGTGATTAGGAATTCTTTCATTGACATTATCATCACAGCCATTCATACAAATAAAAAAAATATATTTAAAAAATGAACAATAGTGTCACAGTGACTTACAAAAAAAAAAAAGTCAAATCGATGAATAAATCTAAAGTTGAGCTAGATTTTAAGTGTTGAAAGTATAAAAAAAAATATGTATGACTTATTTTTAACACTTTTATGATCCCTGAGAATTTTAGTGGTATTTTTTTTAAACTGTCATTGATCAGAAAATTATAATAAATCCAAAATCAATTTTGTTATGATTTGTTGACCTATTGAAGACTCCCATTACTTCACATCAAAAATGTCACTTTAACATTTATTTATTTTTTGTGGAGAAAATTGCATATTTTGTGTGTTGACATAAAAACAATTAAGTTATCTATGACATAAAGGGCATTAACAAAAATGTGTTTTAAATAAAAATGTAAAATCGCCGAATAAATCTAAAGTTGAGCTAGATTTTAAGTGTTGAAAGTATAAAAAAATATGTATAACTTATTTTTAACACTTTTATGATCCCTGATAATTTTAGTAATATTTTTTTAAAAACTGTCATTGATCAGAAAATTATAATAACTCCAAAATCAATGTTGTTATGATTTGTTGACCTATTGAAGACTCCAATTACTACACATCAAAAATGTTTTTTGTGGACGAAAGTACCTATTTTGAGTGTTGACATTAAAACAATTAAGTTATCTATGACATAAAGGGCATTAAAATTATTATTTATTTTTTTCATAAAAATATAACCACATATATGACTTATTTTTAACACTTTTATGATCTCTGAGAATTTTAGTAGTATTTTTTTGAACTGTCATTGCTCAGAAAATCATCCGTCCATCCATTCATCCATAATATATCCAAAATCAATGTTGTTATGATTTGTTGACTTATTGAAGGCTACAATTACTTCACATCTTTGACATATTTTTTGCAGAAAAGGAATGCATATTTTGTGTTTGTCATGAAAAACAAAGTTTTATATGACAAAAAGGACATAAAACAAACAAGGAAAAAACAATAAAAACTTAAAACCGACAGATAGATTTTAAGTTGATCGAGAGATTTAAACAGAGAAAGTAAAACATTTTTTAGAATAATGTATGACTTATTTTTAACACTTTTATAAGTGGACTTTAGTGGGGGGGGGGGGGGGTTAAACTCATTGCTCAAAAAATAATAATGAATCAAAATCAATGTTGCTATGAATTATCGATCTACAGTATTTAAGGTTCCAATTACTTCAAATTAAAAATTATATTTTGATACAACACTTTAAAAAATATTTTCGGGGAAATATTGTATAGTATATTTTTACCATTAAAAACAAGGTTTTCTTTGACAAAAAGGGCATAAAACATAAACACAAAATTAAAACTCAAATCGACAGATGGATCTGAAGTTGATAGAGCAGTGGTTCTCAATTATTTTTTGTCACGCCCCCCCTGAATTAATGTCAATTGTTTTTATCTGTATGTGTCAAGACAGTTCTTTACTAACAGTAATTATGCTATTAAGCCATTGCCTCTCACACCCCCTTTCCCCCGTACAACTGATGGCGGGGGGCCGGCCCACTATCTCCGTAGCACTGCATGGTAGTTAAGCCTTTGTAGGGGACAGAATATTTTTCACGCCCCCTGAAGTGATTGTTTATCTATTTATCTATCTATCTGTATGACAGATAAATAGATATTTATTCAGTGTATGATCGATAAATAGATCACGGGGGGCACCCACTCTACCATTTGAGAAGCGCTTATTTAGAGAATTAGGCATTCCCAAAAAATGTATTATTTTTAACATTATGCCTGAGACCCTTTGGGGTCCCTGGGACCAAACTTGGAGGAGCACTCAAGATAAAAAAATATATATATTCTATTCGTTTTAGAATGAAAAATATCAAAATGGCATTTCAGTGTGCGGCCCTCAGTGGAACAAGTTTGGACACCCCTGATCTAGGACAAAGCAGTATGGTAGTTTGACAGTCTGGAGACTTGCATTTACCGAGTGTCCCTGAATGTATCACAGTATTACAGTGTACTACAGTTAGCATTAGCGTGTTTGATGCATTCAACAACCACTGTACACTTGTGTTGCGCTGCAGACAGGTCTGGTCCACATGGGACAGGATGTCCTCTTCATCCGCCCCCTGGACGTCCCCAAAAGTTCATCGGAGTCTTTCTCGGGTCTCAAACATCAGCTGATGCGACGGCGCCGCCCGGCCCAGAACGCGTCAACTCGGCACACCGAGAGGTCCGGACGCTGCGGCACCGCACCAGGTGAGCGACGCTAGAAACGATACGAAACGTCCAGTCAGAGCGCTCGATACTGTTGTCAGTGTTGCTATGGTATGTTGCTATGACACAAAGTGTGTACATCGCCAACTGGTGGTCTGGCATGCTTACTACACGGCTGATTTCTGGCCCATGACGCAGTGTCATATTGTTGTTGACGTTTCCTCTACCAGTACGCTTGTGAGTAGAGATGTCCGATAATATCGGCCTGCCAATATAATTGGCCGATAAATGCTTTAAAATGTAATATCGGAAATTATTGGTATCGGTTTCAACCTCCCTATTTTCCTGGGAGACTCCCGAATTTCAAGGCCCCTCCCGAAAATCTCCCGGGGCAACCATTCTCCCGATTTCCACCCTGACAACATTATTGGGGGCGTGCCTTAAAGGCACTGCCTTTAGCGTCCTCTACAACCTGTCATCACGTCCGCTTTTCCTCCATACAAACAGCGTGCCGGCCCAGTCACATAATATATGCGGCCTTAAGACACACACAAGTGAATGCAAGCATACTTGGTCAACAGCCATACAGGTCACACTGAGGGTGACCGTATAAACAACTTTAACACTGTTACAAATATGCGCCACACTGTGAACCCACACCAAACAAGAATGACAAACACATTTCGGGAGAACATCTGCACCGAAACACAACATAAACACAACAGCAGTGTTACCCACACATTCATTTATTTGTGGCGGCCAGCCACGAAAGAATTAAGGCCGCAACAAAACAAAAAAAAATTTTTTGTCCTGTCCAGCTTCTCAGGCAAATCATATAGTTGATGTAGATGCCCATATCGGCTGTTCAGATTTACTTTACAAAAGAGAAGTGTAGGATCAAGATTTTTGGAGCTCTTTGTTCAGTGGATCAGATGTTTGATGAAGCCTTGTGTCTATCTACCACCACTACTGTTTTCTGTTTATTTGTTACTGACTGTGGCAGGACGCCTCATTTTCACTTTATGTTGCTGGTAAATAATATGGTTGTAGTAGTAAGCTAAAGTTAAATTATTTAGTATGCACTAATTAAAGGGGCAGAGCTTTAAGAGACATTTTAGCTTTTATATTTTTATAAGATATATTTTTTGTAAGAACCACAATTAATAAATATATTTCAGTGAATAACTTATTGTTCAAATCTGTATATAAATATGTACATAAAGTGTTGTAATTATATTGTAAAATGGATGGATGGATGGATGGATGGACGTTTAAAACAAAACTGTTACTATTAATTAGTAAGTAAATTTTTTTTAGCCTTTTTAGAGAAAATCATATCATTGTCGCAAATTATGCAAATTACTCGATGATGTCATGGTGACCACGCCCATAGCCACGCCCATAGTCACGCCCCCACCGCCACAGGTATCTTGGCAGTTTATGAGAAACACTGAACAGAACAAATACCCCCCCCCCAAAACCCCATCTCCCGAATTCGGAGGTCTCAAGGTTGGCAAGTATGCTCTAGTATTTTTAACCAGATAAGAAAACCCATTGAGATCAAGATCTCTTTCACAGTATACTCTGGACTGAAGCTGTGTGCCTTCATTGTTTTTGTAGCTGTTGTTTGGAGGCATGTTTAAAAAAATAAAAAAATAATGCACTTTGTGAAAGTCAAAGTATAGTATTTCCCATAGTTGTGTGTGGGTATCAGGATTATCTCAGGGAGAGCATGTCCCAAATTCCAAGCTGCTGTTTTGAGGCATGTAAAAAAAACAATGCACTTTGTGACTTCAATAATAAATATGGCAGTGCCATGTTGCCACTTTTTTTTCCATAACTGGAGTTGAAGTTGTTCTCTTATTTTGGAAAACCTTGTTTTTGATTGAATGATTGAAACTTGTATTAGTAGATTGCACAGTACAGTACCGTATTTTTTGGAGTATAAGTCGCACCGGCCGAAAATGCATAATAAAGAAGGAAAAAAACATATATAAGTCGCACTGGAGTATAAGTCGCATTTTTTGGGGAAATTTATTTGATAAAACCCAACACCAAGAATAGACATTTGAAAGGCAATTTAAAATAAATAAAGAATAGCGAACAACAGGCTGAATAAGTGTACGTTATATGAGGCATAAATAACCAACTGAGAACGTGCCTGGTATGTTAACGTAACATATTATGGTAAGAGTCATTCAAATAACTATAACTTATAGAACATGCTATACGTTTACCAAACAATCTGTCACTCCTAATCGCTAAATCCCATGAAATCTTATACGTCTAGTCTCTTACGTGAATGAGCTAAATAATATTATTTGATATTTTACGGTAATGTGTTAATAATTTCACACATAAGTCGCTCCTGAGTATAAGTCGCACCCCCGGCCAAACTATGAAAAAAAACTGCGACTTATAGTCCAAAAAATACGGTACATATTCCGTACAATTGACCACTAAATGGTAACACCCGAATAAGTTTTTCAACTTGTTTAAGTCGGGGTCCACGTTAATCAATTCAGGCTAAAGTTACATTGTTTATAGCATCCAGCGGGGCATCACAACAAAATTAGGCATAATAATGTGTTAATTCCAAGACTGTATATATCTGTATCGGTTGATATCGGAATCGGTAATTAAGAGTTGGACAATATCGGATATCGGCAAAAAAGCTAATATCGGACATCTCTACTTGTAAGTCATGTGACCCATCTGGACCAGCAGGCTCGCTAAATGTCACCTTTGTGTTTACTGCTGTGTGTGTCTTCCATTTTCTTCCTGCAAACGTTTTGTCGGGACCTGCTTCAACTTTCACGCTAGTTTTTTTTAGCACGCTAGCTAGCTAGATGGGGTCTTGTGAGTCAGAAGAATTCCAAATGTCCGTCTGACCGATGGGAACATCGTGATGTGTGCCACTCTGGTCCTGTAGGTGGCAGTGGTGCGTACTCCCCAAGGGCCCCAATGCAAGTGGACCGTAAGGACCACGAGTGTTAATGGCGATGACGTAATCACAGCTGGAACGATAAACGGTCATGTGGCGTGTCGGCCAAGTCCCCCCGTGCACACCCAGCAAAATGTGCACGTTTACGCCTGTAAAAATGTCTGTGACACGCGCTCGCACCGTGCGCGTCTGCTTGTGCACGCTCATTAAGTGGAGCAGCTCGACCCGTCTGAAGTTATGTAACCACACACACACACACACACACACACACACACACTAATACTTTCCACATGTTCACAAGTGGGTCAGACACGGAGGCGAGTGTGTGTGTGTGTTTCTTTGCAGCTGTGTTAAAATGTGAACAGGATTTTCATTTTGACGCCCGACTTCCTCAGCTGATGTTCAGATGGACTTAAAAGGACGGCACGTACGCTAATGCTAAAATGAGTTTGTGTACACGCGCGCGGGTTTTATAAAGTGATGTCACACATGGATCACATGACTCTTGCTAGTGCGAGTGAAGCCTTTTTTACACTCAAACTCACCTTTTTTTTTAGCTTATGGCTTAAAGCACAGGTGTCACACTCAAGGCCCGGGGGCCACATCTGGCCTGCCATCTCTTTTAATGTGGCCCGCGAAAGCCTAGAAATATTGTGCGTACTAAATGTGTTCATTGTTTCCATTTTGACAGAAAAAAATATGTAATGCATGAATTTGCATATGTTTTAAACTTTAATATTAGCTGCTCATGTAACAAATATTATGTTATTATTAGAAGTGGGACTCGTTACACACCTCACGGTTCGTTTCAGATTCGATTCTCGAAATGTATAATTTGGTATGATAATTATAATCAAACCTATTTAAAACAAATTATAGGTTACAAAACTTCATTTTGGTTGCTGACATATATAGGCAGCGAGTAGGCATTGAGATGGCCTAAAAACTTACTTTTAAAATTTCATTCTGAAAAAAAAAAAAAAAAATTAAATACATTTTTAAAACTTATGAATCGATTTAGAATTGGAATGAATAAAAATTGCGATTTTTATTATATATATATATATATATATATATATATATATATATATATATATATATATATATATATATATATATATATACGTGTGTGTGTGTGTATATGTGTATATATATATAAAGGACAAGCGGTAGAAAATGGATGGATGGATATATATATACGTGTGTATGTGTGTGTGTATATGTATATATAGACGCTTCAATAAACTCCCCTGAAGAGCAGGGAAACCTGCAAAACAGGCTTGTAGGGATTAAATAGCCTCCGTGTTTTTTCCTGACCTAACGAATATACTTTATATATATATATATGTATATATATATATATATATATATATATACATATATATATACGGTATACCAACACAGATTGTCCAGGGTGCAGCTGAGATAGGCTCCAGCGACCCCGAAAGGGCAAAGCGGTAGAAAATGAATGGATTGATGGATATATATATACCTGTGTGTGGGTGTGTCTGTGTGTATGTATATATATATATATATATAGTCGTGGTCAAAAGTTTACATACACCTGTAAAGAACATAATGTCATGGCTGTCTTGAGTTTCCAATAATTTCTACAGCTCTTATTTTTTTGTAATAGAGTGATTGGAGCACATACTTGTTGGTCACAAAAAACATTCATGAAGTTTGGTTATTTTATCACTTTACTGAAAATGTGACCAAATCTGCGGGGTCAAAAGTATACATACAGCAATGTTAATATTTGGTTACATGTCCCTTGGCAAGTTTCACTGCAATAAGGCGCTTTTGGTAGCCATCCACAAGCTTCTGGTTGAATTTTTGTCCAATTAATTCTAGCCTGATTTAGCCATTCCTTTACCGCTTTTGACGTGTGTTTGAGGTCATTGTCCTGTTGGAACACCCAACTGCGCCCAAGACCCAATCTCCGGGCTGATGATTTGAGGTTGTCCTGAAGAATTTGGAGGTAATCCTCCTTTTTCACTGTCCCATTTAAAGCACCAGTTCCATTGGCAGCAAAACAGGCCCAGAGCATAATACTACCACCACCATGCTTGACGGTGGGAGTGGTGTTCCTGGGATTAAAGGCCTCACCTTTTCTCCTCCAAACATATTGCTGGGTATTGTGGCCAAACAGCTACATTTTTGTTTTATCTGACCACAGAACTTTCCTCCAGAAGGTCTTATCTTTGTCCATGTGATGTCAGAGGGCGTATTATGCTATGGGCCTTTTTTGCTGCCAATGGAACTGGTGCTTTACAGAGAGTAAATGGGACAGTGAAAAAGGAGGATAACCTCCAAATTCTTCAGGACAACCTAAAATCATCAGCCCGGAGGTTGGGTCTTGGGCGCAGTTGGGTGTTCCAACAGGACAATGACCCCAAACACACGTCAAAAGTGGTAAAGGAATGGTTAAATCAGGCTGGAATGAAGGTTTTAGAATGGCCTTCCCAAAGTCCTCACTTAAACGTGTGGACAATGCTGAAGAAACAAGTCCATGTCAGAAAACCAACACATTTAGCTGAACTGCACCAATTTTGTCAAGAGGAGTGGTCAAAAATTCAACCAGACGCTTGTCAGAAGCTTGTGAATGGCTACCAAAAGCGCCTTATTGCAGTGAAACTGTGTATGTATAGACCAGCGTTTCTCAAAGTGTGGGGCGCGCCCCACTGGTGGGGAATAGAGACATGACAGGTGGGGCGCGAGGAACGGAAGGAAATTTCACTTAAATTTTATTTATTTTTTAAATTATATTCTTAGATTTTTTTTTTTACTATGCTTTCATTTTCTATACACACTGTAAATCACTTTGTGATTCTGTCTGTGAAATACGCTATATAAATAAATGTAAATTACTTGTTTTTCCTGTAGGCTTTAAATTTCTAGGTAGGAGCGAAAGTTTGACAGACATAGCAACAGTAACTAATGGGGGCGGAGCTAAGCGGAACAAACTTTCGCGCGGATGGGTAGCAGGCTAAGAGTGGCAGTGTCAAGCCTGCAACCCCGATTTGAAAAGCTGTGCAGTGCAAAACAGGCTCATTGCAGCCACTAATGCTGGATTACTGTAAAACTCATGTTCACACTCCCTGTCTTGCCAAATGCATAGCTCCTCCTTTTTTTTTTGTTGCAAAGACTGCAAAGTGGCACTTTTATTTTATTTATTATTGAAATTGATGCAAGTTATTTGATTTATTATTGAACTTGATGCAAGTTATAACACTTTTATTTTATTTATTATTGAAATTGATGCAAGTTATTTGATATATTATTGAACTTGATGGAAGTTATAATACTTTTATTTTATTTATTATTGAAATTGATGCAATTTATTTGATTTATTATTGAACTTGATGCAAGTTATAACACTTTTATTTGATTTATTATTGAACTTGTTGCAAGTTATTTGATTTATTATTGAACTTGATGCAAGTTATACCACAGCTGCACAGTTATTTTATTTATTATTGAACTTGATGTCTTTTTGAGTTTGAATGTATACAACTTGATGTTACTTGATGTTCAATAAATTTGAAAATGTTAAGCTTGGCATTGGCGTTCTGTTGGGGCGATTGGGGGAGGTGGGGCTTGAAAACTCCCCCTTGTCCAAAGTGGGGGATGACAAAAAAGTTTGAGAACCACTGGTATAGACCCATAATAAATTCATAAAACAACCAAACTTCATGAATGTTTTTTGTGACCAACAAGTATGCGCTCCAATCACTCTATCACAAAAAAATAACAGTTGTAGAAATGATTGGAAACTCAAGACAGCCATGACATTATGTTCTTTACAAGTGTATATAACCACAACTGTATACACACACACACACACACACACACAAACAGGTATGTATATATATATATATATATATATATATATATATATATATATATATATATATATATATATATATATATATATATATATATATATATATATATATATATATATATATATATCTCCATCCATCCATCCATTTTCTACCGCTTGTCCCTTTCGGGGTCGCGGGGGTTGCTGGAGCCTATCTCAGCTGCATTCGGGCGGAAGGCAGTATAAAAACACGGAGGCTATTTCATCCCTACAAGCCTGTTTCGCAGGTTTCCCTGCTCTTCAGGGGAGTTTATTGAAGCGTCTATATATACATATACACACACACACGTATATAAATATACCTATATACACACACACACACACACACACGTGTATGTATATATATATATACGTGTGTGTGTGTGTGTGTGTGTGTGTATATATATATATATATATATATATATATATATATATATATATATATATAAATGTGAATCTCAATTTTTATTTATTCCAATTATAAATTGATTCATAATTTTTTTAAATTGATTTAAAAAAAATATTTGTACTTCAAAGTGTGTTATCCATCAATTTGTATGTACAGAAATCAAATAGTTATATGCATAGATCAGGGATTCTCAAACCGTGGTACGCTTACCACTAGTGGTACCCGGGCTCCATCTAGTGGTACGCCAAAGAAACCCTAATTAAATATTCAAACACAGTGCAACTGTTCAAAGTGTGTGTTTTTATTACACTGGCCAAAAATATTAAATATATTTGTTGAGTGAAACCTCTGCCTTGTTTTTAATGAACATTTAGGCCTACTATGCTACTGTATTTTAATATTGGTCATTATTGTGGTACTTGGAGAGCCAAGTGTTTTCTGAGGTGGAACTTGGTGAAAACAATTTGAGAGCCACTGGCATAAATAATTGTGTGTTTAATATAATGCAGCGATTATACATTCATTTTCATACATTCACCGTTACAAGCAGCCCTCTGAATGCAGCCATAACTGCCAAGTGTCCCTAAACTAAAACGAGTTTGACACTCTTTGGCTTAAAGGCCTACTGAAACCCACTACTACCGACCACGCAGTCTGATAGTTTATATATCAATGATGAAATCTTAACATTGCAACACATGCCAAAACGGCCGGGTTAACTTATAAAGTGCAATTTTAAATTTCCCGCTAAACTTCCGGTTGGAAACGTCTATGTATGAAGACGTATGCGCGTGACGTCACAACGGCAACGGAAGTATTCGTACCCAATGTGTCACCATACAAACTGCTCTGTTTTAATCGAACAATTCCACAGTATTCTGAACATCTGTCTTAGTGAATCTTTTGCAATTTGTTTAATGAACAATGGAGATTGCACAGAAGAAAGTTGTAGGTTTTTTAGCGGCTGGCTGTAGCAACACAACAAAGAGGACTTACTTGGATAGCAGACATCTGTGATCGGGTGAAGTCCTTCGTCGCGCCGTCGATCGCTGGAACGCAGGTGAGCACGGGTGTTGATGAGCAGATGAGGGCTGGCTGGCGTAGGTGGAGCGCTAATGTTTTTATCATAGCTCTGTGAGGTCCGGTTGCTAAGTTAGCTTCAGCGTTGTTAGCAACAGCATTGTTAAGCTTTGCCAGGCTGAGAATTATTAACCGTGTAGTTACATGTCCATGGTTTAATAGTATTGTTTATCTTCTGTCTATCCTTCCAGTCAGGGATTTATTTATTTTGTTTCTATCTGCATTTGAGCCAAATGCTATCACGTTAGCTCAGTAGCTAAAGAGTTTCGCCGACGTATTGTCGTGGAGATAAAAGTCACTGTGAATGTCCATTTCACGTTCTCGACTCTCATTTTCAAGAGGATATAGTATCCGAGGTGGTTTAAAATACAAATCCGTGATCCACAATAGAAAAAGGAGAGTGTGTGGAATCCAATGAGACCTTGTACCTAAGTTACGGTCAGCGAAAAAAGATACACCCTGCACTGCCTCTCTAGTCCTTCACTCTAACGTTCCTCATCCACGAATCTTTCATCCTCGCTCAAATTAATGGGGTAATCGTCGCTTTCTCGGTCCGAATCTCTCTCGCTCCATTGTAAACAACGGGGAATTGTGAGGAATCCTTCCTCCTGTGACGTCACGCTACTTCCGGTATAGGCAAGGCTTTTTTTTTTATCAGCGACCAAAAGTGGCAAACTTTATCGTCGTTGTTCTCTACTAAATCCTTTCAGCAAAAATATGGCAATGTCGCGAAATGATCAAGTATGACACATAGAATGGATCTGCTATCCCCGTTTAAATAAAAAAATTCATTCATTTCAGTAGGCCTTTAAAGTTAGTTACTTAGCTAGCTGCGCCTGTGTCACTGCTCAGCATTGAAACAAAAAACCAGCAGGGGGCGCTGTAGTAAGTGAAGCTTTGGCTTGAATTAGTGAAAAATAATCAGGTTTGAATGCGGCATATTTATTCTTTTTTATCTGAAAGGTGGGCAGAGTGTCGTGATGCCAATGCTAAATATAAACCATTGTCCAATCAGAGAATATTTGCTCATTAGGAGTGCAAGAGAGTAGCTGGGAGGAAGGAAAAGTGTCTTTGTTGTCTTTTCTTCGGGGTGTTAGTGTTGGCGTGCATGCTTGCGAGTTTGATTTCCTGAGTAGAAACAGCGTCCTCAGACTGCGGGGGAAGTGGGTCATGTTGCTAAGAAGCTTCTAGAACAGCTCAGCTCTTTATTAACATGCCAGAGGACACGCGGCACCTCACTAGCATATCCATCATGCACCTGACAGTCATGATAATCTTGTGTCCCTAATGAAGTGGCCATGTTTGATGAATAAAATGTATGAGACGACCGTCAGCGTTTTGGATGGTCGCTTACTGGACCCGCTGGTTCTGGCTTCGGTTCCCTTGAGCCTCTTTTGTGGACTGAACAAAGACCAGGATGTTCTAGGAGTCCAAAGTGCAGCCCGCAGCTCATTTTCTTGTGGCCCACAGCACATTCTAAACATTTGGGGACGGCGTGGCGAAGTTGGGAGAGTGGCTGTGCCAGCAATCTGAGGGTTACTGGTTCAATCCCCACCTTCTACCATCCTAGTCACGTCCGTTGTGTCCTTGAGCAAGACACTTCACCCTTGCTCCTGATGGGTCCTGGTTAGCGCCTTGCATGGCAGCTCCCGCCATCAGTGTGTGTATGGGTGAATGTGGAAATAGTGTGAAAGCGCTTTGAGTTCCTTAAAAAGGTAGAAAAGCGCTATACAAGTACAACCCATTTACCATTTAAAAATACTATTACAAAAAACTAATAAAAGTGAAAACAGGTGAAATGTAATGAGAGAAAAAAAACAATAACAGAAAGCTGCCATGCAGGCTGTTTTTTTTCTTTAAAACTGTCATTGCTGGAAAAAAAAAAGATTTAAAATCAATGTTGTCATGAATTATTGACTAACTTAAGGCTCCATTTACTTTACATCAGATATTCCACTTTTTAAATATTTTTGGGAGAAAACATTGCATATTTTGTGTTTGCAATAAACAAAACAAAGTATTCTGTGGCAAAAAGGGAATTAAACAAATAAACCAAAAAAAAGCATTGAAAAAAACAATTTATAATCGACGGATAAGAAGACAAAAAGGATTCTAACATGTAAACATCAGCTCGTTCTCGGTGGCTAGCAATGCAGCTAATGGTAGCAATAAAATCTTCCGCTAAATCGCTTTAAAAATGCATTCAAAAACCGCCAACAATACTTCATTTATGTTCCGTAGCCTGTATAGTAAACAAACTGTAGCAACATTGTTATTGTAAGAGCACTTTTCTAGCGTAGTAACACATCGGCGTGTTTCAGTATTAGCCGTAAAAGCTAACTACAGCGAGAGAGACAAGCTAGATTTTGCGTCCGCACGAAACGCGTTTGAGTTTGTAATGCATAACACTACGATAGGACACCAACCTGTACTGACTGAAAAACATCATATTACAGTATCTGTAAAGTATTAGCCCACATTTCATGTTTTGTTTGTGCACAGCTAGCCACACAGCAGATGTACTGTAGTTGTAATAACACGCATGACGTGCTGCGTGTGTCATGATCAATTTAAAGTGTGACTAACTCGATGAACAGTTGTACGTTTTTCTGGTTTATTTTTGGGTAAGCACTCCATTTTTGTCGAAATAGCGTGGCTCCAACTTCTATATTTTGCACCTTTGAGTTACTTTCACCTCACTCTGTCGGCTTCCGTCTGCCGCAACGTCTCACTCTTCTTTCGTGCTCGCTTCTATAAGCAGCGGTTCATCCTCAGTACATTCAGCTTCAAAAAGATAAGGTTGTGAATCCTAATTTGTCCAAAAATAGTCGTCTTTGTTGTTTGTTACCAAATGTGCCATGATTAGAAAACACTCGCTTATGATTCCGGGAGTAGGAACGCACATTTGTTGCCGGAAGTCAGACGTGCGCTGCTGTGGAAACGGAAATCAATGCCCGTAAGAAATCAGCAATGATTAAAATGACCAAAATACGGTAAATATTGAACATATTACATATTGTTATGAAGGTGTCTGTTACTACATTACACTGTATATAGACTTGCAGTGTGTATAAAAACCTTGATGGAGAGTTTTTAATTTGTTTTAGAGGGCTTTGAAGGCTACAACGGTAACTCCAATTAGCGGCATCTTCCAAGCGTGTTTTTTTTTATCATCTTTAAACCCACCCACCCCCCAAAAAAGACAACTTTTCTTGTCTCTCATAATGATTGTGAGCGATAGGCAAAATTCCAAAATGGTGCAGTTACCCTTTAAGTGTTAAACATATACCGTATTTTCCTGACTAAGGCGCACTTAAAAACATTTTTTTTCTCAAAAATAGACAGTGTCGCCTTAAAAAAATCGCCTTATAACCCTAAGCGCCTTATAACCCTAAGCGCCTAATGTACTGCAGTGTTTCCCACACATTCATTTATTTGTGGGGGCCCGCCATGAAAGAATTACGTCCGCCACAAATAATTTTTATTTTTATTTTTTATTTATTTATTTTTTGTCCTGTCCAGCTTCTCAGGCAAATCATATAGTTGATGTAGATGCCCATATAGGCTGTTCAGATTTACTTTACAAAAGAGAAGTGTAGGATACTTCTCTTGTTGTCTTATTTGTATTTGACCACTACTGTTTTCTGTTTATTTGTTACTGACTGTGGCAGGACACCTCTGCCTCTGTTTCACTTTATGTTGCTGGTAAATAATATGGTTGTAGTAGTAGGCTAAAGTTAAATTATTTAGTATGCACTAATTAAAGGGGCAGAGCTTTCAGAGACATTTTAGCTTTTATATTTTATAAGATATATTTTTTGTAAGAACCACAATTAATAAATATATTTCAGTGAATAACTTATAGTTCAAATCTGTATATAAATATGTACATAAAGTGTTGTAATTATATTGTAAAATGGATGGATGGATGGATGGATGGATGGATGGATGGATGGACGTTTAAAAAAAAACTGTTATTATTAATTAGTAAGTATAAATTTTTTGAGCCTTTTTAGAGAAAATCATATCATTGTAGTAAATTATGCAAATTACTCGATGATGTCATGGTGACCACGCCCATAGCCACGCCCCCACCGCCACAGGTATCTTGGCAGTTTATGGGAAACACTGTACTGAATAGTTCTAGTTTTGCTTACCAACTTGAAAGCTATTTTATTTGGTACATGATGAAATGAGAAGTGTGACCGGTAGATGGCAGTCAAACATAAGAGATACGTGTAGACTGCAATATAATGGCAGTCACACATAAGAGATACGTGTAGACTGCAATATGACTCAAGTAAACAACACCAACATTTTATATGTTCCATTGAAAATATAGAACATTACTCACGGCGCTCAAAAATCTATCAAAATGTTTTCGTACGACTTTGGTAAGCTCTGAAGCCACACCGCTTGATGGATTGTACTGTGCTTCAACATACAAGTATTATCATGGTGTGTGTATAAGGTAAGACATATTATTTGGTGTTTTGTTTCGCAATATTATGCAAAAGCAACTTTTCTTACCTTCTGGTACCTGCTGATCTGTATTTGGGATCTACATAAGTCCTAATAAAAATTGCGCGCCTTTGTAGTCCGTGCCGACACCGTAGTCGATAAGTTTCTTCTTTTTCTCTATCTTCTTGTTATGGGACATTCATCCTCCGCTGTTGCCATTTCTAATATAAAGTAGTGTAAAGTTCTTACTTATATCTGCAATGAAAGCGCTAAAACATACATGAGTTTACATAATTCACCCAAGGAACTTTAGTTATTAGAGAGTTCCGGTCGGACGGTTTTTCACGGGACACATTTCCGGCGGATGAGGAGACGCTGCTCCGTTATTGATTTAAGTAAAGTCTGAATGTCATTAAACCAGTTAGCTCCATCTTTTGACACTTCTTCCACTCCCGTCCTTGCACGCTACACCGCTACAACAAAGATGACGGGACGTAAATAAGACTGCCCACAAAACGGCGCATCCTGAAGCGACTGTTAGAAAGCGGCTTGAAGATGATCTGTAAAACATAATCTATGCAACATTTTGACCAAAGAACCACCATTACATGTTATGTAGACCAGTGGTCCCCAACTACCGGGCCGCGGTAGTATATATATATATATATATATATATATATATATATATATATATATATATATATATATATATATATATACAGTATATCAGTGTTTCCCATAAACTGCCAAGATACCTGTGGCGGTGGGGGCGTTGCTATGGGCGTGGTCACCATGACATCATCGGGTAATTTGCATAATTTACTACAATGATTTCATTTTCTCTAAAAAGGCTCAAAAAATGTATACTTACTAATTAATTATAACAGTTTTGTTTTAAACGTCCATCCATCCATCCATCCATCCATCCATCCATCCATCCATCCATTTTACAATATAATTACAACACTTTATGTACATATTTATATACAGATTTGAACAATAAGTTATTCACTGAAATATATTTATTAATTGTGGTTCTTACAAAAAATATATCTTATAAAATATAAAAGCTAAAATGTCTCAAAGCTCTGCCCCTTTAATTAGTGCATACTAAATAATTTAACTTTAGCCTACTACTACAACCATATTATTTACCAGCAACATAAAGTGAAACAGAGGCAGAGGTGTCCTGCCACAGTCAGTAACAAATAAACAGAAAACAGTAGTGGTGGTAGATAGACACAGAGCTTCATCAAACATCTGATCCACTGAACAAAGAGCTCCAAAAATCTTGAACTTTAGACTGCCATCAGTTTTACTCCCTACACTTAACAATGTGTTTCCTACTGCCTGCAGACTTTGCACCCTTTGTTATATATACATGTTGTGTTTCTAATATAAATACATTTAATAAAGTCAAATACAAATAAGGCAACTAGAGAAGTATCCTACACTTCTCTTTTGTAAAGTAAATCTGAACGGCCGATATGGGCATCTATATCAACTATATGATTTGCCTGAGAAGCTGGAGAGGACAAAAAAAAAAAAAAAAAATTTTTTTTTTTTAATTTTTAATTTTTTATTTGTGGCGGACGTAATTCTTTTGTGGCGGGCCGCCACAAATAAATGAATGTGTGGGAAACCCTGTATATATTTTTTTAAATTAAATCAACTTAAAAAACACAAGATACACTTACAATTAGTGCAGCAACCCAAAAAACCTCCCTCCCCCATATATACTCATTCACACTCATTCGCCCCCCTCCCCCCCTTCCCCGGTCCGTGGGACACATTTTCAAGCGTTGACCGGTCCGCAGTTACAAAAAGGTTGGGGACCACTGATGTAGACCACAAGGAAGTGTTTTCAATTATGAAAAAAAAATAAAATAATATGAACCCTTTAACGCGCCCTATAATCCGGAGCGCCTTATATATGACAATAGACCATTAATCGGCAGTGCGCCTTATATATGAAAATAGACCATTAATCGGCAGTGCGCCTTATAATCCGGCGCGCCCTATGGTCCGGAAAATACGGTATATATAAAATCCATCCATTTTCTACCTCTCGTCCCATATATATAATTAATATATGACCTATTTAAAAAAAAAATTATGACCTTTTATGAGACCTTTCTGGGTCCCCGGGACCAAATTTGAAGCGCGCTCTAAAAGTTAAAAAAAAGTCTATATATCGTATTGGTTTTGAAAATACAATTTTAAAAATGGCCCCCGCATGATTACATTTTTTTCTCAGGGGTAAAGGTTTGGACACCAATGTTATCTAGTCGAAGCAAGCATACTCGGCCCTGACGTGTAGGGCTATCAGATCGTGTCGGCCATCTTTACGGCACAGCTGACGAGGTGATGTGTGGTTTTGCAGGGAAGAAGAGGTCAAAGGTCGGCCAGGAAAACCGGGGGAAGAGGAACGTCATCGGACTGCAGGAAGCGTACACCGTGGAGACGCTGGTGGTGGCCGACGTGGACATGGTCCGTTACCATGGCGCCGAGGCCGCAAAGAGGTTCTTGTTGACCGTCATGAACATGGTGAGAGTGCCACCCCGGTACCCCGAAAGAAGGAAAACCACCGTACCAACATCTTCCTCCTCCACGTTGTTGCGTGTCAGGTGTACAACATGTTCCAGCACCAGAGTCTGGGCGTCAGGATCAACATTCAGGTCACCAAGCTGGTTCTGCTTCACACCCGCCCCGTGAGTCTCACCTCTGACCTCCTGGGCAGATGGGTGTTTAAAAAGGAAAATGTGGGGGAACCATTAGAACCCTCCTTCCTCATGTGTCCCGCAGGAGAAGCTGAAGGTGAGCCACCATGGCGAGCGGTCCCTGGAGAGCTTCTGCCACTGGCAGCATCAGGAGTTCGGAGGTCCGCGCTACCTCGGAACCAACCACCTTCCCGCTGAAGACGTCCCGCCTGTGGACACGGCAGTGCTGGTCACCAGGTGGGCTGTTTCTGCATGTTCGCGCCTCAGTCATGCAAAACTACACACACACACACACACACAGCCTGGTCCACAGATGGTGTGTGTGTGTGTGTGTTTGCAGCAGGGTGACTGTTTTCGCACTTAAATGAGAACTTCGCCTCTTCCTCCTCTGATGCTCTCACTCGCTGCACACAACAAAGACTTGTTGGTCACATGGCAGCTCATTGATATTCCCGCTTATCTTTGTCTTCATCTTAAGCCCCGCCTCTTGTCGCACGACACATCCACGTTACTTCCGCTGACGTGACGCTCCCTCGCGTTTGGTCACGCTCTGGAACAATGTTTCGCATGTAAACAAAGAATGTTCCATTCCAGGGTCAAAAATTGCAAAGTTTTAAGTGTTTTTTGTCACGTTTCAAGATGCAGTGTTAAGAGTATGAAAGACTGCACACTGTGTTGGGGGGTGATCTACTAAGACTGTGTGTACAATTGATAACAAGTGCAAAAGTGGCGTAGGCCGCCCTATTTAAAGGCCTACTGAAACCCACTACTATCGACCACGCAGTTTGATAGTTTATACATCAATGATGAAATCTTAACATTGCAACACATGCCAATACGGCCGGGTTAACTTATAAAGTGGAATTTTAAATTTCCCGGGGAACTTCCGGTTGAAAACGTCTATGTATGATGACGTTTGCGCGTGACGTCAATGGTTGAAACGGAAGTATTCGGACACATTGTATCACAATACAAACAGCTCTGTTTTCATCGCAAAATTCCACAGTATTCTGGACATCTGTGTTGGTGAATCTTTTGCAATTTGTTTAATGAACAATGGAGACTGCAAAGAAGAAAGCTGTAGGTGGGATCGGTGTATTAGCGGCTGGCTGCAGCAACACAACCAGGAGGACTTAGTGGGATAGCAGACGCGCTATCCGACGCTAGCCGCCGACCGCATCGATGATCGGGTGAAGTCCTTCGTCGCGCCGTCGATCGTTGGAACGCAGGTGAGCACGGGTGTTGATGAGCAGATGAGGGCTGGCGTAGGTGGAGCGCTAATGTTTTTATCATAGCTCTGACGAGGTCCCGTAGCTAAGTTAGCTTCAATGGCGTCGTTAGCAACAGCATTGCTAGGCTT
This sequence comes from Entelurus aequoreus, assembly GCF_033978785.1. Taxonomy (NCBI): domain Eukaryota; kingdom Metazoa; phylum Chordata; class Actinopteri; order Syngnathiformes; family Syngnathidae; genus Entelurus; species Entelurus aequoreus. Next base: position 14,071,928 of record NC_084732.1, read on the forward strand.
TGACAGGCGGCACAGCATTAACCGTGTAGTTACAGTTCCAGTGTTTGGTTCGGTGTCTCCTGATAGTAGTATTGTTGATCTTCTGTCTATCCTTCCAGTCAGGGGCTTATTTCTTTTGTTTCTATCTGCATTTAAGCACGATGCTATCACGTTAGCTCCGTAGCTAAAGTGCTTCACCGATGTATTGTCGTGGAGATAAAAGTCACTGTGAATGTCGATTTCGCGTTCTCGACTCTCATTTTCAAGAGGATATAGTATCCGAGGTGGTTTAAAATACAAATCCGTGATCCACATTAGAAAAAGGAGAAAGTGTGGAATCCAATGAGCCCTTTTACCTAAGTTACGGTCAGAGCGAAAAAAGATACGTCCTGCACTGCACTCTTGCTCAAATTAATGGGGTAATCGTCGCTTTCTCGGTCCGAATCGCTCTCGCTGCTGGTGTAAACAATGGGGAAATGCGAGGAGCCCTTCAACCTGTGGCGTCACGCTACTTCCGGTACAGGCAAGGCTTTTTTTATCAGCGACCAAAAGTTGCGAACTTTATCGTCGATGTTCTCTACTAAATCCTTTCAGCAAAAATATGGCAATATCGCGAAATGATCAAGTATGACACATAGAATGGATCTGCTATCCCCGTTTCAATAAAAACATTTCATTTCAGTAGGCCTTTAAATCAAAATCTTGTGTTTACTAACGGCTGTCACCATGGAAACACTCATTTACTGCACACCTATTGCATCCATGCATCTATGTTTATGTTGTGGAAAATGCAGCAACTATACATGTTTTCTGGAATATTCAGAGTATGTGAAAGTTCAATTTCTACCTCGTTTACGTCCGTGACGACCTCTTTAAAGCTTTGTAATCAATCAGAAATACCAAGCAGCTAAAAGTCAAACATGGAGAGAGTGTTTGCATGTTTCCCATCATGCCTTGCAATTGATTGAAATGGGTGTAATTTAAAAAATGTTATGGCGGTGGGGCTTTTTTTTGTAATATCCACAAAGTTCAATGAGCAGGTTGTGTCATGTGTGACCATGTCTGTTGAATTTTTGTGCTGGTTGAATTTTTTTTTTTTTTTCCATGACTCGGAAAGGTTGTTTTGGATTGGGTCATATAGGTACATGTTGTGATGGTGATTTCAAGAAAGTACACATTATGGTCACTGACCTGTGTTACTTGTGAAATTTACAGGATGGCGACAAAATGTCACCTGTGAGACCGTCAAATGATTAAATGTAGTCATGCCTGGCATGTTTGCTTATTGAACTTCTGCCGGTCTCGCGGGCCAAATTAAAGACGCCGGCAGGCCGCATTTGCCCCAGGGGCCGTAGTTTTAACACACCTGCGCTAGTGGTACACATACCCCAGTTTGAGAATCACTGGTCTAGAGATTTAAATGTTCACAGTAAAAAAAAAGTTTGGGTCCTTGGGACCTTTAACGTTCAACAAACTTGAGGCACCCAAAGGGTTAAAATAAATCTAAATATTGTGTTGATTTTAAATTGGAAAAATATCAAAATGGCCCAGCACATGCTTTCATTTTTCAGTGACTTATTGAAGAGTACAGACAGAAGTAATCCAAAGAAGTTCATTAGGTCTTCAAGAAATTATGCAATTTGTTATTCTCATACCTAGACCTGTGTGTTTACTTCCGTACCTGACGGTTTTGGCTACAACTGTTACCTTCCTCAGAAGTTGTCACGTGATGATGACATAGTTAGCATATATAGCATCATCTAGCTAGCTTACTTATTGACGATGACGTCACGTGACAACCTCTGAGGAAGGCAACAGTTGTAGCCAAAACAGTCAGGTAAGGAAGTAAACACACAGGTCTGGCTATAACAGACCTGGGCAAATTAATGCGGCCGGTTAAGCTTTTCAATCTGGCCCGCTGGACATCCCCAAATAATTGTTATAGATATTTAAGATGTAAACTGTAGCTGCCATTATGATGTGCAGTGATGTTTTGAAAATTACGAAATTACCGTAAGTCTTGAACTATACAAAGTATTTCAATGGTTGGAATCTGCACTTTTGCATGATATACTAGTTACTTTGGTGATCTAAGTCACAGCAGCTCAGACGAGGCACCAAGCAGGGTGGGTGGGGAGCGTTTCCACAGAGTGTTTCCAAAGCGACCAGCCTGAAATGCACGTGTCAGGGACAGACGCGGAAGGAGATTTTTACAACAAAGTTCTAAAGATAAACATACTTTTATTCCATGGCTTTTAACACTGAGTGATCTCCATCCTGCTTTGGCGTCCCACAATGCACCTGCTGTGAACCTGTTTTTATGTTTTATTTATATATTTTTTATCGTGCTCTGTTTGTGTTGCGGTGTGCTTGCTCGTTTCTCTTGTGTTATCTTTTAACCTGCCCATTGTACAGCACTTTGGCTACCCCTGTGGTAAATTTTAAATGTGCTTTATAAATAAAGTTGATTTGATTTGACTTAGTGATATATCAGATGTATGAGATTGTAGGTGGGTTTATTTTTTACCCTTCGCGTTCATATTTCACTGTGTTTGTTGCATTTTTATTGCGTTTTGCTTGATTGTAAAATATGTCGATGGAGAGGTGGTGTGACGTTCATACGGTGTAAATATTCAGTGTTTTATCGTTCATAGTTAATGTAAATTCTTTATTTTCATGTACATTCTGGGTGTCTCATTCAGTAAAAAAATTTAAAATTCCATTCCGTTTTTAAGGCAGTCTGTCATAAAGTTTTTAGCTTTCAATCAGACATTATCGTAAAGTTTTGTATTAGTGTTCCTAAAAATAGATATACCGGCCCCACAGACACATTTTTTTCTCTAAATTTGGCCCCCCCGAGTCTAAATAATTGCCCAGGCCTGGGCTATAACAATAACAAATTGTATGACTGACAGAAGTATTTCATTGGTCCATGAGAACAGGTTTTGGTTTCGTTGAAAAAGTTCTAAAAGGGTTCTTGTGTTTCAGGACAGACTTCTGTGTCCACAAGGAGGAGCCCTGCGACACTGTGGGTAAGTTTCATCTTTTTTTATTATTATAATCATCTTCCTCGGAGGGCCCAAAAATTCTGTTGCTGGGCAAGTCAGGGAATGTCAGATTTTATTGTTTCTTGGTGGTTGTTGTGTCTGAGGAGGGAAGAACATTCCAGGACCTTCCAACTGGACTCCTTGGCTAAGATATTCGGGTTTGGCTTTGGGAAGTGCCTGGCGTGTACAAGTGTGGAATGTGTGTGTTGGCCCCAATGTTCTACGAGTGTCTCAGTGTTTGTCCGTGTCGGCATTTTAGGATGCGTACATTCCTGCGCGCACAGTGCATGAGAGCGTGCACGTGACAATAAAGGAAGGAGGACGATGAGGAATGTCCGATGGGGACTTGGCACCAATCAGTGGGGATGAAGAGTCGTCTCTCATTCTTCCGACTGGGGTCTCATATTTGATTAAAAAGATGTGACGAGACAGGATATCGACGACGACTTATCATACCCGTTTGCATTTGAAAATAATTCATAAGCATGCAAAAGTATATGTTTGTGTGTAGGCAAGAGGCCAAAACTCACAAAAGTATGCAAAAATAATTCGGACAGACACCTTTTCTGAGGACAGGTGGACAAAAATGATGGAGGTTTTCCTTTGTGGACACGCTACCTTCATGTCATCATTAGGGCTGTGAATCTTTGTGCGCCACACAAGTCCATTTGGTTCTTGGGAGTAACTATTCGATTCAGATTCCATTCTCCATTCTCAGAAATCTGCGTTTTTAAACATTCAAATATCAATTCCGCGTTTATTTGATGAAACATTGTATCGTGTAATCGAAGGAGGAGTGTCAATAGATGTAGCTAACTTAGTTTTCTTATCAGCAATCGAGCAGTAACTCAACCTCCGTGGCTTCTCAGCGCAAAACACAACACTGGAAATGTGTCCCCTGAAAACCTGTCCGACAAAAACTCACAATAACAAAAGTTCTGTGGGTGAATTATGTAAACACACCACAGTATCGAACTATACGGACTATAAGACGCACTTAAAATCCGTGAATTTTTCTCAAAAATGCGCCTAATGTACGGAATAATTGTGGTTGTGCTTACCGACCTCGAAGCAATTTTATTTGGTACGTGGTGTAATGATAAGTGTGACCAGTACATGGTAGTCACACATAGGAGATACGTGTAGACTACGAAATGATGCCAGTAAACAACACCAAGACTTTAAATGTTCCATTGAAAATAAAGAACATTAGACACGGCGCTCAAAAATCTTTTAATATGCTTTAGTATGACTTTTAAGTCGCACCGCTTAATGGATTGTCGGCCCATAATGGCAACCGTAGTCAGAGATACAAGTATTACTATGGTGTGTATATAAGGACTGCAAAATGGCACCATTAGCAGACATATTATCTGGCGTTTTGTTTCACAATATTATGCAAAACCAACTTTTCTTACCTTATGGTACTTGCTGATGTGTATTTGAGATCTGCATGAGTCCTGAAAATTTGCGCACGCCCCCCACTGTAGTCCGTGTCAATGCCGTAGTCGATAAGCTTCTTCGTTTTCTCTATCTTCTTGTTATGGGGCATTCATCCTCCGCTGTTGCCATTTCTAATATAAAGCAGCGTAAAGTTCTAACTTATATCTCACTGTGGAAGCGCTAAAAACTACCAGTGTAGTGAGTTTACATTATTCACCCAAGGAACTTTAGTTATTAGAGAGTTCCGGTCGTACGGTTTTTCACACATTTCCACTAGTGAGCCTCGGATGAGGAGATGCTGCTCCATTATTGATTTACTGTAAGTAAAGTCTGAATGTCATTAAAACAGTTAGCTCCATCTTTTGACACTTCTTCCACTCCCGTCCTTGCACGCTACACCGCTACAACAAAGATGACGGGGAGTAGACGCTGCCGAATGTGAGCCACGTAAATAAGACCGCCCACAAAACGGCGCATCCTGAAGCGACTGTCAGAAAGTGACTTGAAGATGGTCTGTAAAAAAATAATCTATGCAACATTTTGACCAAGGAACCACCATTACATGTTATGTAGACCACAATGAAGTGTTTTTCATTTAGAAAAAAATCATAGTATGACCCTTTTAATGCGCCCTATAATCCGGTGCACATTTTGTATAAAAAAGACAGTAATAGACCCGCTCATCGGCAGTGCGCCATATAATCCGGTGCGCCCTATGGGCCGAAAATACGGTACTCACTTTTCCTCTTGCCTAAATGCCGCGCTAAATTGTAGAACATATTTGGATGATTACAATCCCAACACTATTAATTCCAAACCAGCTGTAGTTCGAGAGTGTTTATTTGTAGCCCGCAAGAAAATTAATTTTTTAACACGACGGATGTAAACAGAGGTCACAACACAGGAAATCTATTACAACGTTGATTATATATACTGTACATGTTCTTTAAAAGTGACTTTTAAACAACGTCGCAAAATAGTTATAATTATAAATTGAGACTACGCTGATGTCCAATGTTGGATCCACCTTGTTGGTTGGGGGAAATTACCAAATTTCAATGGTCAAATCAACGTCACAACCTGACATTGAATAAACATAGTCAAAAAGCATGTTGTTTCAACGTTGTAATTGTGTTGTGGATTATTGGTTGGGAAATAAAAAAAATTCAATGGTCACATCAACGTCAGAAACCAGCATTGATTAAACGTCGTCAAAAAGCATGTTATTTCAACGTTGTGTTTGAGTTGCTCAACGACCTAATTAATAATAATAATAACAATGGATAACCCGACCTCGGATAAGCGGAAGAAGATGGATGGATGGATGGATGGATGATAGATTTATATAGCACTTTTCTAGACAGTCAAAGTGCTTCACAGTGGTAGTGGTAAGCTACATTTGTAGCCATAACTGCCCTGGGGTAGACTGACTAATTCAACAAGTTCTCAACGTTGTTTTAATGTCTTGTGCCTGCTGGCTGTAAAATAGAATTGCCAATCTTTTCTGAGTTCCTTGCATGCATGTTATATAATTGTAAATTATATTTTCAATGATAATAATGTTAGTAAAATACTAAAAAAACAAATGGGGGTACATTACATGAGTCTAAAAGCCAACAAAAAAAGTTTGGCAGATGAGAATAAATCTAAAGGTAAAATTTAGTGTAGAAATGCACCCAATTGCAGGAAATGTAGTCTTGATTTTAAACATTTTCTTTCGGGACTTGCGTGTCAGCACTTTGTGCCGATATATATTTTCCTTTTTTTTGTTATTTTTCCTCTCTTTTTCTCAAAGGGTGCTCGCATGCCAATTCTATGATCAACTACTGTACATTCCTCCATATAAGAGATCAACAGCTGTGATAAATTTCCATATTACTTAAAAGAAAACTGGTTTTGTTGAATTTTGTTTAAAATTCTACTCAAACATTTAATAAAGTCAAATACAAATAAGGCAACAGGAGAAGTATCCAACACTTCTCTTTTCTAAAGTAAATCTGTACAGCAGATACGATCATCTACATCAACAATATGATTTGCCTGAGTGGCTGGACAGGACAGATTTAAAAATAAAAATAAAAAAATACAACATTTTACATAGATTCTTTTTTAATCTATTCAAATATGAATCGGGTTTAATTCGAAAATCTTTTTTTTTTGACACCCCTTGTCATCATTGAAAGACGTGCTTATGGTTTTGTGTCCATTCAATCAATCAATCAATCAAAGTTTATTTATATAGCCCTTAATCACAAGTGTCTCAAAGGGCTGCACAAGCCACTACGACATCCTCGGCTCAAATCCCACATCAGGGCAAGAAAAAAACTCCACCCAATGGGACGCAATGATAAACCTTGGAGGGGACCGCAGATGTGGGGACCCCCCCTGGGTGACCGGTGCAATGGATGTTAAGTGGATCTAGTTAATAGTGTGAGTCCAGTCCATAGTGGGGGCCAGCAGGGGATCATCTTGAGTGGAGACAAGTCAGCAGCGCAGAGAGTTCCCCAACTGATGCACAGATGAGTGGTCCACCCCGGGTCTCGACTTTGAACAGCTAGCGCATCATCTGTGGTCACCTGATAACCACTCCACGCAGGAGAGGGGGGCAAAGCAGAAAATAGACGACAGATCAACTAGTCTAAAAGGGGGGTCTATTTAGAGCCTAGAGTATACAAATGAGTTTTAAGATGGGACTTAAATGCTTCGACTGAGGTATTATCTCTAACTGTGACCGAGAGGGCATTCCAGAGTACTGGAGCCCGAATAGAAAACGCTCTATAGCCCGCAGACTTTTTTTGGGCTCTGGGAATCACTAATAAGCCGAAGTTCTTATAACGCCGATTTCTTGCAGGGACATATGGTACAATACAATCAGCAAGATACTGTATGTCCTTACTAGAGAGGTTCTAACAAAAAAATGTCCCCTGGTTTTCATGCACATGTGAGGAGTTGAGTATCTTCAGTATGGGCATCCTTGGAACCGTCCCCGAGACCATGAAAGTGTTTTTCTTTATTTATTTTCCCAGCTGGCCTCCTGTATTTAAGCTTCCAGAAAGGTTCCCCAAAGTGTCAACAAACAGTCGACGCTACTGGACTTTTTCCTTTGGACTGCATCTCCCCAAAGCAGCTGCTCCTCACATGTTTGTCCTCCTCATCCAAAGCCGCCTTTGAACAAAGTCCAGTAGAAGTGGAGGACTTCCCTCTGTGGAACACCAGGAAGCAGAGTGCAGCGTTCAGCACGTTTACGAGTCTCGTCGCACACTCGCTCATCTCTACTCTGATTGGACCGTTGTGCCACTTTTGTCCTCGGGGACTAAGGCTGACATGGACTGGACAAACCTTCACGCTGGATCAGGGGTGCCCAAACTTTTTCCAGTGAGGGCCACAGACTAACAAACCAAAGGGTACGGGGGCCATTTTGGTAGTTTTCACCTTCAAAACAATACAATAATTATATATATTTTTCAAAGAACTAGACCAGGGGTGTCCAAAGTGCAGAACGTAGCTAATTTTCTAGCTATCGTTAGCACTCTAATATTAGCATGCTAGCTTTTTTTTGGTCAATTTTGCAGATATACACCTCAGTGTCAAATATTTTGTTGCTTGACGAATGATACCTGTTGGCATGTTAACGTTAATATGCTGTCTCCTTTAGCTAATTTTGTAAGTATACAACTTAGTCATATTTTAGTACTTGATGCATGCTAACGTTAGTAAGCTAGCATGTTAAACACATTTTTCAGGTACACACGTCAGAATAATATATTTTGGTACTTGACGCATGAAACAGTTAGCATGCTAAAATTAGCATACTAGCTTTTTAGATAATTTAGGAGGTTTCATAAATGTTGGTATTTTGGTAGTTTTCACCTTCAAAACAATACAATATTTATATATATTTTTCAAAGAACTAGGCCAGGGGTGTCCAAAGTGCGTGTACGTAGCTAATTTTTTAACGGCCTGCGGCACAATCGTTAGCATTCTAATATTAGCATGCTAGCTTTTTTTGGGGTAATTTTGCAGATACACACCTCAGTGTCAAATATTTTGTTGCTTGACGAATGATACCTGTTGGCATATTAACGTTAATATTAGGGGTGTGGGGAAAAATAGATTCGAATTCAAATCCCCATTCTCACGTTGTACGATTCAGTATTTTTATTTATATCTTATTTTTATTTTTATTTTTTTAAATTGAATTTTATTAATCAATCCAACAAAACAATACACAGCAATACTATAACAATGCAATCCAATTCCAAAACCAAACCCGACCCAGCAACACTCAGAACAGCAATAAACAGAGCAATTGAGAGGAGACACAAACACGACACAGAACAATCCAAAAGTAGTGAAACAAAAATGAATATTATCAACAACATAGCAGTGATTAAAAATCCCTCATTGACATTATCATTAGACATTTATAAAAAATAAATAAAATAAAAATGAACAATATAGTGTCACAGTGGCTTACACTTGCATCGCATCTCATAAGCTTGACAACACATTGTGTCCAATATTTTCACAAAGATAAAATAAGTCATATTTTTGGTTCATTTAATAGTTAAAACAAATTTACATTATTGTAATCAGTTGATAAAACATTGTCCTTTACAATTATAAAAGCTTTTTACAAAAATCTACTACTCTGCTTGCATGTCAGCAGACTGGGGTAGATCCTGCTGAAATCCTATGCATTGAATGAATAGAGAATTGTTTTGAATTGGAAAAATATCGTTTTTAAATCGAGAATCCCGTTGAATCGAAAAAATCCATTTATAATCGAATCGTGACCCCAAAAATCAATATTGAATCGAATTGTGGGGCACCCAAAGATTCGCAGCCCTAGTTAATATGCTATCTCCTTTAATTTTGTAAGTATACAACTTAGTCATATTTTGGTACTTGATGCATGCTAACGTTAGCAGGCTAGCATTTTAAACACATTTTTTAGGTACACACGTCAGAATAATATATTTTGGTACTTGACGCATGAAACAGTTAGCATGCTGAAGCATGCTAGCTTTTTAGATAATTTAGGAGGTTTCATAAATGTTGGTATTTCACTAATGCCACCTGTAAGCATGCTATTGTTAGCATGTTAACATAGTCCTGTTAGCATGCTCACTTTCTTAGCTCATTTTGCTGATATTTTTTGTTACTTGACGCTACCATTTTAATTTGGCTTTGGCTCTTCAGCATTTACACAACATTTCTACTGAAATGTAATTTTTTAGTTCTTTAAAACAATCTATATATTGTACTGGTTTTAAAGTTGAAAACTCCCTAAACGGCCTCAGCCTCCTTTGATTTGTCAGTTTGGAAAAAGGTTGAGCACCCCTGAACTATCCATCCATCCATTTTCTACCGCTTATCCCCTTCGGGGTCGCGGGGGGCGCTGGAGCCTATCTCAGCTACAATCGGGCGGAAGGCGGGGTACACCCTGGACAAGTCGCCACCTCAACTAGACAATGCCATTTCAGTAGTAATTGTGTGTGAATGCTGAAGAGCCAAAGCCTAACTGAAGTGCTATTGATTGATTGATTGAGACTTTTATTAGTGGATTGCACAGTGAAGTACATATTCCGTACAATTGACCAATAAATGGTAACACCCGAATAATTTTTTCAACTTGTTTAAGTCGGGGTTCACTTAAATTGATTCATGATACAGATATATACTATCAGATATATACTATCATCATAATACAGTCATCACACAAGATAATCATCATCAGAGTATATACATTGAATTATTTACATTATTTACAATATTTACAATCCGGGGTGTGGGATGTGGAGGGGGGGGTTAGGCTTGGTTGTTATCATCACTTCAGTCATCAACAATTGCATCATCAGAGAAATGGACATTGAAACAGTGTAGGTCTGACTTGGTAGGATATGTACAGCAAGTAGTGGATATATATATGTATATATATAGAGAGAGAGATGAGTAAGCATAAGAAAAAGTATCTACATTTGATTATTTACATTTGATTATTAACAATCCGGGGAGGGTGTTAGTTTAGGGTTGAAGCTGCCTGGAGGTGTTCTTTTAGAGCGGTTTTGAAGGAGGATAGAGATGCCCTTTCTTTTACACCTGTTGGGAGCGCATTCCATATTGATGTGGCATAGAAAGAGAATGAGTTAAGACCTTTGTTAGATCGGAATCTGGGTTTAACGTGGTTAGTGGAGCTCCCCCTGACGGTTAACTTGCTGGCCAGATAGCGTCAATATTGGCAAAATGTGCTAAAAAAAAAAGCTAGCCTGCTAACAGTACTATGCTAACATTAGCGTGCGAATAGTTAGCATTAGTAAAATACCAAAATATTTGTCACTGAGTTGTATACCTAATAAATCAGCTAAAAAAATGTATTCAGCATGCTAATTTTAGCGTGTTAAAATGCTAACCGCAACGTGCGTCAAGTACCAAAATATATTACTCTGAGGTGTGTACCTGAAAAAGTAGATTACAAAGTAGCCTGCTAATGTTACCAACATATGACTGAGGTGTATACCTACAAAATTAGCGGAAACAAAAGCTAACATACTAGCGTTAGCATTAGAGATGTCCGATAATATCGGACTGCCGATATTATCGGCCGATAAATGCTTTAAAATGTAATATCGGAAATTATTGGTATCGGTTTCAAAAAGTTAAATTTATGACTTTTTAAAACACAGCTGTGCGGAGTGGTACACGGATGTAGGGAGAAGTACAGAGCGCCAATAAACCTTAAAGGCACTGCCTTTGCGTTCTGGCCCAATCACATAATATCTACGGCTTTTCACACACACACGTGAATGCAATGCATACTTGGTTAACTGCCATACAGGTCACACTGAGGGTAGCCGTATAAACAACTTTAACACTGTTACAAATATGCGCCACACTGTGAACCCACACCAAACAAGAATGACAATAACATTTCGGGAGAACATCTGCACCGTAACACAACATAAACACAACAGAACAAATACCCAGAACCCCTTGCAGCACTAACTCTTCCGGGACGCTACAATATACACCCCCCGCTACTCCCTACGAGCCCCCACGCCCCACCCCAACCCAGCCCACCTCAACTTCCTCATGATCTCTCAAAGTGCAAAAAAAATAATGCACTTTGTGACTTCAATAATAAATATGGCAGTGCCATGTTGGCATTTTTTTCCATTACTTGAGTTGATTTATTTTGGAAAACCTTGTTACATTGTTTAATGCATACAGTGGGGCATCACAACAAAATTAGGCATAATAATTAATTAATTCCACGACTGTATGTATCGGTATCGGTTGATATCGGAATCGGTAATTAAGAGTTGGACAATATCGGATATCGGCAAAAAAGCCATTATCGGACATCTCTCGTTAGCATGCTAACAGGTATCCTTCGTCAAGTAACCAAATATTTGACGCCGAGGTGTAAACCTGCAAAATTAACAAAACAAAAAAAAAGATAGCGTGCTGATATTGAAATGCCAACAAGGCCGTTTAAAAATTAGCTACAGGCTACAAACGGCCCCAAGCAGCACTGCTTGGACCTGAACTTGGACAGACAGAAGACTTTTGACAAAGACGACAACTATGTAACACACACTCACACACAAACACACACACACAATGTGGATGATGTCATGTCAGTTGTGCGTGTGTAACGTGTTAATCCAGCAGCACAATGACAGCACACACACGCTCTTTGTGTGCGTAAAAGCCCCCCTCCACAACATAATCATGTGTTCTTATCCAAGAACAACACATGTAACCTTGGAGATGCTATGACCTCATCTAGAACGTTCTCTCCGCACTGACTTGATTAACTTTGCTACAGTCCTCACGTGTTTGTGTGTTCACCTAGTGTGTGTGTGTGTGTGTGTGTGTGTGTGTGTGTGTGTGTGTGTGTGTGTGTGTGTGTGTGTGTGTGTGTGTGTGTGTGTGTGTGTGTGTGTCAGGTATCGCCTACTTGGGCGGAGTGTGCAGCGCCAAAAGGAAGTGTGTGTTGGCCGAGGACAACGGACTCAATTTGGCCTTCACCATCGCTCACGAGCTTGGACACAAGTAAGTGCACTTCTGGATTGTAACTCTTTTGTGTGTGTGTGTGTGTGTAGGCACGTTATGTAAGGGCTAAATTTGCCTAACTCACATCAGACGTTTGTAAACGAGCCAGGAAAATGACATCATTGAGGGTGAACGACTATGATGTCATCATCTGGCAGCTGTGTGGATGCAATCGACGACCAGCAAAATGGCGTCCAAGTGTTACTCGCCGACAGGTCACATGACTGGGGCTCGCCGTGACATCGTTTGACCTCCGGCGAGTTCCATAGTTGCATTGTGACAGTGCCGCTGGTCACGTGACCGCATGTTGGCGTGTGCTCCCCAGCATGGGGATGAGCCACGACGACGATCACGCCTCCTGCACTGGCCACGCCTACATCATGTCTGGCGAATGGGTGAAGGGGAGGAACCCCAGCGACCTCTCGTGGTCGTCCTGCAGTCGCGATGACCTGGAGACCTTTCTCAGGTGACGTGATCGTGAGCACAGCGTTTGAACTCATTTACATATTAACACTGCTACATCTAACTCATTTGCATCTTAACACGCTTTCGCCAACACGTTTACAAATGAGCACTGCTGTCTAACTCGTTTACATATTGACACTACTATGTCTAACTCATTTGCAAAACCCAAAACCAGTGAAGTTGGCACGTTATGTAAATCGTAAATGAAAACAGAATTCAATGATTTGCAAATCCTTTTCAACTTATGTTCAATTGAATAGACTGCAAAGACAAGATAATTAATGTTTGAACTCGAAAACTTTATTTTTTGCCAATATTAGCTCATTTGGAATTTGATGCCTGCAATATGTTTCAAAAAAGTTGGCACAAGTTGAGGAATGCTCATCAAACACTTATTTGGAAAATCCCACAGGTGAACAGGCTAATTGGGAACAGGTGGGTGCCATGATTGGGTATAAAAGCAGCTTCCATGAAATGCTCAGTCATTCACAAACAAGGATGGGGCGAGGGTCACCACTTTGTCAACAAATGCGTGAGCAAATTGTTGAACAGTTTAAGAACAACATTTCTCAACAAGCTATTGCAAGGAATTTAGGGATTTCACCATCTGCGGTCCGTAATATCATCAAAAGGTTCAGAAAATCTGGAGAAATTACTGCACGTAAGCAATGATATTACGGACCTTCGATCCCTCAGGCGGTACTGCATCAAAAACCGACATCAGTGTGTAAAGGATATCACCACATGGGCTCAGGAACACTTCAGAAAACCACTGTCAGTAACTACAGTTTGTCACTACATCTGTAAGTGCAAGTTAAAACTCTCCTATGCAAAGCGAAAGCCATTTATCAACAACACCCAGAAACGCAGCCGGCTTCGCTGGGCCCGAGCTCATCTAAGATGGACTGATGCAAATTGGAAAAGTGTTCTGTGGTCAGACGAGTACACATTTCAAATTGTTTTTGGAAACTGTGGACGTCGTGCCCTCCGGAACAAAGAGGAAAAGAACCATCCGGACTGTTATAGGCACAAAGTTCAAAAGCCAGCATCTGTGATGGTGTGGGGGTGTATTAGTGCCCAAGACATGGGTAATTTACACATCTGTGAAGGCACCATTAATGCTGAAAGGTACATACAGAGGTTTTGGAGCAACATATGTTGCCATCCAAGCAACGTTATCATGAACGCCCCTGCTTATTTCAGCAAGACAATGCCAAGCCACGTGTTACAACAGCGTGGCTTCATAGTAAAAGAGTGTGGGTACTAGACTGGCCTGCCTGTAGTCCAGACCTGTCTCCCATTGAAAATGTGTGGTGCAATGTGAAGCCTAAAATACCACAACGGAGACCCCCGGACTGTTGAACAACTTAAGCTGTACATCAAGCAAGAATGGGAAAGAATTCCACCTGAAAAGCTTCAATAATTGTGTTGATAAAAGGAAAGGCCATGTAACACAGTAGTAAAAATGCCCCTGTGCCAATTTTTTTGCGATGTGTTGCTGCCATTAAATTTTAAGTTAACGGTTCTAAGTTTCCCCGTTCGAACATTAAATATATTTTCTTTAAAGTCTATTCAATTGAATATAAGTTGAAAAGGATTTGCAAATCATTGCATTCTCTTTTTATTTATGAATTACACAATGTGCCAACTTCACTGGTTCTGGGTTTTGTAAAACCACTATGTTTAACACATTTGCATTTTAACACGCTGTCTCCAACACGTTTACAAATTAGCACTGCTGTCTAACTCATTTACATATTGACACTACTATGTCTAACTCATTTGCATTTTAACACACTATCTCTAACACTTTTAAACCATGAATTGATTGATGGACTTAAACAATTTGAAAAACTTATTCGGGTGTTACCATTTAGTGGTCAATTGTACGGAATATGTACTGAACTGTGCAATCTACCAATAAAAGTTTCAATCAATCAATCAAAAAGAATAGCAATGTTGTATCTAACTCATTTACATATTAACACTATTAGGTCTAACTCATTTTAATTTTAACACACTATCTCCAACCCATTTAAAGAACATTACTGTTGTATCTAACTCATTTACATATTAACACTACTGTGTCTAACTCATTTGCATTATAACACACAGTCTCTAAACCATTTACAAATTAGCGCTGCAGTCTTGAACTAATTTACATATGTATATATATATATATATATACACATCCAGCACATTTACATATTGACACACTGTATGATAGCCAACTCATTCACATATAACACTTATTATGTAAATATGTAAATGAGTTAGAGACGGTCTCCAACTCATTACTACGTCTAACACATTAACATATTCAGACATTTACACATAGCGAGCTGTCTCTTACTCATTTCCATACGTCAATAACACACTGTGTAAGTCAAATATATATTGAAATGAGAGTGAACTAATTTACATAATGACACACTGACATTTGCATATCAGCACTGCTGTGTCCAACCCATTGCTGCATCGAACTCAATAACATATTCACACGTGTCTTAATTATTTACATATTAGGGAATTGTCTGTAACTCAGACCCGTGACCCTAAAAGGGTGAGCGGTAGAAAATGGATGGATGGAACAACACAATATGTAATTAAATTACATATTAACGTGATATAGGTAACTCATTCACATACTGGCATGGTAATTAATTTTCTTTACATTTACATATACATTAACACCCTGTATTACTCATTAACAAACTTACACTGCTTTCTAACTCATTTACATATTGACCCTACTTGGTCTAACTCATTTGCATTTTAACACACTATCTCCTAGCAATTAAAAAAAAAGCACTGTTGTCTCAAACTCATTTACATATCATCACTACACATTCACCTCATTTACATATTGACACACAGCCTGTAATTTACATGATTGCTAACTCATTTCCACGACGACTGTACTGTAGTCGAGATCATTTGCATATTTGCACACAGTGTGTAAATATGCAAATGAGTTATAGACAGTGTGTCAGCACTGCTGTCTCCGACTCATTATTGCATCTAACTAATGAACATAATTATATTTAAGCATTTCTTTATATTAATAACATTCTGTGTAAAATCATTTACATATTAAGATGATGTAACAAACTCATTTACATAATACCTTTAATTTATTCACATATTCACACGACTTATAAATTAGCCAACTGTCTGTAACTCATAGACAAATACAAATAACACACTTTGTAAACCATTTAAATATTAACATATAATAGCTAACTCATTTACATATTGACACTGCCAGGTCTAACTCATTTACATATAGCGGTATAGCTCGGTTAGTAGAGTGGCCGTGCCAGCAACTTGAGGGTTCCAGGTTCGATCCCCGCTTCTGCCATCCTAGTCACTGCCCTTGTGTCCTTGGGCGAGACACTTTACCCACCTGCTCCCAGTGCCACCCACACTGCTTTAAAAATGTAACTTAGATATTGGGTTTCACACCTTTGAATCACTAGAGAAAAGCGCTACATAAATATAATTCACTTCACTAATTCACTACATATTAACACACTGGCTCCAACCCATTTACAAATTCGAACTGTCTCGAACTCATTTACACATTACCACTACAACATCCAGCTCACTTACATATTGACACAAAGTCTGTAATTTACATAATGATCGCTAACTCATGTACAGTACATGTTGGCTGTATTGTTGCCAACTCAATTACATATTTACACATTTGTGTAAATATGCAAATTAGTTATATTGTGTGTTAGCACTGCTGTCTCCAACTCATTACTGCATCCAACTCATTAACATATTCAAACGTATCTGTGATTTACACAGGAGCGAACTGTCTGTAACTCATCAATAACACAATTCCTAACCCATTTTCATGTCAACATGATATAGCTGACTCATTTAAACATTTACCGTATTTTTCGGACTATAAGCCGCACACTTAAAATCCTTTCATTTTTTCAAAACTTGACAGTGCGCCTTTTAAACCGGTGCGCCTAATGTACGGAATAATTTTGGTTATGCTTACTGACCTCGAAGCTATTTTATTTTGTTCATGGTGTAATGATAAGTGTGACCAGTAGTAGATGGCAGTCACACATAAGAGATACGTGTAGACTACGATATGACGCCAGTAAACAACACCAAAACTTTAAATGTTCCATTGAAAATAAAGAACATTACACACGGCGCTCAAAAACCTGTCAAAATGCGTTAGTATGACTTTTAAGTCACACCGCTTGATGGATTGTCGGCCCATTGTGGCAATTATAGTCAAAGATACAAGTATTACTATGGTGTGTATATAAGGACCGCAAAATTGCACCATTAGCAGACATATTATCTGGCGTTTCGTTTCACAATATTATGCAAAACCAACTTCTCTTACCTTCTGCTACTTGCTGATGTGTATTTGAGATCTGCAAAAGTCCTGAAAATCTGCGCACGTCCGCCACTGTAGTCCGAGTGTGACCAGTAGATGGCAGTCACACATAAGAGATTTGTGTAGACTGCAATATGACTCAAGTAAACAACACCAAAATTGTATATGTTCCATTGAAATATAGAACATTACACACGGCCCTCAAAAATCTACAAAAAATGTTTTAGTACGACTTTGGTAAGCTACAAAGCAGCATCGCTTGATGGGTTGTACTGTGCTTCAGCGTATGTGTATAATTATGGTGTGTGTATAAGGTAAGACATATTGTCTGGCGTTTTGTTTCCCAATATTATACGAAAGCAAGTTTTCTTACCTTCTGGTACCTGCTGGTCTGTATTTGGGATCTGCATAAATCCTGAAAAATTGCACGCGTCCAACTTTGTAGTCCGTGGCGAGACTGTAGTCGATAAGTTTCTTCTTTTTCTGTATCTTTTTGTTATGGGACATTCATCCTCCGCTGTTGCCATTTCTAATATAAAGTAGTGTCAAGTTTTTACTTATATCTGTCAGTAAACTTGCCATGAAAGCGCTAAAACATACCGGTGTAGTGAGTATACATTATTCACCCAATTAACTTTAGTTATTAGAGAGTTCCGGTCGGACGGTTTTTCACGGGACACCTTTTCGGCGTTATTGCACTAGTGAGCCACGGATGAGGAGATGCTGCTCCGTTATTCATTTAAGTAAAGTCTGAATGTCATTAAAACTGTTAGCTCCATTTTTTGACACTTCTTCCACTGGCATCCTTGCACGCTACACCGCTACAATAAAGATGACGGAGAAAAGACGGTGCCAAAGGTGAGCCACGTCAATAAGACTGTCCACAAAACGGCACATCCTGAAGCGACTGTCAGAAAGCGGCTTGAAGATGATCTGTAAAACATAATCTATGTAACATTTTGACCAAAGAACCACCATTACATGTTATGTAGACCACAAGGAAGGGTTTTCCATATGTATAAAAAAAAAAAAAAAAGACCCCTTTTAATGCGCCCTATAATCTGGGGCGCCTTTTGTATGAAAATAGACCTGACGAGACCCGCTCATCGGCAGTGCGTTTTATAATCCGGTGCGCCCTATGGTCCGGAAAATACGATACACACTGTAATTTACAAATTAGCACTGCTGTCTCCAACTCATTATCGCGTCTCACTCATTAACATATTTCCACATGTCCTGGTCATTTACACATTACGGAACTCTCTGTAACTCATTTGCGTATATCAATTATGCACTGTGTAAGGCAAGGCAACTTTATTTGTACAGTGCTTTTCATACACAAGGCAAACTCAAAGTGTTTCACAGACAACAAAGTGAAATGAAAGAAAATAAAAGCAAAATTAAAATGCAGACAATAAAAATAAAAACAGTGCAGACGTTAAAAGTTAAAAGATTAAAAGATTTAGCTGAAAGCTAAGGTGAACATAAAAGTCTTCAGTCTAGTTTTAAAAGTAGTCAGAGTTGGGGAGAGTGACATCTTCAGGAAGTTTATTCCAGCTATTTGTTGCATAGTGACTGAATGATGCTCTCCCTTGATTTGAGTTTACTCTGGGAACCGCTAACAGATTGGTCTCAGAACATCTTAGTGATCTAGAGGGCTTATATAGTGGGAGCATATCAGTGATATACTTCGGCCCTAGACCATGTAGTGATTTATATGTGAGCAGGAGGATTTTGAAATCAATTTTCTGATGTACAGGGAGCCAATGTAAGGATTTAAGAATTGGTGTAATGTGCTCACATTTTTTGGTCTTTGTTAGAACTCTAGCAGCAGCGTTCTGAACAAGCTGTAGCTGCCTGACAGTTTTTTTGGGAAGACCTGCAAGGAGACCATTACAATAGTCTAGCCTACTGGTAATAAAGGCATGTACAAGTTTTTCAAAGTCTTGAGCTGACATGAGCCCTCTAAGTCTTTTTACATTTTTGAGGTGATAGTAGGCCGATTTTGTTACTGATTTGATGTGACTGTCGAAATGTAAATCAGAATCTAAAATAACCCCAAGATTTCTGGCTTTATTTGAGGTTTTCAGGGACAGTGATTGAAGGTGTTGGACGACTTTAAACCTTTCTTTTTAGCACCAAAAACAATTATCTCAGTTTTATCTTCATTTAGTTGTAGGAAATTTTGGCACATCCAGTGTTTGACTTGTAAATTCAACAACATTTAACGTGATACGACTAACTAATTTACATATTGGCACGGTAACTCATTTACTTATGAACATCATGTTTAACTCATATGCATCAACTCATTAACAGACTAACACTGCTGTCTAACTGCTTCTAATTCCTTCACATAGTACTGTTTTTAATACGTTAAAATATTATCGCAGGTGCCTGTTAACTTTTGCTCTGTAGCAACACCTTGACTTAACTGCAGAGAGTACCAAGGGGGTCAACAATAATCAATAAGTTACAGTTTTGACACATCACATTGTTAGACGTCTTTCTCGTCGAGGTTGTTGATCGATGCCGTGTGATGTCATCATCAGGTCCAAGTCCAGCGGCTGTCTGCTGCACACGGACCCCAGGAGTCGCTACCAGGTCCGCTTGCCCCCCAAGCTTCCCGGGATGCACTACAGCGTGGACGAACAGTGCCAGATCCTGTTTGGAGCCAACACCACCTTCTGCTCCGACATGGAGGTACCGCTCGCTACCCTTTTTTCCCCTCTTCATCTCTTTCATGTGGTCCACGGGTCGTCATGGCGACGCGTTACGTGTTTTGTAGCATCTGATGTGCGCTGGCCTGTGGTGTCTGGTGGAGGGGGACCCGACCTGCAAGACCAAACTGGACCCCCCTTTGGACGGAACCGAGTGTGGACCAGACAAGGTGTTACGTGCACGCTTATCAGCGCAGAGACATGACTGCTGACTCTGAGTTTGTGTGGGTGTGTGTGTGTGTCAGTGGTGCAGGGCGGGGGAGTGTGTGAGTAAGACCCCCATCCCTCAGCATGTGGATGGAGACTGGAGTCCATGGAGTCCATGGAGCATGTGCAGCCGCACCTGTGCTACTGGAGTCCGCTTCAGACAGAGGAAGTGTGACAACCCTCCGTATGTACCCCTGTGTGTGTGTGTGTGTGTGTGTGTGTGTGTGTGTGTGTGTGTGTGTGTGTGTGTGTGTGTGTGTGTGTGTGTGTGTGTGTGTGTGTGTGTGTTTTATATAAAGTGGAATGTCAATGATCGGTTCTTGAACATGGTTCATAAATCAAAAAGTTTGTATAGTGAAGCAAACTTCTCCATAAGAAACAATATAAACATGAATAATGGGTTCCAGCCTCGGCAAAAGTCCATATTTTAGAGAAGGTTTGTACACTTTGAACTAGAGATGTCCGATAATGGCTTTTTTGCCGATATCCGATATTGTCCAACTCTTAATTACCGATTCTGATATCAACCGATACCGATATATACAGTCGTGGAATTAACACATTATTATGCCTAATTTTGTTGTGATGCCCCGCTGGATGCATTAAACAATGTAACAAGGTTTTCCAAAATAAATCAACTCAAGTAATGGAAAAAAATGCCAACATGGCACTGCCATATTTATTATTGAAGTCACAAAGTGCATTATTTTTTTTAACATGCCTCAAAACAGCAGCTTGGAATTTGGGACATGAGGAGGTTGAGGTGGGCGGGGTTGGGGGGGGAGGGGTGTATATTGTAGCGTCCCGGAAGAGTTAGTGCTGCAAGAGGTTCTGGGTATTTGTTCTGTTGTGTTTATGTTGTGATACGGTGCGGATGTTCTCCCGAAATGTGTTTGTCATTCTTGTTGGTGTGGGTTCACAGTGTGGCGCATATTTGTAACAGTGTTAAAGTTGTTTATACGGCTACCCTCAGTGTGACCTGTATGGCTGTTGAACAAGTATGTCTTGCATCAATTAGTAATGAGTAAAGCTGGTAGATATTATGTGACTGGGATGGCATGCACGTAAAGGAAGTGCCTTAAAGGTTTATTGTCTCTCTGTACCTCTCCCTACGTCCGTGTACACAGCGGCGTTTAAAAACGTCATACATTTTACTTTTAAAAACCGATACCGATAATAACGAAACCGATACCGATAATTTCCGATATTACATTTTAAAGCATTTATCGGCCGATAATATCGGGCTGCCGCTAATAAAAAAGTACAATTTATACCTGGTCTAAAAAGAAAAACATTATACACATAACAATTTTGCTGAGAGTAAAATCTAGTGTATGCGTCAAACATTGTCATTTCAAACTACTAGTTTTGATCAAATAAAAGCAAAACTTGTTATATTTCTGTCATTTGTATTGATTGGTTTCTTTAAAAAGTAGGGGGGGGGGGGAATTGTGTATTTAATTTTTTGTGAAAAAATCTAATATATTATTTTTAGGTCATGTCGGCCAGGCCACAAATATTAGACATATTGTCTATTTAGCAACATCCTTTTATAATTTCATAGCTGCTAGATATACACAGAGACATAGTTCACACACAGAGGCATATTTGGCTCGGTCTAAAAGTTCGTAAACCGAGAAATTCACAAATAAAATGGTCCCGCTGTATAGTTATGTGTTTTCTATTTGAGGACATGTCTAAATACCAACAACAAGGTGTGTTCGTCTGTGCATCCGTGGCGTGTGTGTGTGTGTATGCGCAGTCCAGGTCCAGGAGGTCAGCAGTGTCAGAAGGCCAGCGTAGAGCACAAAGCCTGCGAGAGTCCTCCCTGCCCCAAGGGGGCGCCAAGCTTCAGAGACCTGCAGTGTTTATCCTATGACCGTCACGCCAGCAAGAAGAAGAGCCCCATGCTGACAGCCATCATCAACGATGGTAACGTGTACACGCACGCGGAGGGATGGGCACCGAATCCGGCGCTTTTTTTGGCACGGACCGAATCCCACTGGTCCGTCCGATTCACGTAAAATCCGACGAGGCCATGTTTCGGTACCAGGGTTCCGCGTGATGTCACTCCCGGTTGCCGATTCAGCCAATCTACCTCTAAGTCGTGTTGCAATATTCACTACCAACAAAGTAATTGACTCAAAAAACGCTCCGACTTAAGTAAAGTTTCAGGTTCAAATACTGATGACATCTATTAAACAAGACAAGAGGCAGAATTCAATTTTGCTCAAATGAGGAGAACCGTGTCAACCTGTAACCTCTTACAGTGTCACCCACGCTCTGACGAAAAAGGTTTATGTCTCCTCCTTTATTTGGACACTCCCTGTTTACAAAACAACATCTGCTTCCAAAGGAATGGGGAGTCATTGTTTTTGGTCACATTAACACAAAAGAAAAAGATGCCTCGGGCTTGGGCTGGTCCTGGCTTCAGCCTGGGCAGGTCTTGGATGACAATAGATAACCCCGCTCCCGTCTCCTCACATCGTACACAATGGAATTTTCCAAGCCTTTGCTTGGTGCAACAAAGACAGCCTCTTGTCTGTTCATTGGGAACTCAGAGAACGGAACGTTTTTTGATAATTCACATACAATTTTTCTGACATAAAGTAAGGCTCCAAATTTTTCAAAAATGCGCTATCCCGATTCTAATATACTTTGGCTTTGCTATTGCTACTAAAAGCATTAGCGACTTTACAATGAATTTTGACGCCTTCAAATTTGTTAATAAAAACTAATGCTAAGATGCATGTTACAATCAAACAGCTGGTGCATAATGAGGACGATACTTACAGTATTAACACTTTGTAGGGCGCAACAGACAGCAAACTATACACCACTGCCATCTGACAACTTGGACTAGCAACTGTAATTGCAGCATAATGTCATACCTGTAAATGAGACTCAGAAATGTGATAATAACAACTGGACATCAGTTATAATAATCAGCTAATTTTTAAATGTTGCAATAAAATGTTTTATTTTATTATCAAAAACAATTGATGTTTATTAACACAATTAGGTACTAAAAATTGGTACCGTTGAGTACCGGTATTGATTCCCAGATACCAGGAATCGGTACAGTATCGTTTCAAATGTGAACGGTACCCATCCCTAGTCACCAGCATGTCCAACCCATGTCGTCCTGCAGTCAAGTTCACACAAGTTTGTTTTTGTGTGTGTGTATGCGCTTTTAGAGAAGCCGTGCATGTTGTTCTGCACTCCAGTGGGTCAGGACGTTCCGGTTCTGATGGCCGAACGAGTGATGGACGGCACGGCGTGTGGACCCTACGAGTCGGACCTGTGTGTCAACGGCAGGTGTCAGGTATGAGCTAAAAATGTTAGCTCAGCACACACACACCGAGGAAGATAAGGTGAAGGACATCACATCTGGAACGAGTCACCAGCCCCCTCCCAGCGTGACAATGCGTGTCCACAGTCCAACGTGGATGTCATTATGAGGACAACACGTTCTCTTTGACCTACTTTCTTCACGCGCACGTTGAGCAAACCTCAGAATTTGCGCGCAGCTAAAGAAGGGCGGCGGGGCCTGAAGTCACAGATGTTGAGAGAAGAGGTCGCGAGGCATCGTCTCGCAGTGGGCGGAGTCTGTCGTGAGAGCATGATGATGTCAGCATTGAAGCGCAAAAGATTATAGGTTGGACCAATTATTGGCGTCAATATTTGGCATTTTGACGTATAACGGTATCAGCCTTTTTTTTATCCCACTACAACAGAACTACATCAGCAAATACAATACATACACATATAAAACTAGTATTTAGTATTAAATAATACATAATTACTTAAGTAGATAGTAATAATTAAGGACTGCTTTTGCCTTGCTCTGCTGCGTTGACCACGGCGCTCAGATGGCCACGCCCCTTTTCGCTTCCTGCTGCAGTACGCCTCCTCTGCTTGCCTGTCAAAACCTCCAATTTCAAACTTCTTTTTCTTTAAGTTAATGCAGCTGAGATAGGCTCCAGCACCCCCCGTGACCCCAACAGGGACAAGCGGTAGAAAGTGGATGGATGGATGGATAGTTAAAGGCCTACTGAAATTAAATTTTCTTTTTTAAACGGGGATAGCAGGTCCATTCTATGTGTCATACTTGATCATTTCGCGATATTGCCATATTTTTGCCGAAAGGATTTAGTAGAGAAAATTGACGATAAAGTTCGCAACATTTGGTCGCTGATAAAACAGCCTTGCCTGTACCAGAAGTAGCGTGACGTCACAGGTTGTGGAGCGCCTCACATCTGCACATTGTTTACAATCATGGCCACAAGCAGCGAGAGCGATTCGGACCGAGAAAGCGACGATTACCCCATTAATTTGAGCGAGGATGAAAGATTTGTGGATGAGGAAAGTGAGAGTGAAGGATTAGAGGGCAGTGGAAGCGATTCAGATAGGGAAGATGCTGTGAGAGGCGGGTGGGACCTGATATTCAGCTGGGAATGACTAAAACAGTAAATAAACACAAGACATATACAGTATATACTCTATTAGCCACAACACAACCAGGCTTATATTTAATATTCCACAAATTAATCCGCATAACAAACACCTCCCCCCTCCCGCCCAAAGTACCGTTCACCTCCGTAAAGTTCATACAGCACATATTTCCTCAAAGTTACGTACGTGACATGCACATAGCGGCACGCACGTACGGGCAAGCGATCAAATGTTTGGAAGCCAAAGCTGCGTACTCCCGGTAGCGCGTCTGCTATCCAACTCAAAGTCCTCCTGGTTGTGTTGCTGCAGCCAGCCGCTAATACACCGATCCCACCTACAGCTTTCTTCTTTGCTGTCTTCATTGTTCATTAAACAAATTGCAAAAGATTCACCAACACAGATGTCCAGAATACTGTGGAATTTTGCGATGAAAACAGACGACTTAATAGCTGGCCACAATGGTGTCCCAATATGTCCGCACAATCCGTGACGTCACGCGCAAACGTCATCATAGCGAGACGTTTTCAGCAGAATATTTCGCGGGAAATTTAAAATTGCACTTTATAAATTAACCTGGCCGTATTGGCTTGTGTTGCAATGTTAAGATTTCATCATTGATATATAAACTATCAGACTGCGTGGTCGGTAGTAGTGGGTTTCAGTAGGCCTTTAAATCAGTGAGGCTGTAAGTGTGGTACCTAAGTACCAGTTGTAACTAAATACCAGTTGTAACTAAATACGAGTTGTAACTAAGTACCAGTTGTAACTAAATATCAGTTGTACCTAAGTACCCGTTGTAGCTAAGTACCAGTTGCAGCTAAGTACCAGTTGCAGCTAAGTACCAGTTGCAACTGAGTACCAGTTACAACTGAGTACCAGTTGTAACTGAGTACCTGTTGTAACTAAATATCAGGCGTCAATAAATACCAGTTGTAACTAAGTACCAGTTGTAACTAAATATCAGGTGTCAATAAATAGTTGTAGCTAAGTACCAGTTGTAGCTGATTACCAGTTGTAACTAAACGCCAATTGTAACTAAATATCAGTTGTAACTAAGTACCAGTTGTAGCTAAGTACCAGTTGTAGCTAAATACCAGTTGTAGCTAAGTACCAGTTGTAGCTAAGTACCAGTTGTAACTAAATATCAGTTGTAACTAAATATCAGTTGTAACTAAGTACCAGTTGTAGCTAAGTACCAGTTGTAGCTAAGTACCAGTTGTAATTAAACGCCAATTGTTACTAAATATCAGTTGTAACTAAGTACCAGTTGTAACTAAGTACCAGTTGTAGCCAAATACCAGT
The DNA here is from genome assembly GCF_033978785.1 of Entelurus aequoreus. Classification (NCBI taxonomy): domain Eukaryota; kingdom Metazoa; phylum Chordata; class Actinopteri; order Syngnathiformes; family Syngnathidae; genus Entelurus; species Entelurus aequoreus. The sequence continues at coordinate 14,097,976 of NC_084732.1, forward strand.
TGTAGCCAAATACCAGTTGTAGCTAAGTACCAGTTGTAATTAAGTACCAGTTGTAGCTAAGTACCAGTTGTAGCTCAGTAACAGTAATAACTAAACGCCAGTTGTAACTAAGTACCAGTTGTAACTAAATATCAGTTGTAACTAAGTACCAGTTAGATAAGTACCAGTTGTAGCTAAATACCAGTTGTAGCTAAGTACCAGTTGTAACTAAGTACCAGTTGTAGTTAAGTACCAGTTGTAGCCAAATACCAGTTGTAGCTAAGTACCAGTTGTAGCTAAGTACCAGTTGTAATTAAACGCCAATTGTTACTAAATATCAGTTGTAGCTAAGTACCAGTTGTAACTAAACGCCAGTTGTAACTAAGTACCAGTTGTAGCTAGGTACCAGTTGTAACTAAATGCTAGTTGTAACTAAGTACCAGTTGTAGCTAGGTACCAGTTGTAACTAAATGCTAGTTGTAACTAAGTACCAGTTGTAGCTAGGTACCCGTTGTAGCTAAGTACCAGTTGTAACTAAACGCCAATTGTAACTAAGTACCAGTTGTAGCTAAGTACCAGTTGTAACTAAACGCCAATTGTAACTACGTACCAGTTGTAACTAAATATCAGTTGTAACTAAGTACCAGTTGTAGCTAAATACCAGTTGTAACTAAACGCCAGTAGCAACTAAGTACCAGTTGTAGCTCGGTACCAATTGTAGCTAAGTACCAGTTGTAGCTAAACGCCAGTAGCAACTAAGTACCAGTTGTAGCTAAGTACCAGTTGTAACTAAACGCCAGTTGTAACTAACTACCAGTTTTACTAAGTAAGTGTTGTCTTGTGTTAGAGAATCGGCTGTGACGGCATCATCGGGTCTTTGGCCAAGGAGGACCGCTGTGGCATTTGTAACGGCGATGGACGCTCGTGTACCATCGTGAGAGGAGACTTCAACCACACACAAGGAATGGGTGTGTTCAACTGTGTGCGTGTGCGTGTACTGGCCAATCAGGTCAGGTTTATAAGTGAAGTTGAAGTCTTATTAATTTGTCTCCATGACATTTCATCATAAAGATTTCATATCCTAATTTCATTTTTATTAACTTTTCATATTCTCATTTCATGATGAGAAAGATTTTGATATTGTTGATGGTGAAAAATGAATGTAAGTAGACAGGATGAAGAAAAATGTTACTTATTAAATTTAATGTGTGTGTGTGTGTGTGTGTGTGTGTGTGTGTGTGTGTGTGTGTGTGTGTGTGTGTGTGTGTGTGTGTGTGTGTGTGTGTGTGTGTGTGTGTGTGTGTGTGTGTGTGTGTGTGTGTGTGTGTGTGTGTGTGTGTGTGTGTCAGGCTACGTGGAGGCGGTGGTTATTCCTGCTGGAGCACGCAGGATCAAAGTTGTGGAGGACAAACCTTCCCACAGCTTTCTGGGTAATGTTGTCTTCACACACAAAACATAGGTGCTTCACTTCTTTTTACTCTTGTGAAACACTGACGGCCTGATCTACAAAAGATTTGCGTGTATTAAAACACCTGCAAAGATGATCTACTCAGCTCACACGCTGAGGATCTTGTCTCTTAAATGAGGAAATTAGTGAGCGCTCTATTTCGCGTGTTTGTCTTCATGAATATGTGATGATCATCAGAACACAATATTATTTACAATACGCTTTCTGCTCCGCGGCTCCTAGTCTGTGGAACGCTCTCCCTGACCACCTGAGGGCACCACAGACTATGGATGCTTTTAAAAAAGGCTTAAAAGCCCTTCTTTAGATATATGCATACTAGTTATAGCTATTTGGCTGTTCTAGTTTTTAGTTTTATTTAGTTATTTATTATCTTTTAATTTTTTTATTTTTGTTTAATACACTGTAGCACTTTGAGATTGTTTACTCAATATAAAGTGCTTTTTACAAATAAAATCTACTATTATTATTATTTTTTATTTTTTTTAGTTTGATTGGCGTTTTCATAAAACTTGTAATTGTGCGTAGATCATTCCATATAGTTGCACTGCATTTTCCACAACATAACAAAACATTACAGGTTGGAGCAGAGATGTGTGCAGTAACTGAGTGTCTCCATGGTGACAGCCGGTATTAGCTCATTTAAATAAGGAGGTCTACATCGCTTTTGTGTTTGTTATCAGTTGTTCACGCAGTCTTAGTAGATCACCTATAATAGTACACACTTTTTTTTTTAGTTTGCACACGCTATTTTTTGCTTGTTATTAAGTAGATCAGACCCTTAAAGTTAAAATGTCACCTCCAACTTTGCTTGAACACTAATTAACTTACATTTATTACTTTTTATTTTGTATTTTTTGGTGAATATTGATGGGTTTGCTCTTTTGTTATTGTTGAATATTAATGTGTAAATGTTAATGAGTGTTTATAAGTTATTGGCAAATTATAATGAGTGTTAATGTTAATGACTGCTTTGTTAGTAATTAGGGAATATTAATGAGTTTGTAAGTTATTGATCAATACAAAGTATTGTATAATTAGTTATTGCTGAGTGTTTACATTTTTGGTGACTGTTAATTAGTGGGTTAGTTATTGGTGAATATTAATGAGTGAGTTTTTCTTAATTGGTATAAAAAAGTGTGTTAGTTATTGGGGAATATCATTTATTGTACAGTTAGTAATATTATTGACCATGTTAGTTGGTGGTGAATATTAATGAATGTGTTTGTTATTGGTGAATATTAGTGAGTGTGTTCAGTATTGGCAAATATTGAGTTTTAGTTATTGGTGAATATAATGTATTGTCTAGTTATTGGCAAATATTAACGAGTGTGTTAATAATCGGTAAATATTAATGATTGTTTGTTAATAAATAGTGAATATTATTGAGTGTGAATGTTTGTGGGTGTTTTGTTAGTAGTTGGTGAATATTAATGAGTGTGTAGTTAGTTACAAGTGTGTTAAGTATCAGTAAGTATTAACGAGTGAATGTTAATGAGTGTGTAGTTAGTTATTGGTGAATATTAACAAGTTTGTTAATTATCAGTGAATGTTAACGACTCACCAAGTTTTTTAGCTCGGTTGGTAGAGCGGCCGTGCCAGTAACTTAAGAGTTTTGGGTTCGATGCCCGCTTCTGCCATCCTAGTCACTGCTGTTGTGTCTGTGGGCAAGGCTTTTTACCCACCTGCTCCCAGTGCCACCCACACTGGTTGAAATGTAACTTAGAGAATGGGTTTCACTATGTAAAGTGCTTTGAGTCACTAGAGAAAAGCGCTATATAAATATACTTTAATGATCAACAAATGTTAATGAGTGTGTAGTTAGTCAAATTAAACAAGAGCATGTTAATGTTATTGAGTGTAGTTAATTATAGGTGAAAATTGATGAGTGTGTAGTTAGTTATTGGTGCATTTTAATACGTGTGTTATTTTATAGGTGAATGTTAATGAGTGTGTAATTAATTATCTGTAAATATTAGTGAGTGTGTAGTTAATTACTAGTGAATATTAATGCGTGTGTTGTTAGTTATTGGTGCTTATTGATAAGTGTGTTAGGTATTTGTAAAGATTAATGACGGTGTGTTAGTGAATAATAATGAGTGTTTGTTAGTTGTTGGTGCTTATTAATAAGTGTGTTCGTTATTGGTGAATATTAATGAGTTTGTAGTTAGTTATTGGTGAATATTAATGAGACAGTGTGTAGTTAGTTATTGGTGAATATTAAGAAGTGTGTTATTTATCACTAAATATTAACAGGCGTGTTAATGATCGGTGAATATTAGTGAGTGTGTAGTTCATTATTGGTGAATATTAACGAGTGTGTTAATTATCACTGAATATTAACGTGCGTGTTAGTGATCGGTGAATATTAGTGAGTGTGTAGGTAATTATTGGTGAATATTAACGTGTGTTAATTATCGGTGAATGTTAATGAGTGTCAATTACTGTTGAATATTAATGAGTGTGTCGTTAGTTATTGGTAAATATTAACAAGTGTGTTAATTATCAATGAATGTTAATGAGTGTCAAATATTGGTGAACATTAACAAGCGTGTAAATGGTCGGTGAATATTAGTGAGCGTGTAGTTATTGGTGAATATTAACGTGTGTTAATTATCGGTGAATCTTAATGAGTGTCAATTATTGTTGAATATTAATGATTGTGTCGTTAGTTATTGGTAAATATTAACGAGTGTGTTAATTATCGGTGAATGTTAATGAGTGTCAATTATTGTTGACTATTAATGATTGTGTTGTTAGTTATTGGTGAATATTAACAAGTGTGTTAATTATCAATGAATGTTAATGAGTGTCAATTATTTTTTTATATTAATGAGCGTATTTAGTTATTGATTAATATTAATGACTGTGTAGTTAGTTATTGGTGAATATTAAAGACTGTTAATTATCAGTGAATGTTAATGAGTGTCAATTATTGTTTAATATTAATGAGTGTGTAGTTAGTTATTGATGAATATTAATGTGTTTAGTAAGTTATTAGAGAATATGAACGAGTTTGTTAATTATTAATTATTGTTAATGAGTGTCAATTATTGTTGAATTTTAATGAGTTTGTAGTTATTGGTGAATATTAACAAGTGTGTTAATTAACAATGAATGAGTGTCAATTATTGTTGAATATTAATGAGTGTAGTTAGTTATTGATGAATATTAATGAGTGCATGGTTAATTATAGGTGAATGTTAATGAGTGTCAATTATTGAATATGAATATTAATGAGTGTGTTAGTTATTGGTGAATATCATTTATCATGTAGTCACTGGTGAATGTTACAAACATGTTAAATAATAATAAGTGTGTAAATTATTGGTGCATTTTAATGAGCTTGTGTTGTTTTCAGCCCTGAAAGACGCCAGCAAGAAGTCCATCAACAGCGATTGGAAGATTGAACTCCCAGGAGAGTTTGAGCTGGCCGGGACCACCGTGCGCTACGTCAGGAGGGGATTGTGGGAGAAGATGTCTGCCAGGGGGCCCACCAACACGCCCCTCCACCTCATGGTAGATGACATGTGACCTTGCATGCCTGCATGTTAATGCATTAGTACATCTTACTGCAGCTCACTCACTCCTTTTTCTTCTCCTTCTTCATCTTTTTGTTGCCCTCCTCCATCAATCACTACGGACAGGTGCTGCTCTTCCATGACCGCAGTTATGGATTTCACTACGAGTACACGGTGTCCCTGAACGTCTCGCAGGAGAAGACCAGTGAGGAGAACAAAGACGCAGAACATCTGTACATCTGGACACACAGCAGCTGGAACGACTGCACCGTGTACTGTGGAGGAGGTGACACACATACATCTGTTTAAACCCCAACATCATGTGTGTGTGTGTGTGTGTGTGTGTTTGTGGGCTACACACACACACACACACGCACACACTGAGGACCACTGTCTGGCAAATCAAAGGAAGCAGGGGCCATTTTGAGAGTTCTCACCTTCAAAACCACTATATAGAATATCGATTTCCAGCCAAAAGAACAACAAAAAAAATGTAAATTTTGTGATAAAATTTTATATGACAAATGTCACTATTCTTGTATTTGTTTCCTTCTTGAGACCTCCGAATAATGCCTACCTCTTTAGGACCACCCTTTCTAGATATATAAATATTTGTATTTATAACGTTAATAATATATACATACACTGCAAATATAAAAAAAACTTGTCAAAAATGTTGGCAATATTATAGTAATAATGGGAATTTCACTTGGCAAAATTATGACAAAAGTAATAATTTTACTCAAAAAATTTCACTGTTTTACAAGAACAACAAAGAAATATAAATTTTGTAATAAAAGTCAGAATTTTATATGACAAATATCACCATTCTTGTATTTCTTACCTTCTTGAGACCTCCGAATAATGCCTACCTCTTTAGGACCACCCTTTCTAGATATATAAAGATTGGTATTTACAACATTAATAATATATACCGTAATTTCCGGACTATAAGCCGCACCTGACTATAAGCCGCACCAGCTAAATTCAGGGGAAAATACAGATTGCTCCATATATAAGCCGCACCCGACTATAAGCCGCAGGGTTTTGATGTGTAATTAGCGTAGTATATAGGGGTTCCTGCTACCACGGAGGGGATTGTCGGGACAGAGATGACTGTTTGGGAACGCAAAGCGTCCCATTTATTAACAATAAATCTTTCAATCGTTCAATCAAACTTTCACATCTTTGACATGGCGAACAGCATTCGTGCAGAGTACAAATAATACAACGGTGCAAAGTAATACAAAGTGCTCGCCTGTACGTTATCAAAATAACCAGCCTACCGGTATATGAAAAGTCAGTCTTTAATCATTGTGTCATCGTCTTCCTCCTGCGTACTAAAACCACCGAAATCCTCTTCGTCGGTGTCGGAGAAGAACAGGCCGTAAATAAGCCGCACCCTTGTATAAGCCGCAGGGACCAGAACGAGGGGAAAAAGTAGCGGCTTATAGTCCGGAAATTACGGTACATACTTAGCAAATATAAAAAAAACTTGTGAAAAATGAATTGGAATTTCACAAGAAAAAGGTCAAAATTTCACAAGAAAAACTTTGGCGCTAAAGTGGAACTGAAATGCTAACAGTTAGCACTCTGGCCAGACAGTGTCAAGTACCGGTAACGAAAAATGTGAGCAAAATTAACTAAAAAAAAAAAAAAGCTAGCATGCTAACAGTTCTATTCTAACATGCTAAAAATAGCATGCTTACGAGTAGCATTAGTAAAATACTAAAATATATGACACTGAGGTGTATACCTGCTAAATTAGTTTAAAAAGATAGCATGTTAATGTCAGCATGCTAAAATTCTAACTGTATTGTGCGTGGAGTACCAAAATATAGAGAACCGTCCTCGACCTCAAGTCAGAACCTGCAACTCAACTAAAAATAGCATGCTTACAGTTAGCATTAGTAAAATAGCAAAATATTTGACACTGAGGTGTATACCTGCTAAATTAGTTTAAAAAGCTAGCATGTTCATGTTAGCATGCTAAAATGCTAACTGTATTGTGCGTAGAGTACCAAAATATATTACTCTGAGGTGTGTACCAGAAGAAAATGTTAAAATTCTAGCTATTAGCATGTATCAAGTACCAAAGTATGAATAAGGTGTATACCTACAGAATTACCTTTAAAGATAAAGCTAGCATACTAACATTATCATGCTAACAAGTAGCATACATTGAGGAACAAAATATTTGACGCTGAGGTGTATATACCTGCAAAATTTGTTAAAAAACTAGCATGCTAATATTAGAATGCTAACGATTGTGCCACTGGCTGTTAAGAAATTAGCTATGGGCCGCTAAACACCCCTGGTGTAAAACCTTTTTTGTACTGGTCCTGACACCTGTGTGGGTCCAGGAGGCCCTGCAGTGTGACTTGGTGAGGAAGCTGTTCCAATGACATCCTGATGGGGGCTCTGGTGGTCATTTGGCGCTGTTTGCTGTAATGTTGTTCTTGGCTCTCTGTGTGATGACATCATCTTTGTGTGTGTGTGTGTGTGTTTGTGTGTGTAGGGGAGAGGAGGACGGTGGTGTCGTGCATGAGGATGGCTAACAAGTCCATGGAGGTGGTGAATGATTCTTACTGTCAGCCTGAGAACCGTCCTCTACCTCAAGTCAGAACCTGCAACTATCAGCCCTGCCAGTACAGGTGACACACACACACACACACACACACACACACACACACACACACACACACACACATTCTTGTATTTGTTACCTTCTTGAGACCTCCGAAAAATGCCTACCTCTTTAGGACCACCCTTTCTACATATATAAATATTTGTATTTACAACATTAATAATATATACATACTATGCAAATATAAAAGAGGTAAGTTTTTAGTAAATTGTTTTTTTTTAAATTATTTTTTGTTTGTAATTGGTTTTTTAATCTTCATTTATTACTTCAAGTTTTTACAGTATGTCTCTATATTCATATTTATTTATTTAATAAAAAATTTATTTTGGCCTAAGGGGTCGCATTTAAATTTCTTACAAACACTTATTACATCTGTTGGCCAGAGGGGGAGCACTTCGAATTTTTACACACACTTGTTATTACATATGTTGACCAGAGGGGGAGCACTTTTCAAACCGAGACACAGTCAATTTGAAAAATCCCTCCTTTTTGAGACCACCCTAATTTTGATAGATTTCACCACCAGGGGTGCAAATGAGATCTCTATTTTTCAGTTTTTTGTAATGTACTTAAGGCCGATGACAAAGGAGTCACGGACCACAGATGGCCCCTGTGCTGCACTTTGGGCAACCCAGCTGTAGAAGCTAACTGTTAATGGCCACTAAAGTCTTAGTACCGTGGTGTATTTGTTCATCCTAAGGTCACATTTGGGTTGACTTACATCAGCACCAGAAGTCGTAAAGTCAGCTGTTCACCTGGCGGGTTTTTTCGGGGATGAATAGGGAAGTCCTTCTTTAGCTGCCGTCTTCTTTTATCATATATTGCTGCCTTTGCACCTGTCAATGTTTACTTTTGTATGCACATTAAATAAACAAAAAATCCTGACTTTGGAGCAATGTTCACAGACTCTAGTATTTGGCTCTCTATTAGATGCAATGGTTTTCCGTATTGGGACCATGATTTTGGTCCTAACTTGTTCACCGGTCCTCCTATGGAAGGTACTTTTCCTTGTTGATGTCTCAAGAAGGGTAGAAATACAAGCACACACACACACACACACACAAATTAAAAACACACACATTGCATGAGTTACAAAACAGACGTTTTTAGGACAAACGTGCCTGTAAAGTGGCACCAAGCATCAAACCGTGGTCATGGTTTCTCCTGAGGTGGGTGGTGCCTGAATGGGGGTCCTGCTCCGTCACGTGTGGTCCGGGCGTCCAGCACCGCGAGGTCCTTTGCGTGCAGCAGCAGACGAACGGGTCTTTAACCCGCACCTCCGAGGTCCACTGCCAAGGGGGGCGGCCGCCCGTCCTACAGGGCTGCGAGGGGCGCCTCTGCCTCAGCGTGTGGGAGGCGTCTGAGTGGTCTCAGGTGGGCACCCTTTTAAGGCGATCCACAGCCGGCCAGCGATCAGTGTTCACACGCTCGCGTCTGTCCTTGCAGTGCTCGTCGGGATGCGGACCGGGCGTGCACAAGCGGACCGTCACGTGCACCAACCCCAGGGGGCAATGTGACCCCCTGTCCCAGCCCACCCAGGAGGAGTCTTGTGAGGACTACTCCAAGTGCTACGAGTGGAAAACTGGCGATTGGTCCAAGGTAGGATGTGTCCACTTTTATTGTGAAACAATCATTTTTAATGAATACTTAAGCCTACTACGCTACTGTATTTTAACGTTGGTCATTATGGTTAGGGTTGGGTATCGTTTTAATTCGAACGATTCCGATTCCGATTCCTGACGATTCTCGATTCCGATTCTTTTAAGAGGCAGGGTCAAAAAAAAGTTTAGGATATTTTAAATGAGCTAGCTAACCTACAGTCTTTCTGAATGAAATAGTCTGACATTCTCCATCAATTTTAATTCTATTAACTTTTTATGAACTTTACAATAAATTCCTCACAGGGCTGTTTTCAACTAGAATATAAATATCAAATCTATGAACTTGAATATAAATATTATAAATTATGAATACATTTTCCCAGGGGTACACTTTCCTCAAGAGAGCTTTATTTTTGAAAACCTCATGAAAACACATTTACACATAAGTGTATGATGCTGCAGGAAACCTCATGAAAACACCTTTACACATAACTGTATGATGCTGCAGGAAACCTCATGAAAACACCTTTACACATAACTGTATGATGCTGCAGGAAACCTCATGAAAACACCTTTACACATAAGTATATGATGCTGCAGGAAACCTCATGAAAACACCTTTACACATTAGTGTATGATGCTGCAGGAAACCTCATGAAAACACCTTTACACATAAGTGTATGATGCTGCAGGAAACCTCATGAAAACACCTTTACACAAAAGTGTATGATGCTGCAGGAAACCTCATGAAAACACCTTTACACATAAGTGTATGATGCTGCAGGAAACCTCATGAAAACACCTTTACACATAAGTGTATGATGCTGCAGGAAACCTCATGAAAACACCTTTACACATAAGTGTATGATGCTGCAGGAAACCTCATGAAAACACCTTTACACATAAGTGTATGATGCTGCAGGAAAGAGCACATCGCGGAGCCTGGCTAGCAGGTTGTAAATTGTCTATGAAAAAATATGCGGGCTAATTTGTTAGCTGCCTCAACGTTGGCGCAAAACACATTATTTATTGCATATATATTGTTTTACTTACCGGATTCGGACTGCAGTGCAGTCACCGAGGTGCCAGGCTGGGCGTCGGAACCAGAGGAAGAGGAAGAGGCAGAGGAGGACGGTCGGAACTCGGAGGTGCTTCATCATGTCCGACCTGCACGAAACAGTCCTGTCGCACGTGTTACATTTAGCCGATATTTCATTTTTTTTAGTAAAGTAAAGCCACACTTTCGACCACCGACGCCGCTATCAATGCTTGACTGACTCGCTCGGCTATGCTAACACTTCCGGCGGTGGGCGCTTCTTCGTTGGTGTCCAGCGGCTTCTTCTTCCGGTCGGCGGACTTATTCTTTTTTTCCGGTCGGCGGACTGGGTATCGAAACTAGGAATCGAAATTTAAACTTTTGAACGATTCCGGGAGAATCGGAAAGTTAGTCCCGGTTCCAATCGATACTCGATACTCGATACCCAACCCTAATTATGGTGGTACTTGTTTTAAAATATTTTTGAACAGGAAGTGTTACAATAGTTGTTTCTAAGTTATCATAAAAACTTTGTGTTACATTGAGTGCCCGGTGAGAAGCAAACCAAAACTAAGGCTCGTAAAACTCCACTGTGAAGGGGGGATGCAAGATGAAGGTGTTCCTGTTTCTTTCATGTATTATAATCAAACAGAAAGATATTGTCTGACCCAAGGACTATAAAAGCGAAGAGAAAGCAGGACCAGAATCCCCTCCAGGCGACTTCCTTTTTCAACTGTTTTACGAACGTCTTTTTTAACTCGTTTACGACCTTTTCTGTGAAGTGTTTACGACCTTTTCTTTTGAACTGTTCTGTAACCAAAGGCAACGCTGTTTACGACCCACTTCCCTCTGGAAGCAGCTGTGGACATGTGGTCAGAGAAAATCCCAATAAAGGAAGGAGGCATACAATCTTTCGCCAGAGCGTGCTGGAGATCGTGCAAGAGTACAGTGTCCCGGCGTCTCTCCTCAATTGAGTCCAAATTGAATTGTGTCTCTGTTAAATTCTTTGCTTCTTGTCTTGTTTAATAGATGTCATCAGTGTTTGAACCTGACAGGAAGTCACGACCAGTAGCTACAAGTTTATGTGTCTTATGTGTATGCATTTGATTGATTGAAACTTTTATTAGTAGATTGCACAGTGCAGTATATATTCCGTACAATTGACCACTAAATGGTAACACCCGAATACGTTTTTCAACTTGTTTAAGTCGGGGTCCGCGTTAATCAATTCTGCTAACCTTGGTTTCCAGTGTTCATCCTCCTGTGGGAGGGGCCTGCAGTCCCGGGTGGTCCAGTGTATGCACAAAGTGACGGGTCGCCACGGCAACGATTGCCCGTCGCCGCTGAGGCCGCCCACCTACCGACCGTGTGACCAGGGAGCCTGCACGCAGAAGATCAACGTCAACACCATCACGTCGCCCCGCCTGGGTAAGTCCAAAGTGGGGCTAGCAAAGAATCCCCGGGCGCGGTGACGCTGACTTCCTGTCTCTCCGCCCCGCCCCCCTAGCTGCTCTCACCTACAAGTGCTCGGGCGACCAGTGGACGGTTTACTGCCGCGTGATCCGCGAGAAGAACCTGTGCCAGGACATGCGCTGGTACCAACGCTGCTGCCAGACCTGCAGAGACTTTTACGCCGGCAAGAGTTCCTGACCCGAGCTCCGCGTGCCACGCCTCTCTTCCTTTGTATTCACTGCGGCAAGCAGGAAGTGAGCGCCAACGCTTACCGGCTTTGATGAAGACTTGAAAATGTCCGGCAGATCTTCTGCTGCGCTCACAAAAAAAAAAAGAAAAAAAGCCAAAGCAGGTGGCGCCATTGCACACGTTTGAAAGACGTGCCGAGAGCCGAACGTTAATAATCCTTGTTGTACTGTATGCTAACGATTACGTCGCCCGTGAAAGGCTTCTACGAGTGAAGCTACAAGCTCGCTAAACCGCCTGAGGGTACGCTCCTTGTCACCCAAGCCAGCCAAACTGAGCAAATTGATGGATTGTTTTGTTGTGCGCCATTTGGTGGTCATGTTGTGCCTGACTAAAAATATGCACTTTGTCCATTTTGACAGCTCGCTCAACAGGAGGTGTGTCAGATTAAAGCTGCACGCCACGCAAACACCGGGCAGAATTAAGAGGCGTTATAGTACAGCCGCCATCTTGTTTCTCTCGGCACCTGGAAAGAGGCGAGTACGCTCGCGCACCTAAGGCGGTGACGACGACGCAGTTCATCTCCGAGTGGGCGTCACTTTTACACCTCATTTACTGAGTTTGTATGTATGTATGTGTGTGTGTGTGTGTATTTGTGTTCTGGCAATGCTTACTTAATGGGGACATCGCTCTGTTTACACCAGACCTGGGCAAATTAAGGCCCGGGGGCCACATGCGGCCCGTTAAGCTTTTCAATTTGGCCCGCCGGACATTCCCAAATAATTTTTTTAGATCTTTAAGATGGAAAGTGTAGCTGCCATTATGATGTGCAGTCATGTTCTCTAATGACCGTAAGTCTTGAACTATACAAAGTATTTCAATGGTTGGAATCTGCGCTTTTGCATGATGTACTAGTTACTATGGTAATCTAATTACCGTATTTTTCGGAGTATAAGTCGCTCCGGAGTATAAATCGCACCGGCCGAAAATGCATAATAAAGAAGGAAAAAAAACATATATAAGTCACACTGGAGTATAAGTCGCATTTTTGGGGGAAATTTATTTGATAAAACCCGACACCAAGAATAGATATTTGAAAGGCAATTTAAAATAAATAAAGAATAGTGAACAACAGGCTGAATAAGTGTACGTTATATAACGCATAAATAACCAACTGAGAACGTGCCTGGTATGTTAACGTAACATATTATGGTAAGAGTCATTCAAATAACCAGGGGCGCCGAAAAGGGGGCGTAAAGGAGACGGAATCTAGGGGCCCATGATGGAGGGGGGCCCAGAGAGGCCCCTAATGATGATGAAATTATAATACAGAAAAAATAATGTCAACTGTGATGCTGTTATTCTTTCAAAAATATGGTAATGATAGTCAAAAATACCATTAAAATGCATAACTGTATGTAAAATAGCATCAAAAAATGTTGCCGCTGTGTTGGGGGCCCTGTAAAGATTCTTTTCATGGGGCCCAAAATCCCTAGCGGCGCCCCTGCAAATAACTATAACATATAGAACGTGCTATACGTTTACCAAACAATCTGTCACTCCTGATCGCTAAATCCCATGAAATCTTATACGTCTAGTCTCTTACATGAATGAGCTAAATAATATTATTTGATATTTTACGGCAATGTGTTAATACTTTCACACATAAGTCGCTCCTGAGTGTAAGTAAAAACTGCGACTTATAGTCCGAAAAATATGGTAATCTAATTAGTTACTATGGTAATCTACGTCACAGCAGCTCAGACGAGGCACCAAGCAGTGTGGGCGGGAAGCGTTTCCACAGACGCGGAAGGAGATTTTCACAACAAAGTTCTAAAGCTTAGTGATATATCAGATCGTAGGTGGGTTTATTTTGTACCCTTCGCGTTCATATTTCACTGTTTGTTGCATTTTTGTTGCGTTCCACTTGATTGTGAAATATGTCGATCGAAAGCGGGTGTGACGTTCATATTTTGTCAATATTCAGTGTTTTATCGTTCATAGAAATATGTAAAATTCCATTGTTTTTTAAGGCGGTCTGTCATAACGTTTTTAGCATTTAATCAGACATTATTGTGAGGTTTTGTACTAGTGTTCCTAAAAATAGATATACCTGCCCCCAGACACATTTTTTCTCTAAATGTGGCCCCCCGGGTCAAAATAATTGCCCAGGCCTGGTTTACACAGTCACCTTTAGGGGACCTCTGACGGTATGGGGACAAAGAAAACAGATCCCCTAAAGGGAAACCTTTTTAAATGATAGTCAGATCCATTCCGAAGATGCCTAAGTGATTTTTTTAAGCTTTGGCCCATATTTAATTTGATTTGATTTTTTTTTTTTTTTAATGGTCCTCAGTAGTCACGTACAAATTTGTGTGAATTATGCAAAATTATTTAAATTTGGTCCCCATGAACCATATTAACTCTTTTTCCCCAGGGTGCCCAGTAAGAATGATCGGCGCATTACTTCATCAATCCAGAGATTTAAAGAAGTGTATGAGCTAACTGGGCAGTGGCCATTTTACCTCTTTTTTTTTTTATGTCTCCACAACCTGTAGAAAGGGTGGTCCCCACAAGTTATGATCAAAAACTTGGTCCCCATTCCAAATGATAACCAGTATGTGTGTGTGTGTGTGTGTCAAAGGTGCTATCTTATGTTAGTGTGTGAATGCGAGCCATGACTATTTAACACATGTGTGTACTGTACTTGTTCACGTGTACTTCATGGTGCTGATCCAGTAAAGACGGTTCTGTTTACACAAACGGCAGCTCTGTGTTGACATAGTCTGACAGGTCATGTGATCAAGTTGTCACGTGACCATGTACAAGGCTCCTTTCCTTCTGACAGTCAGCTGTCAATGCTGCCGTGGAAGCTTCCGTGGGCTCCTTCTGTGACGTTGATTACAAAATAGTCATCGGGAGTCCATACTTGCCAACCCTTCCGAATTTCCCGGGAGACTCCCGAATTTCAGTGCCTCTCCCGAAAATCTCCCGGGACAACCATTCTCCCGAAAATCTCCCGATTTCCAGCCGGACAACTATATTGGGGGCGTGCCCTAAAGGCACTGCCTTTAGCGTCGTCTCTCACCTGAAAAGGAGACTTTTATATATGTCTCCGTTATCCATAGGTTTATCTATAACCCATAACACGGTGGCCGAATGGATATAGTCACTCATGAACGGTCAGAGAAGCACAAGGCGGCGGCAACGCAGTATTATGGGCCACCTTGCAAGCAACATTCCGTTCTCATTTGCGGATGTTTTCAACAAATCTGTGAAGGATATGTTCCCGGATTCAGAGATCGCTCGCCAGTACTCAAATGGCAGAACAAAAGCTATACTCATATAGTGAAAGGTACACTACTGTTCAAAAGTTTGGGGTCACCCAAACAATTTTGTGGAATAACCTTCATTTCTAAGAACAAGAATAGACTGTGGAGTTTCAGATGAAAGTTCTCTTTTTCTGGCCATTTTGAGCGTTTAATTGACCCCACAAATGTGATGCTCCAGAAACTCAATCTGCTCAAAGGAAGGTCAGTTTTGTAGCTTCTGTAACGAGCTAAACTGTTTTCAGATGTGTGAACATGATTGCACAAGGGTTTTCTAATCATCAATTAGCCTTCTGAGCCAATGAGCAAACACATTGTACCATTAGAACACTGGAGTGATAGTTGCTGGAAATGGGCCTCTATACACCTATGTAGATATTGCACCAAAAACCAGACATTTGCAGCTAGAATAGTCATTTACCACATTAGCAATGTATAGAGTGTATTTCTTTAAAGTTAAGACTAGTTTAAAGTTATCTTCATAGAAAAGTACAGTGCTTTTCCTTAAAAAATAAGAACATTTCAATGTGACCCCAAACTTTTGAACGGTAGTGTAAGTTTTTTTTTTTTTAAGTAAGCAAGTACAGTACAGTTAGTAGAACAACTGTGTTTTCATTACTGTTTACTGTACTATATATATATATATAAGAAAAACTTAAATTTCAGTGAATTCTAGCCATACTTGCCAACCCTCCCGGATTTTCCGGGAGACTCCCGAAATTCAGCGCCTCTCCCGAAAACCTCCCTGGACAAATATTCTCCCGAAAATCTCCCGATTTTCAGCCGGCGCTGGAGGCCGCACCCCCTCCAGCTCCATGCGGACCTGAGTGAGGACAGCCTTTTTTCACGTCCACTTTCCCACGATAAAAGCAGCGTGCCTGCCCAATCACGGTATTCCATACGAGGCGTCCGGCATACCGCCGATGAGCATGGTGCAGATGGAGAAGATCTTCTCGGCGTCCGTGTCGGCGCACACGTTGCCAAAGCCGACGCTGGTCAGGCTGCTGAGGGTGAAGTAGAGGGCGGCGATGTACGAGCCGCGCACCGACGGGCCGCCGACCGTGTTGTTGACGTAGGGCAGTGGTCCCCAACCACGCGGACCGATTGGTACCGGGCCGCACAAAAAATAAATAAAAAATATTTTTTATTAAATCAACATAAAAAACACAATATATACATTATATATCAATATAGATCAATACAATCTGCAGGGATACAGTCCGTAAGCACATATGATTGTATTTATTTTTGGAAAAAAAAAAAATTGGGACAAATTTTCAATTTCCGCAGCTACAAAAAGGTTGGGGACCACTGACGTAGGGCATCTCCAGGCGTTTGCCCAGCTCATGGAGCCATCCTCGGGGAAGAGACGGGAGGACAACAGGGTGACAAGAACTAAATCATCCAGACTAGAGATAAATTGTATTATTATGTTTATCTTACCTAAACATAAATATATTTACTAATTTAAAAAAACCAACTAAATACATTTTTACTATATTTTGCTAAAAACTAATTAATTGTACTTTTATTTGTATTTTTTCTGACTCCTTATTACATCCAGCCATAGAATTATACATTAAAATAAACAATTTGAAATAATTTTAAATGATCATAATAATTCATTTAAAATGACCATATTTAATTATTAAAATAATTGCTTGTTTATCAACAACTTTAGCATTTTATTCATTACATTTTGAAGCTCTCAGAAGCCAAGTTATGTTATATTCCTTAAGATTTATTCATGCAAGTTTGAAGTATCAATTATCTAAACCAGGGGTCACCAACGCGGTGCCTGCGGGCACCAGGTCGCCCGTAAGGACCAGATGAGTAGCCCGCTGGCCTGTTTTAAAAATAGCTCAAATAGCAGCACTTACCAGTGAGCTGCCTCTATTTTTTAAAATGTATTTATTTACTAGCAAGCTGGTCTCGCTTTGCTCGACATTTTTAATTCTAAGAGAGACAAAACTCAAATAGAATTTGAAAATACAAGAAAATATTTTAAAGACTTGGTCTTCACTAACTGACAAAGAAACAGATAACAGATTTGGTGTCCAGTTCAAAGTGTGACATGATTTATTTAAAAAATTTGAGAGT
The DNA here is from genome assembly GCF_033978785.1 of Entelurus aequoreus. Lineage (NCBI taxonomy): Eukaryota > Metazoa > Chordata > Actinopteri > Syngnathiformes > Syngnathidae > Entelurus > Entelurus aequoreus. The sequence goes on from NC_084732.1 coordinate 14,115,292, forward strand.
TGACTTTTGTATTTTACATGGTGCAAAGTAATTCATGATTTGTTCAAAAATGTTAGTGGCTAGCTAGTTAAAATGGGATATTGTGATCATTTGAAAATGTTCAATTTGAAAAATGTGCACTTAGAGAAAATATAAAAATAAAGTGTTGCATATTGATATTTATCTGTTTCTATATATATTTGTGAGAAATCATTAATATGATCAGTGTTTCCACAAAGATAAATATCATTAATTATTAATAATAACATAGAGTTAAAGGTAAATTGGCTATTTCTGGCAATTTATTTAAGTGTGTATCAAACTGGTAGCCCTTCGCATTAATCAGTACCTAAGAAGTAGCTCTTGGTTTCAAAAAGGTTGGTGACCCCTGATCCAAACACAGTTTTGTTTGCATATATATATATATATATATATATATATATATATATATATATATATATATATTCCAGCGGCAGTGACGTCACCACCACCACAACAACAATGAGCAAACAAAAAGCTGCCGTCGGACAGGTGCAGTCCTTCACAATAAAAGCACGGTGTTGTGCGTTTTGTTACGCAAACATGTCGAGATTGGTAATATTTCCATTCAAAAGGAAGTTATCAAACAGCTCAGTGAAGTTAAGGTCAAACAAGGAGTCGACAAATGAAAATTAGAAGTGAACGGATGCTTTCTCTTATTTTGACAGCAACAACCGGATGTGGCCGATGTCGTCTCGGCGCCTTGATACTTGGCGCCTGGCGACAGCTGCAGGCTGGCGGGTCCAGTCGAGCCTCATCGCAGCATGTGGTCCTCGTGGGAGGTCTTCTCCTAGCTGCTTCCGAGGCGGATCCACGCTCGGCGCGTGAACGCGCATGGAGGCAGGCGTGCACTGAAGTCTTTTCTCTCCCTCCTCTCGGGTTCCCGCTGAGCATCCACAATGGAGGCCGGGCCAGAGCAGTTCCTGAGCAGGATCCTGGAGGACCTGGACGCCCAGCGCGCCAACATGTCCGACCAGGAGCTGTGCACGTCGCTGTGCACGCGCATGGACCTGGTGCACCTGGCCAAGCTGCGCGCGCACCTCCACCGCGCGGCCAGCGTGGACCCGGACTTTCCCGCCACGCTCTTCCGGGACAAGATGCGCGGCCCCGCCGAGGACGCGCAGTCCAAGCGGCGCGCGCTGGCGGCGGACATCGTCACCATGCTCCACCTGATCCGCGCGCGCGGCGGGGGCGTGGCGTCGGCCGCCGCGCACGGAGTCAAGCGGCAGGTGCACGCGGAGGCCAGGCGCGCGCGTCACCACTACGAGCCCCCCGCCGCGCACCTCACTAACTCCCCCCGCCCGGAAGTGCACCGGACCTTCCTTCCAGCCTCCGAGCCCAACTTCCTGTTGGGAGTTGGCGGAGGCCACAGGGGGTGCCGAGCCTCCTCCTTGGACAAACTGCACCACCTGCCCCAGTACTCCCCCTCGCCTCCTTGCCGGCGAGTGCACGCTCCGCCTCCGCCTCCGCCTCCGCCGCCACCGCGCACGTGCATGCAGAAGCGGAACATCTTCAAGGAGGACTTCCACAAGATGGCCTCCTTCGGCCCACAGGTGCGTCCCCTTTTTAAAGTGTAAAAAGAAGTTAGGCTTTATGACTTCAGCAACCCTCTCTCCTCCAGGTCGCCGCGGCCGAGCGCGAGCAGGACGTCAGGAGGGCGCAGCCGCACCGCCACGTGCCCGCCCCTTTTTTCAACCGCAGCTTCGAGGTGGCGTACAGCAAGCCCTACTGCCCGCCCCCCTTCGGCGCCAACCTGCAGGAGGGCCGGCGGGTCAAGCACGAGAGCCTGGACGACCTCCAGGCGTCTACGTACTTCGGGCCGACCACCGTGTCCGAGTGCGTGAGCGGCAGGAAGCCGGGTCGCCAAGGCGGGAAGCAGGGGGCGTGGCCAGTGAAGAGCCTGAGCCTCAACGTGGAGGAGGGGCCTCACGGGCAAAAGCAGGCCAATTTCCATCGCCACGCCAGCGTCGTCGGCGCCAACGAGACTCGCTTCCAGAGCCCCAAGCGACCGGCGGCGTATTCCGGCGGCCTCGCCAGCGATGCTGTGAAAACCAAGGAAGCCGCCGTGATGGACAGGAAAGAGTCGGCCAAGAGGATGTGGGACAAACGCATCAACGGTCCGTCTTTTTATGCGGCGGACGGCTCGGCGTGCATCGGGACGCAAACGGAACACCCGAGAAAGGCGCCGCCGCGCGCCTTCAAGCACGCCGACGAGGATTCGGAAATGATCCGCGACGACATCAGCGACATCTTCCGCTTCCTGGACGAGATGAGCGTGTGCGACTCGCTGGGCGTGGTCCAGTCGTCGTGCTACGACAGCGCCGCCTCGCTGAGGTCGGAGGGCGACAGCTCGCCCGAGCGCAACACGGTCAAGCTGGCCAAGTCGCAGCTGGACCGCCTCCTGCGCTCGCTGGACAACACGGACGACGAGCTCAAGTCCAGCGTGTGCAAGCTGGTGGCGAGGATCGGCGAGATCGAGAGGAAGCTGGAGTCGCTGTCGGGCGTGCGCGGCGAGATCTCGCAGGTCCTCTCCAAACTCAACAAGCTGGACCAGAAGATCCAGGAGCCGGACGCCGCGCCCGCCTCCTCCCCGCCGGACGCCTCGCCGCGCGTCTTCCGCTGCCACACCCTCAACGTGGACGGCGACGCGAGGCCGGCGTCCCTGCGGAAGAACGCCTTCGCCAGGATGTCGTCGCACTCGCTGGACGACGACTCCAATGTGGTGGACGTCTCGCCGCGGGACTGGCGGACGCTGTCGTACTCGTGCCACCCCGACGCCGTCGACAAGGAGCGGGCCTGCCGTGCCAAAGAGGTCAGGTGACGTGTCCCGCTGTAAGGGGTCGGTTGCTAGCGGCAACCTCATGAAGAGACAAGAAGTAGGAAGTGTGTTAAAGTTAAAGTACCAATGATTGTCACACACACACACACACACACACACACACACACACACACACACTAGGTGTGGTGAAATTTGTCCTCTGCATTTGACCCATCCCCTTGTTCACCCCCTGGGAGGTGAGGGGAGCAGTGAGCAGCAGCGGTGGCCGCGCCCGGGAATCATTATTGCTGATTTAACCCCCAATTCCAACCCTTGATGCTGAGTGCCAAGCAGGGAGGTAATAGGTCCCATTTTTATAGTCTTTGGTATGACTCACAACTAGAGATGTCCGATAATATCGGCCGATAAATGCTTTAAAATGTCATATCGGAAATTATCGGTATCGTTTTTTTTTATTATCTGTATCGTTTTTGGTTTTTTTTGTTTGGTTTTTTAAATTAAATCAACATAAATCCAATCCAATCCAATCCACTTTATTTATATAGCACATTTACACAACAAGAATGTTTCCAAAGTGCTGCACAGCCATGTTAAAAACAATATTAAAAACAATATTAAAAACAAAATTAAAAACAATATTATGCTACACCAATGACTGAATAAAAACAAAGAATAAATGAATAGAAAACCAATACAGAAACAATATAAAAAATAAATATGATTAAAAACGATTTTAAAGGGTAAAACCAATTAAAACAGTAAAATAGACATCAAAATTTATTTTAAAAAAAACACAGAGGACAACAGAGGACAGAAGACCACACCACTCACGTAGTGTTAAAAGCCAAAGAATAAAGAATAAAAAACACAAGATACACTTACAATTAGTACACTAACCCAAAAAACCTCCCTCCCCCATTTACACTCATTCACACAAAAGGGTTGTTTCTTTCTGTTATTAATATTCTGGTTCCTACATTATATATCAATATATATCAATACAGTCTGCAAGGGATACAGTCCGTAAGCACACATGATTGAGGGTGCTGCTGCTCCACTAATAGTACTAACCTTTAACGGTTAATTTGACTCATTTTCATTAATTACTAGTTTCTATGTAACTGTTTTTATATTGTTTTACTTTCTTTTTTATTCAAGAATTTTTTTTAAATGTATTTATCTTATTTTATTTTATTACATTTTTTAAAAAGGACCTTATCTTCACCATACCTGGTTGTCCAAATTAGGCATAATAATGTGTTAATTCCACGACTGTATATATCTGTATCGGTTGATATCGGTATCGGTAATTAAGAGTTGGACAATATCGGAATATCGGCAAAAAGCCATTATCGGACATCCCTACTCACAACCTACCCATCTCAGGGCGGACACTCTAACCACCAGGCCGCTGAGTAGGTTAGTGGGCGAGGTCGTGTGTGACTGATTAAGCAGTGCTGATTAGCTCACAAAGAGACAGGAAGCAGATGTAAACAGGAAGTGTGTTAGTGGGCGGGGCTAAAAATGGCAAGGTCATGTGTGTGATTGATGAGTGCATGTGAGGCAACAACACACACACACACACACTGCTGATGAAGAGCGCCAGGGAGGAAGAAGATTCCAGAAAGAAACACCATCTGGAGGTTCAATATGAGCTTCTATTTATACTTCTACTCAATCCATCACTTCTGTTCACACACACACACTTGCTTGAGGCCCCGCCCCTCAACATGGCGTTCCTCCACTTCGCTGACAACTTTATGTCACCAAACAGTTTGATCACTTCCTGTCTCCAGGTGGACCAATACGACTTCCCCGGGATCATCCGCCCCCTCAAGGGGACGAGGGAGTCCTACCTGTCGGAGCACCACCTGAGGCCGGCGGTCCCCGCCCACGCCAAAGGAAGTCCTCTGTATTCGGGGCCGAGGCTCGGCGGGCCGTCCTGGACCGTGGAGGACTACAAACACAACTCAGGAGACGCTTTGGACCCGCAGGTACTTTCCACTTTTATTGTGAAAAGGCCACAGCAGGAAGGGGTCGGGGGTAGGGATGTCCGATAATGGCTTTTTGCCGATATCCGATATTGCGATATTGTCCAACTCTTTAATTACCGATACCGATATCAACCGATATATGCAGTCGTGGAATAAACACATTATTATGCCTAATTTGGACAACCATGTATGGTGAAGATAAGGTACTTTTTAAAAAAATTAAATAAAATAAGATAACTAAATTAAAAACATTTTCTTGAATAAAAAATAAAGTAAAACAATATGAAAACAGTTACATAGAAACTAGTAATTAATGAAAATGAGTAAAATTAACTGTTAAAGGTTAGTACTATTAGTGGACCAGCAGCACGCACAATCATGTGTGCTTACGGACTGTATCCCTTGCAGACTGTATTGATATATATCAGGGGTGGGCAATTAATTTTTACCGGGGGCCGCATGAGCAACCCGAGCACTGCTGGAGGGCCACACTGACAATATTTCAATTAAATTTTGCTCAAATTATTTTTGATATACCGTAAGATAGATAATAATAATAATAATATTTTCATTTAACCTAACTTATCTTTATACAAAAGCAGATGGCTTTTGATGGTTTTATTTTTAACACTTTCTTACACAACACTTCCTGATGTATATTACAATACAAAAATTTCAATTTCTGTCACTTTATCCTGCATCCTCTTTGTTGTAAAACCTTTATTTAACCAGATAAGAAAACGTTGTGAACGTAGCACGTACGCCTGTAAGGTGATTGGCGAAGAAGGAGGAAGCGTTGCTGTTGCGGAAATGAGGAGTGAGGATTGGTTTTCCTTTTGGAAAGAACGAGATAAGTTGAGCTGTGTTAGTATAGCTTGCTCAATAAAAGTTTAAAAAGTGCATCAGACTTGGTGTGCACTTCTTCTGGACGCTACAATTGATGTCAGAAGTGGGATGAAATGCCTCCCAGTTCGCCTTGCCATCAAACCTGGGAGTCTTCATTGAGGGCGGAATTCCCCCCGTGGCAAGCAGCGTGGCTGCACCTGTAAACGCTCTCTCTCTCTCTCTCTTTGCGGCGAGCTCCTCACGTGGCACGTACCTCCCGATGACGTAGCACACAAACAGTGCAGTATGCGCAAAGTTTTACTTCTGCCACCAATTGTAGCGTCCAGAAGAAGTCCACACCAAGTCTGACGCTCTTTTTAAACTTTTATTGAGCAAGCTATACTAACACAGCTCAACATATCTCGTTCCTTCCACACGCACGTCTCCTCACTCCTCATTTACGCAACTCAAGAAGACAACATCTACTTCAGCAGGTCGTTACACTATATTCTTTAAACACAGCAACGTGTGTACCACAAATAAGCACACAGCTTTACCTTTACTTGTCTTGTTGAAAACACGCCATTCGTCATCAACTTTTCTCTTTTTAGCGGGCATCACTTGTCGCTGTGCGCCTTCCCTCACAGGACATACGCACATATAACACTTTTCAAAATAAAAGCAGCACAGTTGTATTGCACGCACGACAAAGATGTTTTTTTAAATTTATTTTGTAATTTGAGATTGCCGCTGCGCGCACGAGCATACGTCCACACGGAAGTAATACAAATAACGCTTTTCAAAACAAAAGCAGCACCGTTGTATTGCACACTCGAAATAGATGCTTTTTAAAATTTATTTTGTAATTTATAATTGGCCTCACGCGGGCCGGACAGGGACGTACAAAGGGCCGGATGCGGCCCGCGGGCCGCACAATGCCCAGGTCTGATATATATTGATATATAATGTAGGAACCAGAATACTGATAACAGAAAGAAATGGGGGGAGGGAGGTTTTTTGGGTTGGTGCACTAATTGTAAGTGTATCTTGTGTTTTTTATGTTGATTTAATTTAAAAAAAAAACCAAAAAAAAAACCCGATACAGATAATAAAAAAACCGATACCGATAATTTCCGATATTATCGGACATCCCTAGTCGGGGGGATATGACAGAAAACTGTATCACAATATACATAAGTGTTATGTATCGACAATTATTGATATTTTTATGACCTATTGAAAATAAGGACCAGTAGAAAACTACATTCTGTATTTTCTGGGCTCTCCAATCAGCTAAACGGACTCAAAAAAATTGTTGTTATTTTTTTAAAGTGAAAAGAATGTCATTGTGAAGTGAAGTACATTTATATAGCGCTTTTCTCTAGTGTCTCAAAGCACTTTACATAGTGAAACCCATTCTCTAAGTTACATTTCAACCAGTGTGGGTGGCACTGGGAGCAGGTGGGTGAAGTGTCTTGCCCAAGGACACAACAGCAGTGACTAGGATGGCGGAAGTGGGGATCGAACCCAGAACCTTCAAGTTGCTGGCACGGCCGCTCTACCAACCGAGCTATGCCGCCCCAACACTCGTCAAAACACTCGTTGAGTCGTTAACATTCATTGATAAATAACAAACTTGTTAATATCCATCCCATCCATTTTCTACTGCTTGTCCCTTTTGGGGTCGCGGGGGGTCGCTGGAGCCTTTCTCAGCTACAATCGGGCGGAAGGCGGGGTACACCCTGGACAAGTCGCCACCTCATCACAGAACTTGTTCAAATTCACCAATAATTAACTACACACTCATTAACATTCGCTCGTTAATACCCACTGATAATTAACTACATACTCATTAACATTAATGCTCACTGATAATTAACAAACTTGTTAATATTCACCAATAATTAACTACACACTCATTAACATTCGCTCGTTAATACTCACTGATAATTAACAAACTTGTTTATATTCACCAATAATTAACTACACACTCATTAACATTCGCTCGTTAATACTCACTGATAATTAACAAACTTGTTAATATTCACCAATAATTACCTACACACTCATTAACATTCGCTCGTTAATACTCACTGATAATTAACAAGTTTGTTAATATTCACCAATAATTAACTACACACTCATTAACATTCGCTCGTTAATACTCACTGATAGATAACAAACTTGTTAATATTCACCAATAATTAACTACACACTCATTAACATTTGCTCGTTAATGCTCACTGATAATTAACAAACTTGTTAATATTCACCAATAATTAACTACACACTCATTAACATCCGCTTGTTAATACTCACTGATAATTAACAAACTTGTTAATATTCACCAATAATTAACTAAACACTCATTAACATTTGCTCGTTAATACTCACTGATACTTAACACACTTGTTAATATTCACCAATAATTAACTACACTCATTAACATTTGCTCGTTAATACTCACTGATAATTAACAAACTTGTTAATATTCACCAATAATTAACTACACACTCATTAACATTTGCTCGTTAATACTCACTGATACTTAACACACTTGTTAATGTTCACCAATAATTAACTACACACTCATTAACATTTGCTCGTTAATACTCACTGATAATTAACAAACTTGTTAATATTCACCAATAATTAACTACACTCATTAACATTTGCTCGTTAATACTCACTGATAATTAACACACTTGTTAATGTTCACCAATAATTAACTACACACTCATTAACATTTGCTCGTTAATACTCACTGATAATTAACAAACTTGTTAATAATCACCAATAATTAACTACACACTCATTAACATTTGCTCGTTAATACTCACTGATAATTAACAAACTTGTTAATAATCACCATTAATTAACTACACACTCATTAACATTCACTCGTTAATACTTACTGATAATTAACAAACTTGTTAATAATCACCAATAATTAACTACACACTCATTAACATTTGCTCGTTAATACTCACTGATAATTAACAAACTTGTTAATATTCACCAATAATTAACTACACACTCATTAACATTCACTCGTTAATACTTACTGATACTTAACACACTTGTAACTAACTACACACTCATTAATATTCACCAACTACTAACAAAACACCCACAAACATTCACACTCAATAATATTCACTATTTATTAACAAACAATCATTAATATTTACCGATTATTAACACGCTCGGTAATATTTGCCAATAACTAGACAATACATTATATTCACCAATAACTAAAACTCAATATTTGCCAATACTGAACACACTCATTAATATAAGTTAATAATGCTAACACAGACACTTGTAAACGTGTTAGCATTTTAGCTCATGCTAACAGACCTCACGCATAGGACAGTTTAGTGAGTATGACTTGTTTTAGTTATATTGTAAAACGTACAAACGTTGCCAGGAGTGATGAATAAGGGATCCTTTCGAGCAGAAACGCTATGGACGCTTTTACTTCCGGTTCAAGGCACGAAACCGGAAGTACATTTTCCACCCGCAGTGAGGGAACTCGTCCAAAAGATGGCGCCCTAGCACAAACAATAACACACCTTCTCACTGTCTCTGTTGGTGTTTTATGAAAATTGTGAAGTGAATTATATTTATATAGCGCTTTTTCTCTAGTGACTCGACGCACTTTACATAGTGAAACCCATGATCTCAGTTACATTTCAACCAGTGTGGGAACAGGCGGGTAAAGTATTTTGCACAAGAACACAACGGGAGTGACTTTGAGTTATTGGTGAATATTAACGAGTGTGTTAATGATCAGTGAATGTTAATGACTGTCAATTATTGTTGAATATTAATGACTGTGTAGTTATTGGTGAATATTAACGAGTGTACAAAGCGGTAGAAAAATGGATGGATGGAGGGTGTTCATTATAAATGAATGTTAATGAGTGTCAATTATTGTGGAATATTAATGTGTAGTTAATTATTAATTTATTAATTAGTTATTGATAAATATTAATGATTGTGTCGCTAGTTGTTGGTGAATATTAACGAGTGTGTTGATTATCAGTGAATGTTAATTAGTGTCAATTGTTATTGAATATTTATAAGTGTGTAGTTATTGGTAAATATTAACAAGTGTGTTAATTATCAATTAGTGTTTATGAGTGTCAATTATTGTTTATTATTAACGAGTGTGTTAGTTATTGGTGAATATTAACAAGTGTGTTAATGATCAGTGAATATTAATGAGTGTCAATTATTGTGGAATATTACTGAGTGTAGTTAGTTATTGATGAATATTGATGGGTGTGTAGTTAGTTATTGGTGAATATTAACAAGCGTGTTGATGATCAGTGAATATTAATGAGTGTATTTAGTTATTGATGAATATTAATGATTGTGTTGTTAGTTATTGGTGAATATTAACAAGCGTGTTGATGATCAGTGAATATTAATGAGTGTATTTAGTTATTGATGAATATTAATGATTGTGTTGTTAGTTATTGGTGGATATTAACGAGTGTGTTAATTATCAATGAATGTTAGGAACAAGCGGTAGAAAATGGATGGATGGATGGATGTTAATGAGTGTCAATTATTGTTGAATATCAATGTGTGTATTTAGTTATTGGTGAATATTAATTATTGTGCCGTTAGTTATTGGTGAATATTAACGAGTGTGTTAATTATTATTAATTATTACATTTAAACCAGTGTGGGTGGCACTGGGATCAGGTGGGTAAAGTATTTTGGCCAAGAACACAACAGGAGTGACTCGGATGGCGGGAATGGGGATCAAACCTGGAACCCTCAAGTTGCTGGCACGGCCGCTCTACCAACCCAGCTACGCCGCCCCAAATTATTTGTTGATTACAAAACATTATAAATTAGCTGCACCGTTTTTTTAGCCACATGGTTTAAAGCGTAGGAAGAAAAGTAGCAGTTTACAGTCCGAAAAATACGATAAAATGTAAACATTTTTATTTCAAACGTAACCTTCCTCTGATTATATACGCAGGCGGAGTCGCTGAACCCGAACAAGCTGGAGTTCTGGATGGAGGACGTGTACACGCCGGGCTACGACTCGCTGCTCAAGAGGCGGGAGGCGGAGTTCCGCAGGGCCAAGGCGTGCAAGATCGGCGCTCTCATCGCCGCCACCTTCAGCGTCATCCTGGTCATCGTGGTGCCCATCTGCACCATGAAGACGTAGCGTGGCGGGACAGGGAAACAGGAAGTAGCACAGCTGGCAATTAGTCGTAGCCCGTGAACCCCCCCCGTTCTGATCCTGGACTTGACCTCGGACCAGGGCAAACCGCACGAATGTATTAATCACCTGGCCAGAGTCTGGAATGTTCTTTGTCTGATAGCAGAATGTGTCTGTCTTCTGATGGACCTGTCCAGGTTCTGAATGTCATATTTACCTTCTGGAATGTTCTCTGACTGGACTTCCTGTGACGGAATGTTCCACAATAAACTTCCTGTTGTGTCTTGGCGTGGTGTCCCGCGGCTGGCTGGCTGACGTCAGGTGAGTCCCCCGGAGGGTCCTAGAATGTCACCAAGGTGGTTTTCCTTCCAGATGCGGTGGTCACGTTATTAAATGTCTACCGCGACCTTTCCCAGACCTGCTTTACGGCTCCCCGATGGACTTCCCTCCAGCGAGCAGATAAATGTCAGCGCCGTCACGTCCCAGTAGGTCCTGATGAACGCCTCCAAAGTTCAGCGTGACGACACAGATGCATGGGGGGCCTTTTTTTTATTTATTTTTTTTAAAACAAACTTGTTTTTGTTTTGCGGTTCGCCATCTGGCTCCGCCCACGGGAGACCCCGCGGGCTATTTGGCGTCGCTCCCACAAACAGGTAGTGTTGAGACGGACCAGAACCGCTGACTGGACACGGAATTTATAGACGGCGGCGTCCTCCGGAGACTCCACGCCCACGCTCATCAATTATTACTGAGAACCTTCTGTCCTACTTCAGCGGTCTTGGGACCCCACCCCCGTGCTGCGCCTTCAAGCACGTTGACCCAATTCAACGTGGCGACCATGGAGGTCCGAGGTTAACTGCGACGTCATAGTCCGGTCCACACAGAACCACATGAAAGGTGAAATAGAAAGCTGGATATACCAATTATGTACCTAAAATTGTGGGTGTGCCTAATATTCAGGCCGCCGATGTGCTGAATATTTATCATTATAAAAATGATGCTGGTCTTAAGTATGCTTAATATTACGGATTTGCCCTGAGTGTACTTAGTATTTAGGCTGCTAGTGTTTCTAATATTATGGCCTTAAGTGTGCTTAATACTTCGGCTGAAAACAATATGGCGGACTCATGTGTGCCTTATAGCTTGACGTTACATCATATTTATGCGTCTCTAATATTACAATACATCTGGGGCCGTACTTATCAAGCTTCTTAGAATAATACCTGGGATTTATATAGCGCTTTTCTAAGTACCCAAAGTCGCTTTACATGTTAAAAACCCATCATTTATTCACACCTGGTGGTGGTAAGCTACTTTCGTAGCCACAGCTGCCCTGGGGTAGACTGACTCCTAAGAAGTCTGCTAAGAGTTGACTTAAGAGTAAATAAATTCTTCGCTGAAAGCTGCACTTAAAAGTTAGTTATCAAGCGTCTTACTCACACTTTCAGCGAAGTGTAGGACTGAATCTTAAGTGTCACACTCAGAGCTGAATTACGACATTACTATGTGCCGTAAACGGAATTTTAGGTGACGTCATTTCTGTGTCCATAGAAATGACCAATCACGGAAGGGAATCCGTTGTCTAAGAATAAAGAAATATCTTGGAAATATTTAAGTGGACAAATGGGAGTGTATATTTTGACAATAAACTACAAAATAATACAAAACAAACTAGTCCCCGCCGGCACTCACGCTCCCTCTCTTCTCTCGCCCACACACTCACTGACGTCACTCACCTCACGGCCACACACATACGCTACTGTCATAACATTTTCTTTCCAATTCATTAATTAGGCAACTAATTTGAAACTGGTGTGGGTGGCTCTATATATACTAGCCCACTGCAGCCACATACAGAAATCAACAAAGAATCGAAAAGTATTAAATCTGTGACAAAAATAATATCCGCTCTGTCTAAACGATACCGTTTGATCAGCTGCTCGTCATCAAAAACAAAACAAAAAATTGCTCCGTTCCCTGAACGTTCGCGCACGTCTCTCTCGCCTCAGTGCCATCCCCTGCTGGCAACTCCTAACCACTTAAGACACCTCTGAAGGTCTCTTAAATATCGTGGAGAGTAGGAGTGATTCTTAGACTTAAGAACGTTGATAAAAAGCTTTTATTCTTAAGTTTGAGAGTAGGACTAAATTTCGCAAATTCTCAGGACTTAAGTGTAAAATGGCACTCTAAGAAGCTTTATAAGTAGGGCCCCTGGTATTTATCACATGCTAATTATGAGCATGCTAACAGTTAGCATGTGTCATGTATCAAGTTTTATGACTAACGTGTAGGGGTGTGGGAAAAAATCAATTCGAATTCAAATCGCGATTCTCACGTGCGATTCAGTATTGATACTCATTTTTCAAAAATCTATTTTTTTATTTAATTAAAAAAAAATTTTTTTTAATTAATCAATCCAACAAAACAATACACAGCAATACCATAACAATGCAATCCAATTCCAAAACCAAACCCGACCCAGCAACACTCAGAACTGCAATAAACAGAGCAATTGAGAGGAGACACAAACACGACACAGAACAAACCAAAAGTAGTGAAACAAAAATGAATATTATCAACAACAGTATCAATATTAGTTACAATTTCAACATAGCAGTGATTAAAAATCCCTCATTGACATTATCATTAGACATTTATAAAAAAAATTAAAAAAGAACAATAGTGTCACAGTGGCTTACACTTGCATCGCATCTCATAAGCTTGACAACACACTGTGTCCAATATTTTCACAAAGATAAAATAAGTCATATTTTTGGTTCATATAATAGTTAAAACAAATGTACATTATTGCAATCAGTTGATAAAACATTGTCCTTTACAATTATAAAAGCATTTTTACAAAAATCTACTACTCTGCTTGCATGTCAGCAGACTGGGGTAGATCCTGCTGAAATCCTATGAATGGAATGAATAGAGAATCCTTTTGAATCGGGAAAATATCGTTTTTGAATCAAGTTGTGACCCCAAGAATCGATTTTGAATCGAATCGTGGGACACCCAAAGTTTCGCAGCCCTACTAACGTGACACGTGATAATTATTAGCATAATTAAGTACCAAGGTACATGACTAACGTGACACGTACTAATTATTAGCATGCTAACAGTTAGCATGTGTCAAGTACCAAGTTATATGACTAACATGACACTTGCTAACTATTGGTACAACTTGGTACTTGACACATGCTAACTGTTAGATTGCTGACATTAGCATGCTATCATTGTTTTTCACATTTTTCAGCCATACACATTTTTTACTGTTAGCATGACGTGTAGGGCTGAACGGTTGGGTGGAAAAGTTAGCATGCTAAATTTAGCATGGCTAACAAAGTAAAGTACATGGTACAGCGTGTGGTCCTGAACAAGATTTTGTTTGAGGCCCCATTTTGTTTTTTAATATTATGTATTCAAATTTTTACTAGACTCCTAGGGCCCTTGCCCACATACTAGGGCTGTGAATCTTTGGGTGTCCCACGATTCGATTCAATATCGATTCTTGGGGTCACGATTAGATTCTAAATCGATTTTTTTCGGTTCAACGCGATTCTCGATTCAAAAACGATTTTTTTTCCCGATTCAAAAGGATTCTCTATTCATTCAATACATAGGATTTCAGCAGGATCTACCCCAGTCTGCTGACATGCAAGCAGAGTAGTAGATTTTTGTAAAAAGCTTTTATAATTATAAAGGACAATGTTTTATCAACTGATTGCAATAATGTAAATTTGTTTTAACTATTAAATGAACCAAAAATATGACTTATTTTATCTTTGTGAAAATATTGGACACAGTGTGTTGTCAAGCAAGTGTAAGCCACTGTGACACTATTGTTCTTTTTTTTATTTTTATAAATGTCTAATGATAATGTCAATGAGGGATTTTTAATCACTGCTATGTTGAAATTGTAACTAATATTGATACTGTTGTTGATAATATTCATTTTTCTTTCACTACTTTTGGTTTGTTCTGTTAGCATGCTAACAGTTAGCATGTGTCAAGTACCAACTTATATGACTAACGTGACACATGCTACTTATTAGCATGCTAACATTTAGGATGTGTCAAGTACCAAGTTTTGTGACTAACATGACTGTTACACATGCTAACCATTAGCAAGGTTTGTGACTAACATGACTAACATAACACACGCTAACTACTAGCATCATAACAGTTAGCATGTGTCAAGTACCAAGTTTATTAATTAACATGACTAATGTAACACACGCTAACCACTAGCATCCTAACAGTTAGCGTGTGTCAAGTACCAAGGTTTGTGACTAACGTGACAAATGTTAACTGTTAATATGCTAACAGTTAGCATGGGTCAAGTACCAAGTTTTATGATTAACATGACACATGCTAATTATTAGCATGCTAACAGTTAGCATGTGTCAAGTACCAAGTTTTTTGACTAATTGGCTCTAGTGTGTGAATGTGAGTGTAAATGTTGTCTGTCTATCTGTGTTGGCCCTGCAATGAGGTGGCGACTTGTCCAGGGTGTACTCCGCCTTCCGCCCGAATGCAGCTGAGATAGGCTCCAGCACCCCCGCCACCCCAAAGGGGACAAGCGGTAGAAAAATGGATGGATGGCTGGATGGACTAAGGTGGCTCCGCACCCATGATCAAAGCCTTATTTCCGCGGCGGGTGCGCCGTGGCGGCGGGTGCGCCGTGGCGGCGGGTGCGCCGTGGCGGCGGGTGCGCCGTGGCGGCGGGTGCGCCGTGGCGGCGGGTGCGCCGTGGCGGCGGGTGCGCCGTGGCGGCGGGTGCGCCGTGGCGGCGGGTGCGCCGTGGCGGCGGGTGCGCCGTGGCGGCGGGTGCGCCGTGGCGGCGGGTGCGCCGTGGCGGCGGGTGCGCCGTGGCGGCGGGTGCGCCGTGGCGGCGGGTGCGCGACCAATTCACTCTATAAAGTAAATATATATAATACATATTTAAAAAGTAAATATACATATTTAATCTATTAGGCTACAACTTCAAGGAAACACTGCTCCATGCACAGCTAACATCTCAGAAAATGAATAACTGGTGAATGACAAGAAGTCCAATAAAAGGTTGTTTATTTATACATATACATCTCTATTCCTCCTGAGGAGGTGGAAGCGGGACTCGTCTCCTCGTTGCCCGATCCCCCGCCAAGTTGAACCACCTGATGGCGTGTTTGGTGACCTCAGCGTCCGTGGCTGACCTTGTCAACACATTTTTACTCACAGCACATGTGATCAAACACGATTACAAGACAGATACGTTTATGTTTATGGTATGTAGCATCCAAAGCCAAGTATGCTTACACAATACAAAATATGTGATAGGTATTAAGGAGATTACATTTGAAAAAAAAAACATGACTTAAAGTTACTGGAGGTGGTTAAAATAAGGTGCGTAAACTATGAATTTGTGATCAGGGTATAGGTGTGCAAGACATCCAAAATGTTTAAACAATATCGTTATTTGGTTCCTTGATCAGAGTACTTGTTTGGCTCTGTTGGATGATGGCGGTTGGGGGTGGGGGGCATAAATAAATATCCATAACCCAACTTTGAGAGGTTGACATTGTTTTCTTATTATATTTGTACTATCATTCTATGTTTGTATTCGTGTAGGCCAGGGGTGTCCAAAGTGCGGCCCGGGGGCCATTTGCGGCCTGCAGGTCATTTTTTAACGGCCCCAGGGCACATTTTTAAAAAATATGATCGAAATAAATAAAAAACATTAAAAGTGGTATTTAAAGAACAAACAGGTGAAATGTAACAACAAAATGTAGCAATGTTTACTCTAATCACACAAAGCTGCCATGTAGGCTGTTTCTTTCTTTAAAAAATAATAATGAATCAAAATCAATGTCATTATGAATTATTGACCTATTCAAGGCTTAAGAAGTTTACCTTCGCAATCAGCTGGTCTTGGTTGTGCTTAATAGTTTCCAGCAGGCTAAGGATGTGGATTACCTCAGGTGCTGTTGACAAACAGCAGTATACAATTAACATGTTTCAGTGTTTATCCTCATTACTCATAATCCTGACATTAGCTATTGACCTTAGTTAATGACAAAAGTTATTGACAAAGTTTGAGGAAAATATGTGATTGCTTGTGAATTTGAATTTTTTCCAAAATTTGTGGCACAGAATGACCATCCGGTATTTGTCAGTTATTGCTCACCAGAGCAGGAAATGTTGTCGGCCATTCTTCCCCCTCGCCATGTTGGCCTGTAGGCCAGGCTGGATCCAGGCTCCTGGGTCTGCCACATGTTGAGGGCTGCTGGTGAGGGGGGTGGAGGGAGTCGAGGAGGGACTGCCTCCTGTTCCTAGTGAGGTGGGCATTGTGAGAGAGCCATCAGTTAACCATGACTGGTAATACCCAAGGGGCCTATCTATACACTAATATTTCAGAGTTCAGTCCCTACCTTGTGTAACTCTCTGCATGTTTAATGCAGGTGCTGGTGAAGGCATATGAATTTGTCCTTCCCCATGGTGAGGTGCTAAGGGAGATATATTGGTATTAAATGGTTGTGATCTGTTAACCATGGTTACTGGATGCTGAGATATTATTTCAGAGATCAATCTTTACCTAGAAAGTTATCTCCAGTTAAGGAGTCGAGTTAACAAGTACTCATGACTCTTGCTGGCACTCGGCGAGACGGTGGAGCTGGGAGAAGGGATACAAGGAGAGGGGAATATCTTTAGCACTAAGAATGTTAACCATATCTTTTGGTGGTTTTGTTGTTTTCGATGTTAAGAGATTATTCCTTACTCTGCCTGTGCAATTGGCTTGCCAACCCCGGAGATGTGAGGTCACTATTTCCCGGGTCTTCTTCGCTATCATCTGAGTCCCCGAGACGATGGCTGTTGGGTAACCATATCATTAGGATTATTGCAATACCAAAATTGCCAAATATACATATAGTACAAGCATCTCTGGTCTATTTTTGAATGCTACCGGAAATAACCTTCCTATTACTGTAGAAACATGACAAAAACAAGACGGAACACACTTACACTGGCTTCCTGTTCCTTTTTTCTGGCAGCTCCTCGTTCTCTGCCTCAGATTGCAGGTCTGAGGTGTTGCAGCCCTTTCCACATTGTTGCATTATTTTTAATGCGTCTTTGTAGTTGTCTAAAATTGAATATGTTAAAATGAACATGAGTTTCAAATTAGCTGTAGAGCTGAACAGAATATTATTATTATTGATGATGATAAATCAGGTCTCTCTCTTACAAGAGACCTGGTCAGAACATAGACACAATAGGTTATTCCAAGCATAAAGAGAAGCAACTATGACGTTATTTTTAAACAAGAAGATTATGAATTTGCATACCACAAGTTCCGACAACAGAAACGTCAAATCTTGGCCAGTTTGGCTCATGCTGCTCCTCATTTAAAGCGGCCCTTTCAATTCTGTCTGTGTTTTTATAGCTGGGCCAGAAAACCATCCTATCATCATACCATCCACTTGGGACAACCGCAATGTCCCTGTTCATTATAAATTTAATCAGATGAAAAGGCACCCTTAATGTAGAAAGAAAGAAAAGGGGTATTTATTCATCGTCAAAGGAACAACGTGGACAAAAGCATGCACAGGTGTTAGTGTATACAAATAAGCAAGTAAGATGAGCTGAGATTTTACCTGAATGGTGCCCCAAGGTGGTAAGAACTATAAGAAAGGTAAAAGTACAGGTCATAATAGTCAGAACTTCAGCTCAATCGTAAAGTAGGGTTTGAAATTATGGGTGTAGGGCATACAGAGATCAGTCCCTACCTTGTGTAACTCTCTGCATGTTTAATGCAGGTGCTGGTGAAGGCATATGAATACATCCTTCCTCATGGTGAGGTGCTAAGGGAGATAAATTGGTATTAAATGGTTGTGATCTGTTAACCATGGTTACTGGATGCTGAGATATTATTTTGGAGATCAGTCTTTACCTAGAAAGTTATCTCCAGTTGAGGAGTCGAGTTGACAAGTACTCATGACTCTTGCTGGCACTCGGCGAGATGGTGGAGCTGGGAGAAGGGATACAAGGAGAGGGGAATATCTTTAGCACTAAGAATGTTAACCATATCTTTAATATTAATGTGGTGGTTTCGTCTACATCGCTAAATATATCCTGTGGTGTACCTCAGGGATCAATATAGGACCTAAATTATTCAATGTCTAGATAAATGACATTTGTAAAGTTACAAAAGATTTAAAGTTAGTATTATTTGCGGATGATACAACAGCGTTTTGTTCAGGAGAGAACACACAGAAGATAATACAAATAATAACAGAAGAAATTAACAAATTAAAAAGATGGTTTGACAAAAACAGACTATCTTTGAATCTCAGTAAAACTAAAATAATGCTATTTGGTAACAGTAGAAAAGAAAGTCAAACACAAATACAAATAGACGGAATAGAAATTGAAAGAGTAAACGAAACCAAATGTCTAGGTATAATGATGGATGATAAATTGAACTGGAAATCTCAAGTAAAAAATATACAACATAAAGTAGCAAGAAACACGTCAATAATGAATAAAGCAAAACATGTTCTAGACAAAAAATCACTTCATATTCTCTACTGTTCACTAGTGTTACCATATCTGAGTTATTGTGTAGAAATATGGGGAAATAATTACAAAAGTACACTTCATTCATTAACGGTGTTACAAAAAAGATCAGTTAGAATAATACATAATGTTGGATATAGAGAACATACAAACCCTTTATTTATTGAATCAAAGATACTGAAATTCCACGACATAGTGAATTTGCAAACAGCTAAAATTATAAACAAAGCAAACTATAACCTGCTACCCAAGAATATACAATCATCAATCAATCAATCAATGTTTATTTATATAGCCCTAAATCACAAGTGTCTCAAAGGGCTGTACAAGCCACAACGACAACAATTCTTCTCAAAAAAAGAGGAGAAATATAATCTTAGAGAGAAATGTAATTTAAAACATTTGTATGCACGTACAACACTTAAGACCTTCAGTATATCAGTATGTGGAATTAAATTATGGAATGCATTAAGCAAAGCAATCAAACAATGTACTAATATGATCAATTATTTATGCTTACATGTGGAAATAATAATAATAATAGTAAATAAAATAATAATAATAAAAAAAAGGTAAATAAAGCATAAAATAGTCTCTAATAAATTAATTAAATAAAAAACAGCATATAAAATATATACATCAGCAAATAACAAAAATATAGATCAAGAAAAAGGATCCTTAATATGTGCAGCAATTTTTCACACTCACATCACCTCATTTTATATTTTTTTCTACAATTAACTATGCCAAAAAACACATAGACATACCTTTTGTTTTGTAATGAAAACAAAAACAACATGGCGTCACACACAGCTAGTCCACAGTAAACAGGATCTCGAGCGCCACTAAAGAACAAAGAAATAAATAATACACACTCATATTAATAGCAAAGAACGGCTGTTGCCACTCTGTTAACGTTACGTTGTTATAACGAAGTAATAGCAACCTGGGCCTAAACAACACTGACAATAAAGTAATACGCTTTCGTTTCAAGCAGTTGGAAATATGTGGAATGTCGTA
The DNA here is from genome assembly GCF_033978785.1 of Entelurus aequoreus. NCBI lineage: Eukaryota > Metazoa > Chordata > Actinopteri > Syngnathiformes > Syngnathidae > Entelurus > Entelurus aequoreus. The sequence continues at coordinate 14,135,672 of NC_084732.1, forward strand.
GCATGTAACCTACACACATTCACAGCATCTAACAAAAGATAGCCTAAGTTAACTGTATTGAACGTTACTCACCGGCTTCACAAAACACAGATAAAAGACAATTTTACAATAGCACGGCGAAAAAATGACCGTCGTTGTGTGGGTTTTTTGACGAATAACACTCTTTTCCACTTTTCTTCGCTCGGGCCTCACCTCCCGCGTGCAGCCATTTCGAATTTTCTGAATACGTGACGTCAGACGCACGTCCCCATGCAAAGCATTCTGGGAACAGTCATTGTTTTCGGTCACATTAACACAAAAGAAAAAGATGCCTCGGGCTTGGGCTGGTCCTGGATTCAGCTTGATCAGGTCTTCAATGACAATAGATAACCCCCTCCTGTCTCCTCCCATCGTACACAATGGAATTTTCCAAGCCTATGCTTGGTGCAACAAAGACAGCCTCTTGTCTGTTCATTGGGAACTCAGAACGGAAAGTTTTTTGATAATTTACATGAAATTTTTCTGACACTGACTGTTAGCGTGCTAACAGTTGGCATGTGTCAAGTTATATGACTAACGTGACACACGCTAACTGTTTGTATGCTAACAGTTAGCATGTGTCAAGTACCAAGTTATATGACTAACATGACTGACTGACATATGCAAAGTGGTTTGCAATTTAGCTGGCATGTGTCAGGTACAAAGTTATATAACTCTGAAGCTGTAGGCTGTAAAAAAGGCTATTGACAAAGATTAAAAACAATGTTCAAAATGTGCATTAAAACCTCTAAAGGCTTAGTGGCCACATGCGTGGACAGCACCTTTCAGCTCTTATTTCCAAAATTGTGTACACTACTGAATTGGGGTCTTATGGCCGCTTATGTGGACACTTATACTGCCATCTGGTGGTGTCAGAAGAGTATAACATACAATGGAATTTGGGGGAAAAAAAGTGTAAAAATAAGAATTACTTACTTAATCCTCTTCGTCCCTGACGGGACATAAGGCTTCGACGATCTGCCTCCATCTGGACCGGTCTTGAGCAACATGCTGTGCCTCGCCCCAGGTTAGGTTCATCTCCTTCAGCTCAGCTGTCACCGTACGACCCCACCTTGCTTCCTTTTCCCAGGTGGAGTCCAACGTAGTGCGATCTTGGGGATGCGGTCTTGGTCCATCCTGAGAACATGCCCAAGCCATTGGAATCGGCGGCATTCGATCTCGAGCACCACAGTGTTGCACTTGGTCTTCTTGTATAGATGTGCATTGGATATTTTCTCGGGCCAGAAGATTCGACAAGAGTTTCCTGGGACATCCATTATGGAATATTTAAAAATAAGAATTAGCATGTCACTAAACATGAAGTACACGTTTGTTACTTATGAACTACAGTAAGTACATCATATCAAAAGATGATTCTTAGTTTTTATTCTAATTAGGGCAGTGGTTCTTAACCTTGTTGGAGGTACCGAACCCCACCAGTTTCATATGCGCATTCACCAAACCCTTCCTTAGTGAAAAATAAATTTAAAAAATTCAAATTCAAGACAAAGTTATATGTTTTTGGTAACACTTTAATATGGGGAACATATTCTAAGTAACAAATCCTTAATTTAGAGTTATTTGGTTAGGGTTAGGGTTAGAGGGTTAGGGCCAGGGTTAGAGGGTTAGGGTTATAATAAGGCCATGCCAAATAAGGCATTAATAAGTACTTAATAATGACTAGTTAAGAGCCAATATGTTACTAATTTGCATGTTAATAAGCAACTAATTAATGGTGGATATGTTACCCATATTAAAGTGTTACCATGTTTTATTACTGGTGCACAAAATGAACCGTGCATGAACATCACCTTGTTCAAAGAACAAAACCAACACAGTGCATAAACTCACAAGAAATTACACACCTGCAAATCAGTCTGACTTCTGCTGTTGCCATATCCGTAATACGCCGATAGGGAGAAGTTTTTATTTACGCGATGAGTCGGGTGTGTCTTGACCTCAGCCGAACCCCTGAGCCCGATTCACCGAACCCCTAGGGTTCGATTGAACCCAGGTTAAAGGCCTACTGCAACCCACTACTACCGACCACGCAGTCTGATAGTTTATATATCAATGATGAAATCTTAACATTGCAACACATGCCAATACGGCCGGGTTAACTTATAAAGTGACATTTTAAATTTCCCGGGAAACTTCCGGCTGAAAACAACTAGGTATGATGACGTTTGCGCGTGACGTCAAGGGTTGAAGCGGAAGTATTGGGACACATTGTATCTCAATACAAACAGCTCTGTTTTCATCGCAAAATTCCACAGTATTCTGGACATCTGTGTTGGTGAATCTTTTGCAGTTTGTTCAATTAACAATGGAGACTGCAAAGAAGAAAGCTGTAGGTGGGATCGGTGTATTAGCGTCTGGCTACAGCAACACAACCAGGAGGACTTTGAGTTGGATAGAAGACGCGCTACCGTGAGTACAGCTTTGGCTTCCAAACATTTGATCGCTTGCCCATACGTGCGTGGCGCTATGTGCATGTCACGTACGTAACTTTGGGGCAATATTTGTTTCTTGCCGACTGATGGCGGCCGGGGTGTCGTCGAAAGCTACAACGCCCGCCGCCGCGCCGCTGTCCTCACCTTGACTTTTCTCCGTCTCTGGGCCGCCGACCGCACCGATCATCGTGGGGAAGTCCTTCGTCGTGCCGTGGATCGCTGGAACGCAGGTGAGCACGGGTCGTGATGAGAGCTGGCGTAGGTGGAGAGCTAATGTCTTTAGCATAGCTCTGTCGAGGTCCCGTAGCTAAGTTAGCTTCAATGGCGTCGTTAGCAACAGCATTTGCTAGGCTTCGCCAGGCGGTACAGCATTAACCGTGTGGTTACAGGTCCAGAGTTTGGTAGTATTGTTGATCTTCCGTCTATCCTTCCAGTCAGGGGCTTATTTATTTTGTTTCTATCTGCATTTAAGCACAATGCTATCACGTTAGCTCCGTAGCTAAAGTGCTTCGCCGATGTATTGTCGTGGGGATAAAAGTCACTGTGAATGTCCATTTCGCGTTCTCGACTCTCATTTTCAAGAGGATATAGTACCCGAGGTGGTTTAAAATACAAATCCGTGATCCACAATAGAAAAAGGAGAGAGTGTGGAATCCAATGAGCCAGCTTGTACCTAAGTTACGGTCAGAGCGAAAAAAGATACGTCCTGCACTGCACTCTAATCCTTCACTCTCACGTTCCTCATCCACAAATCTTTCATCCTGGCTCAAATTAATGGGGTAATCGTCGCTTTCTCGGTCCGAATCGCTCTCGCTGCTGGTGTAAACAATGTGCAAATGTGAGGAGCCCTTCAACCTGTGACGTCACGCTACTTCCGGTACAGGCAAGGCTTTTTTTTATCAGCGACCAAAACTTTATCGTCGATGTTCTCTACTAAATCCTTTCAGCAAAAATATGGCAATATCGTGAAATGATCAAGTATGACACATGGAATGGATCTGCTATCCCCTTTTAAATGAGAAAATTTCATTTCAGTAGGCCTTTAAGAACCACTGAATTAGGGTCCAATAAGCCCAAATAGCCAAGAGAAATTTAAAAAAAGCATGTAAACAAACAGCTTGGGGCCTTGAGAGTTTGAATATTCCACTAAGCCTAATAAAGAAATGACATTTCTCACAACATGTTCCGCAATACTTTTTTATTAAAACTTTCAAAGCCTTGAAGAGAATTTTGGATCGGTCAATAGACCCAGCAGCGCCTCTCAAAGGTTCCAAATTAAAATTGAAATAGTAATGTTAAAAGACATGAAAGTAACCAAACGTCAATGCCACTGCAAAAACACACCCTCGTTCAAATGATGACTAGTTACTGACGTAGAAATAAATCATGTTTAGTGCGTGGCAGCCGCTGCGTTCATGGCAGGGTGACTAAAGTGCGGCTTCTTCATGAATCATCCATCCAATGAATTGATTAGTTCTATTATGATATTTTACACAAATGTACACACAACGCTAAGATGTGGATGTCAAACGCTTCTTTCAACTTTTCTGTACAGGCAGTCGCTGGAAAAAGTTTTGTTGACGTTTACTTTTTAGCGTTTTATTTTGTCCGATATCATTATCAAGTAGACACGGCCGGCGTCAGACCGATACCGATGCTGGTTGTGTTTTTATTTCCACACCGAGAAGAAAAACGTCTCTGCCGTCTCTGGGTGTCGCCGTGTCCCGACGGCGTCCGCGCTCACGGAGCAGCGTTGCCGTGGAAACAAAGTTGTCGTCACGCGATCCGTCTAGAGTTCCCGTGCCGTCGGAGTCTTCAGCAGCCGTCCGAAAAAAGGACGATGAGATCCATCTCCGCACGCCAGGCGTCACCTCGCCCCCTGCGACTTCCTGTCCGCGTGTTTGCTGGCCACGTCGCGCTCGTGCTGTCGCCTCTCCGCCAGGTGCTTCAGGAGCTCCGCCTCCTGACACTGAAAGAGCGAAAAAAAAATGGACGTCAGCGTCACGGCCGACGGTCAGGGGCCGGGGACGCTCGTTCGGTTCTGACCTTTCTCCTCTCGTGGGCGGCGTCCAGTTTGTGTTGGATCTCCTCCAGCGAGGGTTTGGGACGAGGGGGCGTGGTCGCCTTGGGCTCGCCGTTAAAGATGGGCGGCTTCAGGATGACCTGGAAGGCGTGGCCGCTCGCACGCTTGCTCAGCTCCATCACCTCCATGTGGCGAATGTCGCCCAGGTTTAGGTCCACCACGCCTGCAAGGACACCGGACCAAACGTCAGAAGGTTTGACGTGAAATAATAACAAGACTAACATCTTCACTTCCGACCCGATCAAAAACTGTTCCTGTCCGTCAAAGACAGGTGTGTCCAAACTTTCATTACTGACTCTTAGTAACGGTATCTGGGTTTGAATCCCAGTTGGGTCGACTGGTAACTCACTCTTCTGTTTCACCGCTGTCATAGGTTTTTAAGAGTACTATGTCAAGCATCGGACTCATTTTCACCAGGACCGAGGTTAAGTCATTGTTCTTCATAAGTGGATCTGGATTCAAATCTCAGTCTGTTTTGTTTTACCTGAGACAGTGGTCCCTGATTATTTTTGTGGATGAACCAGTATCGTTTGTCAACGTGACCCAGGATAGCTCAGTGGTTTAAACCGCCCAATAGCTGGTACTGCGTTCAAATCCCAGTCGGGACGATAGGTATTTTGTTTCACCTTCATCGTAGTTCACTACCACAGGGGTACTCCATTACATCGGTCTTCTTTGAACAAGATTCCGGATTGATCAGTGGTTAACTTTTTTGGCATACAGGGTTCAAATTCCGGGCGGTTCAAAAGAAAACTTACAACCTGGAACAGTTGGTGTTTTCTCCCACCTCCATCGTAGTTTACTGAGACAGTGGTCCTCGAGTACATGAACCATGTTTCAGCAGGATTGAGGATAGTTCAATGGTTACAAAAGTTGGCTCCCCATGAGGGATACTGGGTTTGAATCCCAGTTGGGTCGATCAGTAACTTAAAGTCAGTGTTTTAAGTAGTCTACTGAGACAGGGGTTATCAATTACATTTGTGTATGGGCTGGAATCAGGTCTCAAAGGTATCCAGGCTAGCTAATTGGTTAACATAGTCAGCATTCAATAAGGGTCACTTGGTTCGAATCCCAGTTGGGACAGTAAGTTAGAGCCAGTATTTCGTTTGACCTCCATCGTAGTTTACTCTGACAGGGGTACTCGATCACATTTGTCTGTGGGGCGAAAACTTATTTAAAAAAAGCCCTTGGTAGTTCAGTGGTTAACGCTGTTAGCGTACTGGATTCAAATCCCAGGCGGTTCAAAAGATAACTTACAACCTGGAACAGTTGGTGTTTTCTCTCACTTCCATCGTAGTTTACTGAGACAGGGGTCCTAGATTACATTTGTGTATGTGGCAGGACCATGTTTCAGCAGAATCCAGGATAGTTCAATGGTTAACACAGTTGGCTCCCAATAATCGATACTGGCTTTGAATCCCAGTTGGGTTGATCAGTAACTTACAGTCAGTGTTTTGTGTCACCTCTATTGAGACAGGGGTCCTCGATCAGATTTGTGTATGGACCCAGGATAGCTAAACGCCGATGAGGGTTACTCTGTCCTAATCCCAGTTGGGACGATAGGCAAGGTCAGTATTTTATTTGAACTCCATCGTAGTTTACTCTGACAGGGGTACCCCATCCCATTTGGGTATGGGGTGAAATCTGTGTGCGTACTGGGTTCAAATCCCAGGCGTTTCAAAAGATAATTTACAACCTGGAACAGTTTGTGTTTTCTCTCACCTCCAACGTAGTTTACTGAGACAGGGGTCCTAGATTACATGAACCATGTTTCAGCAGCACCCAGGATAGTTCAATGGTTGGCTCCCAAAGAAGGGGTTTGAATCCCAGTTGGGTTGATCAGTAACTTAGAGTCAGTGTGTTGTTTCACATCCATCGTAGTTTACTGAGACAACGGTCTCTTGTGTATGGGCTGGAATCCGGTCTCGACGGAACCTAGGATGGCTCAATGGTCAACATATAGTTCAAATTTCCAGTCTGGTTGATCAGTCATTTATAAAGCTTCGGCTTTACGGCATCAAGACGACATATATCGTGTGGGTTTTTTACATCACCCACACAGAAGAAAGTTATGTAGTAGTTGGTTGATTATAGTTGAAAAGGTAAGTAAATGGTAAAGATAATAATAATCAGCATAATTGAGGTTGCTAACCAGTGAGCTCTCCTGGGTACGATAATAAGAATTGATAATAAGAATCTTAACATTAACTCCGCCCCAACGTATATAATCCTGACATCTACAGCCATGGTTTTGTAAGTTACCTATCGACCCGACTGGCATTCGAACGCAGTACCCCTTATTTGAGACATGGTTCCGGCCCATACACAAATGTGATCTACAACCCGTCTCAGCACACTTTGATTGAGGTGAAATTAAACACTGTCACTTCCAGGATTGTAGGCTATCTTCTGAACCGACTGGAATTCAAACCCGGTACCCCTTACTGGGAGCCAACGTTGTTAACGACAGAGCTGTCCTGGGTCTTGTTGAGAGAAATTTAATTACCTAAGTAATCGATGAAAGCGGTAAAACAAAACAGTGAGCTGCAGTATCAATTGACTTAACTGGGATTCGAACCCAGATACCATTATTAAGAGTCGGTGAAGTTAGTTAGTGAAGTTAGCTGCCTTAAAGCCAAATGTGATCACGTGACTGTGAGGACGTGTCAGCTGACCTTCCTTCTGAGCGGACAAGGCGCCAGGTGGCTTCTGGAGGATGCAGGAGCACAAAAACGACACCAGAGGGAGCTCTCGCAACTTCTCTCTGTAGGCTGAAAAGAGACAAACGCAAACAATAAGTACGCCAATAATAATATTAATCGTAGTCTTAATAATAACAATAACTGATAATCAAATTATAGTATGTATAAGAATAATAATACAAGTAATATTCATGTTAATAGCAATATTAATCTAAGACAATTATAATATTATTCAAGAAGAACAATTCCCCTAATATTTTAATATTATCTAATATTATAGTATTTTTTTAATCAATGCCAATATCAATGTTACGCATACAATTAATATGAAAAAAATCAATGCAGATATTGATAGCCAACATGAATACTAACACATTAATATTGATATAAACATTTCTATTAATATTATAATTAATATATGTAAATTATAGTCATGTATTATCAATATATTCATATGTATGTATCAATATGATTTGTGTTTTGAATTAAAAATATGCTTATTATTATTGTTTAGTGCCAACGACGATAATAATAATGATCAAATTATAAAGATAATGATATTAAAACTAACATAATGTTAATAGTAAGATCATCCTAAATTGACTGTAATAGGACACAAATCTAATAAAATGTATATTTTATTTTTAATATCATAATTATTGTTACTATTAATATTAATACATCAATGCGGATACTAATACTAATACCAACATAAATAGTAATATTAGTATTGGTACCAACATTATTATTGCTATTAGTATTAATATATATGATAGTCATATTTAATGTGTTAACAAAAATGTGTTATGGATCAATACAATTTGTTTAGAATTAACTTACTCTTTAATATTAATATTTCATGTTAACAACAATGGTGATGATAGTAATAATACCACATTTTTAAACAGAAATTATATGGCTTTTTACAGTGAAATTAATTACAAGTAATGGAAATAAGAATCATATTATGATATAATAATTTGAATGATATCGATATTTTAGTATTAATAAAATTGTTCCTATTAATATAAAAATGTTAAAGCAGATAATGAAACAAACATAATGAAATATGTAATATTAGTATAAACCTGAATCTTCAACACCATTACTCACTTGAATAGTGATATTAACTTGATATTGACAATCTATATGTATATTATATATCAATTATAAATATTATAAATAAATATATCAATTATATATTCTTCATATTTATATATATCAATATTATTTGTGTTTAGAATGAAATCATGTCTAATATGAAGGGTTGTTGCAACAACAAAGATGATAATAATGTTAAGAATATTAATTCAGTGCCAACAACAAGTCTGAGTGGGTGAGAGGAAATGTACCTGATGACGTCATGGCTGCTAGGAAGACTTTGTGAAGTCAGCTAGACTGCACTCAGGGAGTAATGTTGGTCCTGTGAGTCTAAACAGAGGTAAAAACATTTCAACTAATTTGTCACACACAAAACATGCATGGAACTTTCCAGCTAATTAGTTTCAATATCATCAACTGGATCAGTTCAAAAATAATCATTTGCGTCAATTTGTGTTTCCTCTCCGGCAAAGAAGTAAACATTTACGCAAGAAAGATGACGTCTTCTCCGGTGAAAATGTGCTCCTCTCTTTTGTCCGATTACCATGACATCATCCGTATTATTCATGGTGCGTCTGAGCAATGATGTCATTTTCAATCATCGTCTTCATCACCCGAGCACGGTCGCTCCAATTCGAGACAATAACAAGAAAAAGGAGGCCAGGAGAAACTATATAAATGTTTAAAACGGAGGAAAAGATTCTCACTCACCAGTTTGATGTCGGGGCTTCACGCTGAAAATGTGCAGCATCCTCCGCAGCATCAGCACCACCGCACAGCAGCTGCTGCATGACATCACTTTGGAGCCTTCCCATTGGCTGAGGAGAGGCGTGGGCTCCCATTGGTCACGACACACCAAAGAAGAGGAGGCGTGCTGTGGGTGTTTTCTCGTGTGGGAAGGAGGACACGCATCCTTTTTTTTGTCGTTGATTATCATCATTAAATAAAATATTATTTGTTTACATTTTTTATATCATTTGTTATTTCATCTATTTACCCATGATGCACTTCATTGTCCTCTATAAAAAACGGTGTGTGTGTGTGTTTGTGTTTCAGAGAGCAGGGTGAGGGAACTCCTCGCCCCAGATGATGATGTCATGATCAGCCAATCAGGTGTGACTACACAGCTTTTTCTTTTTTTCCCTCTCACACAAGGAAATAGGAATGGTCTGTTCCAGAGTCAATCTGTGACATCTTTTCACACAAAAGAGTCCAGTAGGAAGCACAAACAATATTCAAATAAAATGTTTAAAAGTATACCAATGTATTAATAAATATATGTGGTACAAAATACAGGAAAAAAACACGCACTCTCCAAAAAAGGTCATAAAACAAAAATAAAGAGGTGCACGGCAAAAAGTGTACTTAAAGAAAAAGCAAGGCCGGCAACGCTCGTGTCCTTCTTATGATTTTAATATAAATGTATACATTTTTTAACAGGAAGTGATGCACTTAAATAGTCACGGCTGTGGTCAATCAATTGATATAATAAATCAAGAACAACTTCCAAAATAAAAGTGCACAAATAATAGACAAAATGGAAAATTGTACAAAATAAGTCAAAGACTCAGTACAGCATCATAGGAAAATAAAATAATACAAAAATAAAAGTGTGTGGACAACCATTATAATAACACATTTTTAAAATGTTTTATTTATTTATTACTTTACTTTCCTATGATACTATACTGAGTCTTTGATTTATTTTGTACAATTTTCCATTTTGTCTATTATTTGTGCACTTTTATTTTGAAAGTTGTTCTTGATTTATTACATCAATTGATTTGACCACAGCTGTGGCTATTTAAACCGGGGGTGTCAAACTCATTTTAGAGGCCACATGGAGAACAATCTACTCCCAAGTGGGCCGGACTGGTAAAATCACGTGTGGAGGTCTCGCTCCTCCGGGTTCTTCAGACCACCAAGGATGGACATGACAGCCTCGTTCATCTTTGTGAACAATGTTTTATTTTTCAATAAAAAATCTCGAAGGTGGTCCTGGCACACCCCGCTTCGCTGCAGGTCTGCAGGCCACGCCCCCCCCGCCCCCCACACGGCTCGATAACTTAAAAATAAAGACAACTTCAGATTGATGTTGTTGTTGTTGTTTTTTTTACACTTACATGTTGCGGTTAATAGTATTCTATCTTTCTACCATGAATTGATTAACGACTTAAACAAGTTGAACAACTTATTCGGGTGTTCCCATTTAGTGGTCAATTGTACGGAATATGTACTGTACTGTGCAATCTACTAATAAAAGTCTCAATCAATCAATTTGTCGTTATTTATACTTTCTGAATAAATTATGCGACAATGTTCATCAGTCAACTCGTTGGTGTTAATTTTCAATTTATTAAGATAAAAAAATAATATCCAAATCAAATTGCAGGATGTTATTTATGTAGTTTGCTCATCATGTGGTTTATTTTGTACATATGTAGCGTCATCTACAACGATACAAATAATTGCTATTGCGACATCTGGTGGACACATTTAGAACAGCAGTTTATTTTCATTCAACATTTTCGGCTCATTTTCAAACTCATTCCGCGGGCCGGGTAAAAACTGTCCGCGGGCCGCATCCGTACGTTTGACACCCCTGATTTAAGTGCATCACTTCCTGTTAAAAAAAATTGCAGACTGATGAAGACCTTGTTGAAACCGGTCTCTGTTTGGTAGATCCTGTGCAGTTTATATTAAAATTATATGAAGGACACGAGTGTTGCTGGCCTTGCTTTTTCTTCAATAAATATATGTGGAAGACTAAGGCGCTTTGAGTGTCTATAAAAGCGCTATATAAATCCAATCCATTATTATTATTTAAAAAAAAAATTTTTTTAGCTTTTGTAATTTTTTTTATTTATTTATTGAACAATGTGCATAAAAACATATATATTCTCAATACACATAAAAACCAAGGCACTCTTAACAAATCTCAATAATTTCAAGTAGCTGTTAAATATTTAGGCTTGTCTGACCTCATTTTGACCCGGAACAAGTTTTTTTTAATTTTTTTTTTTATGTTGTCATTTTTAAAATTTATTTATTGAACAATATACACTCTTAACAAATCTCAACAATATTTTATTTTTTTAATCCAATCCATTATTATCGTTTACTGGTTCAGTCTGTGACGTCATTTTCTCTTTAAGGACGTATTTGTTTTTATAACGAATCGACAAAATGTGAGTTTTGTCATTCTGCGACCGCATTAAAGTCTTACTTTGTCTTTTCATACACATTTGTTACATTGTCTACTTTATTCAAGCGTTTTAGTCGTGTAAAACCCCAGACATCATTGCTACGTGACGACCGTCAAATTGTAAACACTGTAATGAAACCGTTTGGCCACTAGAGGTCGACAGAGAACACACAATCGTCCATAAGCGTGCTCATGTTGGTGCTTTAAAATGCTCAATTTAAGAGTAGTCTATGTTTATTGTTTATCGTGTATAAATATTTTGTATATTATATATGACGATTAACAGTGAATTAGCGATTTTACTCTTGATTTTAATCGCATCCAATAAACATATCTAACCTACGCAAGAGTTTAACCTTGCCAACTGATAGGAAGTCACGGAGATTATTCATATAACACATAAACGATTATGAACAACATGCTGAACAAGGCTTTGGTCAGGTTTGTGACAAAAATAAATAGTAATCAATAGGGGTGTGTGTCAGAATAATTGTATCTAAGTTATCACAAAACTTTGTGTTTCAATGAGTTCCAGGCGAGCAGACAAAAGCTGTCTTTGATCCTACCAATCAAAAGGCTATTAAAACTCCACTGTGTAGGATGGGAAGTGACAGTAAGGTGTCGGTTTCTTTGATGTATTGTAATCCACAGGAAGATTTTGTCTTGACCTGAGATCTACAAAGCGGAGAGGAAGCAGGACCTGACCGCCCCTCCAGGCACCTTTTTTTTTAAACTGTTTTGTAACCAAAGGCAACGGCTGTTTACGACCCCCTTACCTTTAGAAACAGCTGTTGCCATGTAATCAGGGAAAGTCCAATTAAAAGAGGAGGCGTACAATCTTTCGTCAGAGCGTGGCGGGACACTGTGCAAGGGTACAGATCTACGCGTTTCTCCTCATTGAGCCAAATTGAATTTTGTCTCTGTTTAATTCCCTGCTTCTTTGTCTGTTTAATAGAGGTCATCAGTGTTTGAACCTGACAGTGTGAATCTTTGGGCACCTGATGATTATTTTACTATGTATGGATGTATTATTTGGTACAATAATTATAATGAAAACCTTTTGAAAGACAGGTTCAGGTTAGAAAAGATCCTTCTTGTTGCGTGTTGCATATATATTTTTTAAATGATTCTAAACAAAAAACTTAAAAAAAAAAAAAAAGTTTTCCTTTTTAAACCGATTTTTGATCATTTTGAATCGATTTAGAATCGGGATTGAAAAGAATCGCGATTCGATTATGAATCACGACGTGAAGTGTTTTAGTGTAACCCCGGACACAAGTTGCTAACGTCTTTCACGCCTCACCTGACGTCCGCAAAGGAGCAAACACTGCAATGGCGCAGTTTGGCCACCAGAGGTCGACAAAGAACACACAATCGTCCATAAGAGCGCTCATGTTTAGAAACATGTTTGTGCTCAATTTAAGAGTAGTCTATGTTTACTGTGTATATTATATATGACGATTAACACTGAATTAGCAGTTTTACTCTTGATTTTAATCGCATCCAATAAACATATCTAACCTACATAAGAGTTTAACCTTGGCAACTGATATGAAATCACGAAGATTATTCATACAACACATAAAGCATTATGAACAAGGCTCTAGTCAGGTTTGTGACCAAAATATATAGTAATCAAATATGGGTGGGAATCTTTGAATGGTAAATGGGGATTGAACCAGGAACCCTCAGGTTGCTGGCACAGCCACTCTCCCAACTGCGCCACACCACACATTTTTGTTTAATCTGACACCACATAGACAAAGATAAAACCTTCTGGAGGAAAGTTCTGTGGTCCGATGAAACAAAAATGTAGCTTTTTGGCCACAATACCCAGCAATATGTTTGGAGGAGAAAAGGTGAGGCCTTTAATCCCAGGAACACCAACCCTACTGTCAAGCATGGTGGTGGTAGTATTATGCTCTGGGCCTGATTTTCTGCCAATGGAACTGGTGCTTTACAGAGAGTAAATGGGACAATGAAAAAGAAGGATTACCTCCAAATTCTTCAGGACAACCTAAAATCATCAGCCCTGAGGTTGGGTGTTCCAACAGGACAATGACCCCAAACACACGTCAAAAGTGGTAAAGGAATGGCTAAAATCAGGCTAGAGTTAAGGTTTTAGAATGGCCTTCCCAAAGTCCTGACTTAAACGTGTGGACAATGCTGAAGAAACAAGTCCATGTCAGAAAACCAACACATTTAGCTGAACTGCACCAATTTTGTCAAGAGTGGTCAAAAATTCAAGCAGAAGCTTGTGGATGGCTACCAAAAGCGCCTTATTGCAGTGAAACTTGCCAAGGGACATGTAAGCAAATATTAACATTGCTGTATGTATACTTTTGACCCAGCACATTTGCTCACATTTTCAGTAAATTCATAAAAGAAGCAAACTTCAAGAATGTTTTTTGTGAGCAACAAGTATGTGCTCCAATCACTACATCACAACAAAATAAGAGTTGTAGAAATGATTGGAAACTCAAGACTGTTCTTTACAAGTGTATGTAAACTTTTGACCACGACTATGACTTAAATGAAATGTGTCATCGATGACATCATGTATTAGTAAATTCATGTGTGATTAAATTGTTGCAAGGCACGATTATTAAAGCAAATAGAGGCGGACAACTAAAACGTTATTCTTTATACAGCTGTGTAATAAATAAAAGATAATGAAATATATCAAAAATGCAAACCAAGCATAACTTTTATTTTGACTAAGTAAAGGAAACAAAAAGATGACTACACTCCCATAAAACATATTAAAAAACATCCATCCATTTTCTACAACTTGTCCCTCTCGGGGTGGCTGAAGCCTATCCCAGCTGCATTCGGGCAGAAGGCGGGGTACACCCTGGACAAGTCGCCACCTCATCGCAGGGCCAACACAGATAGACAGACATGAATAGATTTGTTTTTAATTGCAGGCTGCACTTGACTTCACAAAAGTCCCCCAGCTTGTCCGTGAAGAGGTGAAGAAATAAGTCTGTTTTGGTTCTTAACTTTCCGGCAATCCGCACTTTCGATTCCGGACCTGAATCACCTCCCTCCTCTCCTGCAGGAAGCTTCCAAAGGCGTCCTTCTCTTTGCTCTCCTCCGCTTCTGCGGACAAAAAATAAATAAAAAAAATAGTTATTTCGAGCTTCGGACGGACACCCGGCAGACGTCAGCGAGCCTCACTGCTGTGGTCGATGTCGTCCGTGTCGCTGTCCACGTCGTCTTCGTCCTCGGAGTCGCGGGCGCCGCGGGTCATGATGAGGTCGCTGGGTGTGGCCACGTCGACGTTTTCTGCGGAACACAACACGTGACTACACTGCAAAAACTGAAATCTTAGTAAGATGAAATATCTCAAATAAGGGTGATATTTGCTTATTTTCTGTCTGATAAGAAAATTCTTCTCATTAAGCAGATTTTATGTTGAGTGTTTTACTTCTTTTAAGGGTTTTGCTCCTAAATGATCTCAGTAAGATATTACAGCTTGTTGCTGAGATTTGATGACCTATATTGAGTAAAACAAGAAACTAGAATATCAAGTGTTGCAAAGCTGTGTCATCAACACTCACAAGTATAAAACTACTTTTTCAAAGTAAAAATCATGACTTTGACACAATTGTGTCTCATACAGTAATTAAAGGCCTACTGAAATGATTTTTTTTTATTTAAATGGGAATAGCAGATCCATTCTATGTGTCATACTTGATCATTTCGCGATATTGCCATATTTTTGCTGAAAGGATTTAGTAGAGAAAATCGACGATAAAGTTCGCAACTTTTGCTCGCTGATAAAAAAAAAGCCTTGCCTGTACCGGAAGTAGCGTGACGTCACAGGAGCTAGTATTCCTCACAATTCCCCATTGTTTACAATGGAGCGAGAGAGATTCGGACCGAGAAAGTGACGATTACCCCATTAATTTGAGCGAGGATGAAAGATTCGTAGATGAGGAACGTTACAGTGAAGGACTAGAGAGGCAGTGCTGGACGTATCTTTTTTCGCTCTGACCGTAACTTCGGTACAAGCTGGCTCATTGGATTCCACACTCTCTCCTTTTTCTATTGTGGATCACGGATTTGTATTTTAAACCACCTCGGATACTATAACCTCTTGAAAATGAGAGTCCAGCACGCGAAATGGACATTTAAAGTGACTTTTATCTCCAAGACAATACATCGGTGACACACTTAGCTACTGAGCTAACGTGATAGCATCGTTCTCAAATGAAGATAGAAACAAAATAAATAAACCCCAGACTGGAAGGATAGACAGAAGACCAACAATACTATTAAACCATGTACATGTAACTACACGGTTAAAAATGATCAGCCTGGTAAGGCTTAAAAATGCTGTTGCTAACTACGCTAAGGCTAATTTAGCAACTTAGCAACCGGACCTCACGGAACTATGATCAAACATTAGCGCTCCACCTACGCCAGCCAGCCCTCATCTTCCCATCAACAGCCGCGCTCACCTGCGTTCCAGCGATCAATGGCGCGACGAAGGACTTCATCCGTGGGTTTGGCGGCAAGCATCGGCTAGGCGTCAGGGTAAGTAGTCCTTGTTGTGTTGCTGTAAGTATTGTAATGCCCCGCAGTGGAGAAGGAGTCACACAAGACGAGGATGCGCTGCTCAATCGCTTTATTAACAAGCGGTAGGTAACTGGTTGTAGTTCAAAAAGTAACGCACACACATACACGAGCTGCTGTTAGCCACAACTCACGCTCACACACACTCAAGTTCTCCGCCAACTCACTCGCGCATGCGTGTTCCCCAAACCCTTAAAGACACAGTACACTAATGCAAATATCACAGATATTACAGTATTGTACTTAGCCGCTAAGACACCGATCGATCCCACCTACAACGTTCTTCTTTGCTGTCTCCATTGTTCATTAAACAAATTGCAAAAGATTCACCAACACAGATGTCCAGAATACTGTGGAATTTTGTCGAAAAAAACAAGAGGTTTTTCTATCGGGTCCGATTTGGTCCAACCACTTCCGTTGCTTTTGTGACGTCACGCGCATAAATCATATCCAAAGGAGTTTTTCAACCGGAAGTGTGGCGGGAATTTTAAAATTGCACTTTATAAGTTAACATTGGCATGTGTTGCAATGTTAAGATTTCATCATTGATATATAAACTATCAGACTGTGTGGTCGCTAGTAGTGGCTTTCAGTAGGCCTTTAAATCAGATGACAGCCAAATGGACTTTGCTGTTTTATTTTCAGTGAAACAATAGAAAACACGTACTCATATAGTAGTACAGTTGGCACAGTACAGCAAACTGACAGTTAATATTTAAACATTTAACATGTGACATTGCAAACTATTTTGAACAGAAATAGATCACGCACAAATATGTGACCCGTGCTGGCAAAATGAGTCGGAATACGCACAGGCTAATTTTGAGCTACAGGCAAATAAGTGGAAAAAATGTATCTTGGTTGAAATTGAGATTTTCACAAAAACGAGTCCATAAAGCCACAATCTAGCGATCCCAATCATCGAAATAGCAAGAAAACATCTTAAATCACCTTTATTTGAAGGTTTTGTACGAGGTATGTCTTCAGAAATTAGTCCTTTGTGTTAAAATTCCTTGAGAAAATCAAGTGTTTTTCAACGCTCACTCGCGGCAATAAGGGGGAATCTCCCTAGCCATATTTGGTATCATTGTGACGCCAAGTTTACCTACTTTCTAAAAACGAGCATGGAATTCCCGATGACGCCATTCTGAACCAATACAATTCGAGTTTTTAAACCTGACGTAAACAAATCCGGCTTGTTGCTAAGCGGTCGCTGTGAGGCGTACCCTCATTGGTTGAATCACCCCGCGCGGTGCATTGTGGTATCATGGCAGCGCCCGGATGAAAAACAACACAGTAATTCGAGCGGAATATTTGGTGAAAAAAGGTGATTTTCGAACATTTAATTATAATTTTTGTGGATAAGTTAGACTGTTTTACATTCCGTAATGGATTTACCGTAATTTCCGGACTATAAGCCGCTACTTTTTCCCCTCGTTCTGGTCCCTGCGGCTTATACAACGGTGCGGCTTATATACGGCCTGTTCTTCTCCGACACCGATGAAGAGGATTTCGGTGGTTTTAGTACGCAGGAGGAAGACGATGACACAATGATTAAAGACTGACTTTTCATATACCGGTAGGCTGGTTATTTTGATAACGTACAGGCGAGCACTTTGTATTACTTTGCACCGTTGTATTATTTGTACTCTGCACGAATGCTGTTCGCCATGTCAAAGATGTGAAAGTTTGATTGAATGATTGAAAGATTTATTGTTAATAAATGGGACGCTTTGCGTTCCCAAACAGTCATCTCTGTCCCGACAATCCCCTCCGTGGTAGCAGGAACCCCCGCCCTATATACTACGGTAATTACACATCAAAACCCTGCGGCTTATAGTCAGGTGCGGCTTATATATGGAGCAATCTGTATTTCCCCCTAAATTTAGCTGGTGCGGCTTATAGTCAGGTGCGGCTTATAGTCCGGAAATTACGGTAGAAGGTGGAGAGGGTACACCGGCAGTTGCAAGTGCGCTAAATTCACTGCAGTCGGCGAATCTTCTTAGTGCTGCTGGTCAGGAATATTACGGACAGCTGACCAGCTGACAAACTGACCAGTGAACAAAAAAACTGTGACATAACAGTGTTGAAATTTTTGTACATAACCGTTTTCAATAGAGTTGAATATATATTTTTCCTTTAGACATGGGATTTGACTTTAATTGTATCAATTTTGGTGTTGCTACAAGGACTTTTAAGGTATGGTTGCTATGGAGTTTTGTTTTGGAACATTCTGTTCTGGAACAGTAAACTTTAAGCTGTTTTTTCTCAAAACGGACCCTCAAACTCGGTCGACTTCAATCGGATGTAACTCGGTCATTTTCTGTCCGATTCCAACAAACCATATATCATTTTGAAGGTCTTTAGATGGAGAATGTGTAAATAACAATAACTCAGTTTTTAAAATTTCCTCATTTTGACTCATTTTGCCAGCACAGGTCACATGTATATATATATATTCCTTTGCGCACTAATGAAAGAGAGCGCACTTGGCGCGATGATGTCATGTTATCCATGGAAAAATGCGTTTTTAGACAATATGATTTGCCTGAGCGGCTAGGAGACCCCCAGAGTAACAAGCGGTTGCCTTTCCATTAAGAACAATAAACTAGTTTTTAGTATAATTTTGCTGGTTTCAAGAAATGTAATGCCGAGCGCATATCATTATGTCAAGATAATGGCACTAGCATTTACTTCATTTAAGAAAAATGTTCAACATATTGAGAAAAAAGGTCTCATTTGTTTTTTCTACCAAGAAAAGTGCACTTGTTATTAGTGAGAATATACTTATTTTAAGGTATTTTGGGGTTCATTGAGGTTAGCTAATTAGGGTCCGCACAGGACCATATTGAATTTGTAAGGTTTTATTATTCTTTATTTATTATTATTCCGCCGCCACAAAAAAACTCTAATTTGACCCACTTAACATGCTTCAAAACTCACCAAATTTGACACACACATCAGGACCTGCGAAAATTGCCATCTAATAAAAAAACCAAACCCCAAAAATCAAAATTGCGCTCTAGCGCCCCCGAGGAAAAAACAAAAACAAACTGCCTGTAACTCCCACTAGGAAGGTCGTAGAGACATGAAACAAAAACCTGTATGTAGGTCTCACTTAGACCTACAATTCATAATGACACATCCTCGGGCAAAAACCAACAGGAAGTTGGCAATTTCCCATTTAAGACAAAAATGTACTAAAAACACTCATTTTTGCCTCTTTGAGCTGTAATTTCACCCTCTTAAAATACTTCAAAACTCACCAAACTTCTTACACACATCGGGACTGGTGGAAATTGCGATCTAAAAAAAAAAAACCGAACCCCAAAACTCAAAATTGTGCTCTAGCACAATTTTTGAATAAAACAGAGAAAAAACTGCTCTTTAGAGGAAAACTCAGACAAAACTGCTTGTAACTTCCGGTAGGAACGTCTTAGAGACATGAAACAAATACCTCTGGTAGGTCTCACCTAGACCTACATTTCTTAGGTTGACATCCTTCAGCAAAAATCAACAGGAAGTTTGCTATCCCTCCTTAAAAACAAAATTTTTGTTAAAACCGGTCACCAAACATCAAACATTATCACCTCCGAGCGCGTTTGTCGTTTCGGCTTCAAACTGCTACAGGAGAGAGATTGAACCCTTCTGATTAAAAGTTGACGACGGCGTTTCGTTTAGTGCTACCGTTTTGAGTTTACGTGCCTTCAAAGACCCGCAGCACTAAAGTTGCTCCGCTGCTGTTGTTTTAAGATGGCTGCTTTTACAGCAGAAAGCACCAGCGTGAGCACAGAATGCAGAGAAGGTAGGTACACTACACAAAAGTATCTAACTCCCAGTACGAATATCGTAGAGACACGAAACAAAAACCTCTATGTAGGTCTCACTCAGGACTACCACTGGACAAAAGTATTGGGACACCTGGGACTAGCACCTGCCAAAATGCGGACCCGACCAACGCTGCTTGCAGCTTTAATTTGACTTGTTTTGGAAAATCTTGACAAGCCAAATGTTCTTGTTCTATTGGCAGATAATTTTGCTTAGTTCAAGTAAAATACCCCTCATTTTATTTATTTTTTTCTTGTTTTTGAACACTGACTTTTTGCAGTGTAGCTCGAAGGAGACATGTTACGCCATTACTGTATCCCTGCAGACTGTATTGATCTATAATGTATATATCGTGTTTTTTATGTTGATTTAATAACAAATATTTTTTATTTATTTTTTGTGCGGCCCTACGTCAACAACACGGTCGGCGGCCCGTCGGTGCGCGGCTCGTACATCGCCGCCCTCTACTTCACCCTCAGCAGCCTGACCAGCGTCGGCTTTGGCAACGTGTGCGCCGACACGGACGCCGAGAAGATCTTCTCCATCTGCGCCATGCTCATCGGCGGTATGCCGGACGCCTCGTATGGAATAACGTGATTGGGCAGGCACGCTGTTTATATCGTGGGAAAGCGGACGTGAAAAAAGGCTGTCCTCACTCAGGTCCGCATGGAGCTGGAGGGGGCGTGGCCTCCAGTTCCGGCTGAAAATCGGGAGATTTTCGGGAGAATATTTGTCGGGTTTTCGGGAGAGGCGCTGAATTTCGGGAGTCTCCCGGAAAACTCGGGAGGGTTGGCAAGTATGCAATATAGTAACACTCGAAATAGTGCAGAGCAATAACAATATATCAACGTTGCTCAAACGTTAATGTCACACAACACAAACATGTAAAGCTCACTTTATGAAGTTATTCCTCATCCACGAATCCCTCAAATTCTTCTTCTTCAGCGTCCGAATTAAACAGTTTGGCGAAGTCGAAGTCGTCATTAATGGAGTCAGTGTCGCTGCTGCTCTATTCCCGTGTTCTACTGCGTGACTGATCTTAAGTCTTAAGTTTGTACTCTGCGCCGTGAGCGTGTCTCTTAATAGGAGCCATTTTGGGGTCTTTACATAAACAAACAAATGGAAATGAAACGGCATATATCCCAGCATGCAACACGCGCTTCTTCTTCTTCTACGGGGGAAAATGAAGTTGGCGGTTGCTTACCAGTGTTTCCCACACATTCATTTATTTGTGGCGGCCCGCCACGAAAGAATTACGTCCGCCACAAATAAAAATAAAAATTAAAAATTAAAAAAAAAAAAACATCAATTTTTTTTTTTTTTTTGTCCTGTCCAGCTTCTCAGGCAAATCATATAGTTGATGTAGATGCCCATATCAGCTGTTCAGATTTACTTTACAAAAGAGAAGTGTAGGATACTTATCTTGTTGCCTTATTTGTATTTGACTTTATTAAATGTATTTATATTAGAAACACAACATGTGTATATAACAAAGGGTGCAAAGTCTGCAGGCAGTAGGAAACACATGGTTAAGTGTAGGGAGTAAAACTGATGGCAGTCTAAAGTTCAAGATTTTTGGAGCTCTTTGTTCAGTGGATCAGATGTTTGATGAAGCTCTGTGTCTATCTACCACCACTACTGTTTTCTGTTTATTTGTTACTGACTGTGGCAGGACACCTCTGCCTCTGTTTCACTTTATGTTGCTGGTAAATAATATGGTTGTAGTAGTAGGCTAAAGTTAAATTATTTAGTATGCACTAATTAAAGGGGCAGAGCTTTGAGACATTTTACCTTTTATATTTTATAAGATATATTTTTTGTAAGAACCACAATTAATAAATATATTTCAGTGAATAACTTATTGTTCAAATCTGTATATAAATATGTACATAAAGTGTTGTAATTATATTGTAAAATGGATGGATGGCTGGACGTTTAAAACAAAACTGTTATTAATTAGTAAGTATACATTTTTTGAGCCTTTTTAGAGAAAATCATATCATTGTAGTAAATTATGCAAATTACTCGATGATGTCATGGTGACCACGCCCATAGCCACGCCCCCACAGCCACAGGTATCTTGGCAGTTTATGGGAAACACTGCTTACCGTAGTTGCGATTGATGGATTGATTGAAACTTTTACCTGTTGGAGGCTCAATATTGGTCCATGTATAAGGCGCACCGGATTATAAGGCGCACTGTCAGCTTTTGACAAAATTGGAGGTTTTTAGGTGCGCCTTATAGTGCGGAAAATACGGTAGTCTGAGAAAGGGTGTTGAGACTTTGGCGATGACAGGAAACCAAAATAAATGTTCGGTCATAGCTGACCTGAAACAGACGTCGCCATGTCGACGGCGCCGAGATCCTTCCGGAGTCTCTCCAGCTGCTCTTCCTGCTTTTTACTTTGAGCGTCCAGCTGGTGGACAGGGCAAAGGTCAAAACGCTCAAGTCGTCAAGAAGTTAGCGTGGGCGTTGGAGAGCTAACACGGCCAAGATGCTCACCAGCTGTTGGCGCAGTCTTTCATACTCTGGTCGATAATCTCTGAGGAACCAAGAGACGTTTAATACAAAATATTACTTCTCTGATAAGCCAACATGGACACTACTGCCACCCGCTGGTCAAAAAAAACAAAAAAACAGAAATGTGACTTCATAAAAATTGTTAACACACCTGTCGTACTCTTCAGCTGCTTCCTGCACCTTGACGAGGAAGTCGTCCAATCCATTTCCTGTCACCGAGGACACGCCCACTACCTGTGGAAGCAGGCCGGGTCATCGGAGGTTCTCCTTCAAGCGTTCCAAATGGCGCTCTCACCCTCAGGTTGGAGTAGAACTCATCCAGGACCAGACTCATGGAGCGTGTCAGGTTGCTCACGTAGGAGGTTTCCTGGTTTAGAGCGTCCTGGAAAGCCTCAAAGTCCTGCATCCACTCCACGGCGAAGCTGTGGTCGATGATGTCCGTCTGCACAAAGCGCACAACAAGCCTTTTTCACCACGGGGCCTTGAAAGCAACACACCAACTGAACCGGCATACCCGATATCGTATTTAGATAAACAGTATAGAGATCGACCGATACAGTTTTTTATGGGACGATACCGATTATTGGTAGTCAAGCAGGCTGATAACTGATATTTGGAGCCAAAATGTATTTGCAGTAAAGGTTATTTAAACATGAATAGTAGGGGTGTGGGAAAAAATCGATTCAAATTTGAATCGCGATTCTCACGTTGTGCGATTCAGAATCGATTCTCATTTTTAAAAAATCGATTTTTATTTTTTTTAAATTATTATTATTTTTTAAATTAATAAATCAAACAAAACAATACACAGCAATACCATAACAATGCAATCCAATTCCAAACCTGACCCAGCAACACTCAGAACTGCAATAAACAGAGCAATTGAGAGGAGACACAAACACGACACAGAAGAAACCAAAAGTAGTGAAACAAAAATGAATATTATCAACAACAGTATCAATATTAGTTACAATTTCAACATAGCAGTGATTAAAAATCTGTCATTGACATTATCATTAGACATTTATATATATAAAAAAAAGAACAATAGTGTCACAGTGGCTTACACTTGCATCGCATCTCATAAGCTTGACAACACACTGTGTCCAATATTTTCACAAAGATAAAATAAGTCATATTTTTGGTTCATTTAATAGTCAAAACAAATGTACATTATTGCAATCAGTTGATAAAACATTGTCCTTTACAATTATAAAAGCTTTTTACAAAAATCTACTACTCTGCTTGCATGTCAGCAGACTGGGGTAGATCCTGCTGAAATCCTATGTATTGAATGAGTAGAGAATCCTTTTGAATTGAAAAAAAAAATCGATTTTGAATCGAATCGTGACCCCAAGAATCGATATTGAATCGAATCGTGGGACACCCAAAAATTCACAGCCCTAATGAATAGTATAGATCAGTAAACATAATGCAGGGGTGTCCAAACTTTTTCCACTGAGGGCCGCACATGGAAAAATTAAAGCCTGCGGGGCCCATTTTGATAGTTTTCTTTTTCAAATCATAACAAAATATATGGATTTTTTTTTTTTTTTACCTTTAGGGCTCCCGGGGACCATAAAGGGTCTAAGTCATTAAAATGTTAAAAACAAGTCAAATTATTTTTTTTATTTTTAACGCTTACAGTAAATCTCTACAGTACATCAACTTCAGATTGATATCAAATTTAAAAAACCAAAAAGGTTTTATGCCTTTTCTGTCAAGACAACTTTGTTTTTTATAATAAAACTGAAATGCAGTATTTCCCCCACTGCCCAAAACATTCAGAAAGCAATGTTTGATGTGAAGTAATTAGAGCCTTAAAAACATCAATAATGCAAGACACCATTTATATTAATTCATTGCTATTTTTGAGTAATCACAGTGAAAAGATAAATAAAATCCCATTAAATATATTTAGGATACAAAAGGTGCCCAACTCAAAGTGATACATTTGTATTAGTTTTTTTTTTTTACTTTCAACACTTAAGTTACGAGATCAACTTCAGATATATCTGTCAATTTTAGGTTTGAACTATTATTTTGTTTGTTTTATGCTCTTTTGTCAAAGAAAATGTGGATGTTTTTGTATGGCAACCACACAATATATGCAATATTTTCCACATAAAACATTTTAAAGTGAAATATTTGAAATAATTGGAGCCTTGAATAGGTCAATAATTCATTACAACATAGATTTTTTATTTTTTTTAAGCAATGGCAAAAAAAGAAAAATAAAGATAGACAAAAGAAAAAAACAGCCTGCATGGCAGCTTTGTGTCAACATTGCAACTTTTTCTAGTTAATGTTTATTTTTGCAATAGCATTTCCAGAATGTGTGGCTGCGGGCCGCAAATGGCCCCCGGGCCGCACTTTGGACACCCCTGTCATAGTGGGACATAAAGTTTCATGTGGCGCTAATGTTGTGGTTAAAAAAAGCATCAGAGGATTTCAGAAACACCTTTAATTCGTGTGTCTAAGACAGTGGTCAGCAACCCGCGGCTCTCTAGTGCCACTCTAGTGGCTCCCTGGAGCATTTTTAAAAAAGGATTGAAAATTGAAATAGATGGGGAAAAATAATTTCTTTGTTTTAGTATGTTTTTGGTTTGAGGACAAACATGACCCAGACCTTCCCAATTGTTAGAAAGCCCACGGTTTAATATGTTTGTGTGTATGTTTCACTGATATTATTTGGTGAACATCGTTTTGTCCTACTAATTTCGGCGGCTCTTGAACTCACCACAGTGTGGACTGTGACGCAACAGTTTGTTTACATGTCAAATCTTCCACTCCTTTGTCTCATTTTGTCCACCAAAAGTTTCATACTGTGTGTGAATGTACAAAGGTGCGCTTTGTTGATGTTATTGACAAAGCCCCCCCCACCCCGACCCCGCCCACCTCAACCTCCTCATGCTCTCTCAGGGAGAGCATGTCCCAAATTCCAAGCTGCTGTTTTGAGGCATGTTAAAAAATGATGCACTTTGTGACTTCAATAATAAATATGGCAGTGCCATGTTGGCATTTTTTTCCATAACTTGAGTTGATTTATTTTGGAAAACCTTGTTACATTGTTTAATGCATCCAGCGGGGCATCAAAACAAAATTAGGCATAATAATGTGTTAATTCCACGACTGTATATATCCGTATCGGTTGATATCGGTAATTAAGAGTTGGACAATATCGGAAAAAAGCCATTATCGGACATCTCTAGAAAATATCAATCTTGTGTGTTTATTGGGAGGACATTTAGATGTTAACTGTCCAACTTTATTATTACTGAGATTTTAGATGCTCGCCAATATCATCCGATGCTTGTTTTCTTAGCTGATATCGGACCAGGACATGGCTAAATGTAACGTTACACTTTAAGCGTAGTAAAACAAATAAAAATAAGTTACTCACTTTGTTCATGGCGACAATGAAAGGGAGCTTGGTCTTGTAGAGAATACTAAAAGACCACCAAACAAGAAACCGTTACAAGGGCGTGTTTTCTGCGGCGACAAATGCCGACTCATGCTTTCGTACCTGCAGGCGTACAACATGTTGGACATGAAGGTGACGGGATTGACGCTCCGTGACGTGTCCATGACGTAGACCACCACGCAGGGGAAGGACGAGGCCTGAGACATTTTGCACGTTATCGGATGAAGCAGCACAATAAACCTCGGCCGGGCTGGCGACGCACCAGAGCTTCCGTGATGATGGTTCCGGACGCGGACCAGGTGAAGACTTCGATCTGACCCGGGGTGTCGATAAGCACGTGCCTGCACAGGGGAGAGAAAACGATGAACATTTGCGATGATATTCAGACGTACGATCCGTTCACTCACCTGTGATCGTGCTGCTTCTTCTCTATGAAGTGCATCACCTAGAGGACGACCGCTGTATTACTTCTGGTGCAAAACATTGCAGGGGTAAGTAAGAACAGGAAAGACCTGATCAAAGCGGGTAGCAAACAGGTTGAGAGAGGTCACAATGCCGCCGTTGGGTCCCAGGCCGTACTGCTTCATCACCTCTTTGTAGTTCACCGTGTCTCGGATGTCTGCAGAACAACAACATTCAGGTCAGAGGTCGTGTCTGGAAACGTGGACTCAAAGTGGCTTTTTGTACGCTAGAGGCAGACTTCAAGTACAAAACCCAAAACCAGTGAAGTTGGCACGTTTTGTAAATGGTAAATAAAAACGGAATACAATGATTTGCAAATCCTTTTCAACTCATATTAAATCGAATAGACTGCAAAGACAAGATATTTAATGTTCGAACTGAGAAACTTTTTTTTTATTTAAAAAAAAAAAAAAATCATTAACTTAGAATTTAATGGCAGCAACAAATTGTAAAAAAGTTGGCACAGGGGCATGTTCACCACTGTGTTACATGGCCTTTCCTTTTAACAACACTCAGTAAACGTTTGGGAACTGAGAAGAACAATTTTTGAAGGTTTTCAGGTGGAATTCTTTCCCATTCTTGCTCGATGTACAGCTTAAGTTGTTCAACAGTCCGGGGTCTAAGTTGTCCTCTTTTAGACTTTATAATTCGCCACACATTGTCAATGGGAGACAGGTCTGGACTACAGGCAGGCCAGTTTAGTACCCGCACTCTGTTGTTGGCCCCCCACTGTTGTAACAGGTGTTGCTGAAATAAGCAGGGGCGTCCACGAAGAAGGCGTTGCTTGGATGGCAACATATGTTGCTCCAAAACCTGTATGTACCCTTCCGCATTAATGGTGCCTTCACAGATGTGTAAGTTACCCATGTCTTGGGCACTAATACACCCCCATACCATCACAGATGCTGGCTTTTGAACTTTGCGCCTATAACAATCTGGATGGTTATTTTCTTCTTTGGTCCGGAGGACACAAC
This sequence comes from Entelurus aequoreus, assembly GCF_033978785.1. Lineage (NCBI taxonomy): Eukaryota > Metazoa > Chordata > Actinopteri > Syngnathiformes > Syngnathidae > Entelurus > Entelurus aequoreus. The sequence goes on from NC_084732.1 coordinate 14,163,024, forward strand.
ATCCGCAGTTTCCCAAAAACAATTTGAAATGTGGACTCGTCAGACCACAGAACACTTTTCCACTTTGCATCAGTCCATCTTACATGAGCTCGGGCCCAGCGAAGCCGGCGGCGTTTCTGGGTGTTGTTGATAAATGGCTTTGGCTTTGCATAGAGTTTTAACTTGCACTTGCAGATGCTTTTATCCTCTTAAGGCCCAAGCTGTTTGTTTACATACTTTTTTTATTTCTCTTTGCTATTTCGGCTTATTGGACCCTAATTAGAATAAAAACTAAGAATCATCTTTTGATATGATGCACTTAGTCCATAAGTAACAAACATGTACTTCATGTTTAGTGACCTGCTAATTCTTATTTTTACACTTTTTTTCCCCAAATTCCATTGTATGTTATACTCTTCTGACACCACCAGATGGCAGTATAAGTGTCCACATAAGCGGCTAATAAGACCCCAATTCAGTAGTGTACACAATTTTAGAAATAAGAGCTAAAAGGTGCTGTCCACACATGTGGCCACTAAGCCTTTAGAGGTTTAAACCCAATCATGGCACCCACCTGTTCCCAATTAGCCTGTTCACCTGTGGGATGTTCTAAATAAGTGATCCTCAACTTTCTCAGTCTATTTTTTGCCACTTGTGCCAGCTTTTTTAAAATAAGTTGCGGGCAAAAAATTCTGAATGAGCCAATATTTGCAAAAAATACCAAAGTTATCCAGTTTGAACGTTAAGTATCTTGTCTTTGCAGTCTACTCAATTGAAAATAGGTTGACAAGGATTTGCAAATTATTGTATTCTGTTTTTAATTACGATTTACACGACGTGCCAACTTCACTGGTTTTGGGTTTTGTACAAGTAGTACGCTCCTTACCGATGTTTGGAGGGAAGGGGACCTCGTGGACGGCAGGATCCAGGTTGATGAGGTATGGCGGACATTTGAGAGAATACAGATGCGCCGTCAACCTCTGTTAAAATCGACATAATGGTTAGAGACACTTAGAGGGCACGTCCACTAATACATTCAGCGGACATTAGATTAAGGCTTTTATGGTACTAATGCAGGGGTCGGCAACCCAAAATGTTGGAAGAGCCACATTGGACCAAAAATACAAAAAAAATCGGTCTGGAACAGCAAAAATTTAAAGTCTTATATAAGTGTTATAATGAAGGCAACACATCAATCAATCAATGTTTATTTATATAGCCCTAAATCACAAGTGTCTCAAAGGGCTGCACAAGCCACAGCGACATCCTCGGTACAGAGCCCACATACGGGCAAGGAAAAACTCACCGCAGTGGGACGTCAATGTGAATGACTATGAGAAATGTAAGTGTCTATATTAGCTATAATAGCCTACTATCAAAGGCTGACGCAAATCTTCGTTGACAGAAATGTTGTATTTTAATTTTTATTCTACACATTTTTGCAACATTGGAAATCATTAGTAAAATGGAGGCTTCTCACAGTATAGGATAACTTCTGGAAATGACTGGCTCAGAATGGCCAAAGGTATAGATGTGTGTGTCCAAGTTTAAGGAAACGGCAGGCTGTCTTCCTCTAATATATCTGTTACAATCTTTGCAAGCTGGGTAACGTTTGCTGTGGTCTGGAATAACATGGCACACAAACAACTCTGAGAAATGCAACCAATATTGTATATAATATTAATGTGTCATGAGACATGCAAATATCAATTAAATATGCAGAGGACATAAGTAAAGGAAATTAAATGAGCTCAAATATACCTACAAACGAGGCATAATGATGCAATATGTACATACAGCTAGCCTAAATAGCATATTAGCATCAGTTAAATAATTAATGCAGTCATGGATTGACCAAATATGCCTGATAAGCACTCCAGCAAATCAATAAAATCTCACCTTTGTGCATTCACGCACAGCATAAAACGTTTGGTGGACAAAATGACACAAAGGAGTGGCATAAAACACGTCTTTCTGTGGCCGCGTCGGAGAAAGTTGTGCATGTAAACAAACTACAACTGGTTCAAGGATCGCTGAAATTAGTAGAACAAAACGATGCTTGCAAAATACTCCCATCAGTGAAGCATGTATAACATAAACAGTGGGATTTTTAACATTTAGGAATGTTTGGGTCATGTTTGTTCTCCTACAGAAAATATATTAAAACAAAAAATATATATTTTTTGTTCATCTTTTTCCATTTTCACACATCTCTGAAAGAGGTCCAGGGAGCCACTCGGTCGGCACTTAAGTGCCGCATGCGGCTCTAAAGCCGCGGGTTGCTGACCCCCGTACTAATGAATTAAAAAAAGGTACTATACTGCCTTAGAAAAATACCGATAAAATATTTTTTTTCATTGACATGATTGCGCGCCGTGGTGACATTGCTGGTAACACGAGCCGAGGCGCATGTCGCTAGTCAGCACACACAGAGAGCACTTACAAGCAGAAACAGTGGGGAGAAAAAAGAGGGGGAATGGACGTATTTTGGCTTAAAAACTAACGATAAAGGTGAAGCTATAAACACTGACCCCGAATTTCCACTAAATGCGGAACACCCACGGACCGGCACACCAACTTGTTCCGTTTTTATTCAAGTCACGGTGTCAAAATCTGCTAGTGTTGGACAGGAAGTCATGCACAAACACAAAATAAAATATCCGGTTTACTTTCAAAATAAAATACTCCGTCTTCAAGGCGGATCGTATTTTACACTTTGCAAAGGTCCTGATGGGCGGCAACAGACATGAAGTCAACTTGTCAAAGGTTTTTAGACTTAATTTCATCTGGTTGACACAAATGGATGAGGACATGCTGATTCTGTAGATCCAAAATTAGAGAATAATGTACAGGCATATCCCGGGCAGCTAAAACGGGATATGGGGGCCTGTGTCAAATATCAGCTGATACAGAGACCGGGAAAACAGAGGGCTGATTGTGCGACATAGGGCTGCAACAACTAATCGATTAAAAAAATAGTTGGCGATTAATTTAGTCATCGATTCGTTGGATCTATGCTATGCGCAGAGGCAATTTTTTTTAAATTTTTTATAAACCTTTATTTATAAACTGCAACATGTACAAACAGCTGAAAAACAATAATCAAAATAAGTATGTGCTAGTATGCTGTTTTTTTTCAATAAAATACTGGAAAGGATAGAAATGTAGTTTGCTTCTTTTATCCGATTATTAATCGAAGTAATAATCGACAGATTAATCGATTATCAAAATAATAGTTAGTTGCAGCCCTAGTGTGACACACTAGGGCTGCAAGGGATTGTCACACACACACTAGGTGTGGCAAAATTATTCTCTACATTAAACAAGTTGAAAAACTTATTGGGGTGTTACCATTTAGTGGTCAATTGTACGGAATATGTACTGTACTGTGCAATCTACTAATAAAAGTCTTCCTAAAGATGTGACACAGGCCTCAATGTTGGCAATGTTCACATTCAGCCTGATTTGATTGATTTTAATTTGAATTAACTGATTTTTAAGGGACAAGCGGTAGGAAATGGCTGGATGGATGGATGATTGTTCTACGATTATTGTATTTTCTAGATTTAATTTGAAATATGGAATATTTTGCTTTCTTTTATTTTCTGTAAAGCAGTTTGATGAGATGGCGACTTGTCCAGGGTGTACCCCCGCCTTCCGCCCGAATGCAGCTGAGATAGGCTACAGCAGCCCCCCCCCCCCCCCCCCGCAACCCCGAAAGGGACAAGCGGTAGAAATGGATGGACAGTTTGAATTGCCTGGTGTACGAATTGTGCTCTATAAATAAACTTGCCTTGCCTAAAGTGCAACGACTTTTCTAGAAAGCGTCAAGCCATGAAAGAGACTGGTGACGTCATTGCGGTTACACAGACGTCCTCATTGGCGGATATTAAAGTTTGTGAGACTACATGTGAATGTCTTTATGGTAACTTGTTAAGAAGCGGTCTGTTTTGATAATAGTTTTATATATAAAAAATAGCCCGGAATGTGATAACATCACGTTGGCATGTTGTTCTCAACGGTAATCAATGAAAATATGATTAAATGATGACCTGAACAAAGGTGGTCTTTCCGGATCCAGCCATGCCAAGAACGATCAAACAAACTGCTTTCTTCCCACCGGCAGCCTGCTCTCCCGCACTCGCGTCCGCCTGATCGCCTGCCATCATGTTATCAACACTCGCTGTAGCTTCCGCCATCTTTGTCTTCTTCTTCTTCTACTTCTTCTTCGTCTCCTTCTTCTTCTTCGGCTTCATGACGGATTTTTGTTTTAGCGCCACCTTTCGAGAAGGCGTGCGGATGAAACGCTTGTATATAATGTTATAATTTGTGTAGCTGCTGACAGAAGCACATTGTATATATGTTATATAATTCCATAGTTGGTTAGAATAAATAAATAAAAAATAATCAAATGTAAATAATCAAATGTAGACACTTTTCCTTATACTTTACTTTACTACTTAAATAAATTAAAAACATTTTCTTGAATAAAAAAGAAAGTAAAACAATATAAAAACAGTTACATTGAAACTAGTAATTAATGAAAATTAGTAAAATTAACTGTTAAAGGTTAGTACTATTAATGGACCAGCAGCACGCACAACCATGTGTGCTTACGGACTGTATCCCTTGCAGACTGTATTGATATATATTGATCTATAATGTAGGAACCACAATATTAATAACAGAAAGAAACAACCCTTTTGTGTGAATGAGTGTGAATGGGTGAGGAAGGTTTTTTGGGTTGGTGCACTATAAGTGTATCTTGTGTTTTTTATGTTGATTTAATAAAAAAACAACAACAAACAAACAAAAAAAACCGATACCGATAATAAAAAAAACGATACCAATAATTTCCGATATTACATTTTAACACATTTATCGGCTGATAATATCGGCCGGCCAATATTATCGGACATCTCTAGTGTCTGTATCATGAATCAATTTAAGTGGACCCCGAATTAAACAAGTTGAAAAACTTATTCGGGTGTTACCATTTAGTGGTCAATTGTACTTCAATGTGCAATCTACTAATAAAAGTTTCAATCAATCAATCAAATGTATACATGTAAGTTAATATTTACATATAATGTGATTAAAAATGTATTTTCTTTGGTAATTTCATGCAAGTACATGTTGACTTTATTTTTTGTTACAAAACCCATGTAAATTGGAGAGGAACATATTTTTTGTTCCGGTTTGGTCACATTGTTGGGGGGACAATTAATATGTGACAGACTAAGGAAAGCAGCATGAGACAGCAAAATAATTTGATGGAAGAGGTTAATGGAGTCTCGGCTTGAAAATAAACTTTATTCCCTCGGAGTTTGTGAGGCCAATGAGATATGATTCTTTCTGATAATGTATGTGAAATCAACGTGTACTGGCTCCATTAGTTCAAACTAGTGTCCCGATACCAAAATGTATTTCGATACTTTTCTAAATAAAGGGGACCACAAAAAAATGCATTATTGGCTTTGTTATAACAAAAATCTGAGGGTACATTAAACATATGTTTCTTATTGCAAGTTTGTCCTTAAATAAAATAGTGAACATACAAGACAACTTGTCTTTTAGTAGTAAGTAAACAAACAAAGGCTCCTAATTTAGCTGCTGACATATGCAGTAACATATTGTGTCATTTATCATTCTATTATTTCTGTCAACATTATTAAGGACAAGTGGTAGAAAATGAATTATTAATCTACTTGTTCAATTACTGTTAATATCTGCTTACCGTATTTTTCGGACTATAAGTCGCAGTTTTTTTCATAGTTTGGCCGGGGGTGCGACTTATGTGTGAAATTATTAACACATTACTGTAAAATATCAAATATTATTTAGCTCATTCACATAAGAGACTAGACGTATAAGATTTCATGGGATTTAGCGATTAGGAGTGACAGATTGTTTGGTAAACGCAGGGTTTCCCACACATTCATTTATTTGTGGCGGCCCGCCACGAAAGAATTACGTCCGCCACAAATAAAAAATAATTTAAATTTTTTATTTTATTTTTTATTTTTTTTGTCCTCTCCAGCTTCTCAGGCAAATCATATAGTTGATAGATGCCCATATCGGCTGTTCATATTTACTTTACAAAAGAGAAGTGTAGGATACTTCTCTTGTTGCCTTATTTGTATTTGACTTTATTAAATGTATTTATATTAGAAACACAACATGTGTATATACAAAGGGTGCAAAGTCTGCAGGCAGTAGGAAACACATGGTTAAGTGTAGGGAGAAAAACTGATGGCAGTCTAAAGTTCAAAATTTTTGGAGCTCTTCATTCAGTGGATCAGATGTTTGATGAAGCTCTGTGTCTATCTACCACTACTACTGTTTTCTGTTTATTTGGTACTGACTGGGGCAGGACACCTCTGCCTCTGTTTCACTTTATGTTGCTGGTAAATAATATGGTTGTAGTAGTAGGCTAAAGTTAAATTCTTTAGTATGCACTAATTAAAGGGGCAGAGTTTTGAGACATTTTAGCTTTTATATTTGATAAGATATATTTTTTGTAAGAACCACAATTAATAAATATATTTCAGTGAATAACTTATTGTTCAAATCTGTATATAAATATGTACATAAAGTGTTGTAATTATATTGTAAAATGGATGGATGGATGGATGGACTTTTAAAACAAAACTGTTATTAATTAGTAAGTACATTTTTTGAGCCTTTTTAGAGAAAATCAAATCATTGTAGTAAATTATGCAAATTACTCGATGATGTCATGTGACCACGCCCATAGCCACGCCCCCACCGCCACAGGTATCTTGGCAGTTTATGGGAAACACTGAAACGTATAGCATGTTCTATATGTTATAGTTATTTGAATGACTTACCATAATATGTTACGTTACCATACCAGGCACGTTCTCAGTTGGTTATTTATGCCTCTTATAACGTACACTTATTCAGCCTATTGTTCACTATTCTTTATTTATTTCAAATTGCCTTTCAAATGTCTATCCTTGGTGTTGGATTTTATCAAATACATTTCCCCCAAAAATGCGACTTATACTCCAGTGCGACTTATATATGTTTTTTTTCCTTCTTTATTATGCATTTTCGGCCGGTGCGACTTATTCTCCGGAGCGACTTATAGTCCGAAAAATACGGCATTTGCTTTTTCAATGTGTATTTTACCCGTTTTAAAAGGTTATTTTTTTAGTCTGTCCTTTGCCTGTATTTCTTTGTGGTGTACAGCCCTTTCTTATTCAACTGTGGTTGTTTTTAAAGGGCTTTATAAATTAAGTTGGTATGGTATGGGGGTTAAATCACCAAAGATGATTCCCGGGCGCGGCACCGCTGCTCCCCTTGCCTCCCAGGGGGTGAACAAGGGGATGGGTGAAATGCTGAGGACAAATTTCACACCTAGTGTGTGTGTGACAATCACTGGTACTTTAACTTAACTTGAGGCAGAGAGACTTCCAAAGCTCAAAGAAAACACGGAGGACCTTAACAACAAAGTGACAGAAGGACGGCCTTTACAAAAAAAAAAGGTGCGAGTGGCAATCAAACGATGAGCAACCCGTTTCAAAATGGTTGAGTTTATTTGGGATATTGCATACAGCGTCACATCGCATGATTACAGTTACAACAATCCCGGTTCGAAAAGGAGTAGGAAGAAGCAGAGCTTATATACTGCGTCATAGCAGCTCACTTCCTGTACAGTAATAAATTAAAAGTTGACAAAAATATTTTATGTAATAAATAAGTACAGGGTATAATACCTGTTTTATATAAAATATGTCCTATTAATGAAAGACTGCGATCATTTTAATGAAGGAGAGACATGATGTAGTCACTATTCCTGCTGTCGGACAGAGTCGCGGACGCACGTACAACCCACGGCGATGACGCGGGGCTCCAAGCGGTAGTGGTAACCTGGCTCCGCCCCCTCCGACTTGAGGCGATGTAGCAGCAGCACCTGATGCAGGATGGGGGCCGACTTCAGATTCAGATCCTCCACGCCGTTGGAGTCCAGGCAGCCTCGCAACAGGCAGCGAGCCTCCGACACGGGCGGGAACACCGCGGCCTCCTGGGAGTAGCTGACCGGCGAGAGAGGAGACAATCAACTGCTTGTTCGGTTACCGCGGCGACAGGGTGGCGGCGAGTGTGCCCTACTTGTAAGTCCACGGCGATATGGAGTCGTTTTGCAGCGGCCGGAACGTTCTGGGAGGAGCCAAGAGGCTCGGGTTCAGCTGCAGGGGGACCGTTTCTATCCTCGGACCCGAGTGTCGTCTGTGTTTCACTGCTGAGCGTGTGGACAGACTGCCCGCGTCCACCATCATCATCATCACCTGGAGACATCACATGACAATTGGGACGAGTCCACATTAAGAGACAAGGATCCACACGTCAGGGGTGTCCCACTGGCTTCCACCTGCAACCATCGGGCAGGCGCTACAGGTGCATCAGAGCCAGAACAAACAGGCTCAGAGACAGCTTCTTTCCCAGAACTGTCACCATCTTGAACTCTAACTTTAATAATAATTCACCCCTATACAATACAGGTCGATAGTTACCTTGCCACTAATAAACTCATGTACAAATTCCAATCCGGCTTCAGAACTAACCACTCCACTGACACATGCCTTCTCTATCTGACCGACCACATCAAACATGAGGTGGACGCGGGCAAATACTGCGGCATGGTCATGCTGGACCTTCAGAAGGCCTTTGACACCGTTAACCACGCTATACTGTTGGATAAGCTCAGAGCAATCGGATTTAACAAAACCTCATGGAGCTGGATGCAATCTTACTTGGAGGGGAGGGAGCAGGTGGTATAGGTGAACGGCACCGTGCCCCCCCCTCTCGGTGAGCTGTGGAGTCCCCCAAGGCAGTATATTGGGACCTTTACTGTTCCTAATATACATAAATGACATGTCATCGGCATGCGACTGTGAATTGTTTTTGTTTGCGGATGACTCTGCCTTGCTGGTATCCGGCAAGGACAAGTCACAGGTGGAGAAAATCCTCAGTGCTGAGCTGTGTAGAACTTGCACCTGGCTCGCTGACAACAAGCTATCCATACACTTGGGTAAAACAGAATCCATCCTGTTTGGGTCCCACATCAAACTTAAGAAAGTCAATGACTTCACCATAAAAGTAGGAGACAGTGTCATCACCAGGAAAGATGAGGTCACCTACCTAGGTTCCATTCTAGAGGCTAACCTTTCCTGTGATAAAATGGCAACCAAGGTAATCAAAAAGGTTAACCAACGAATGAGATTTCTCTACAGAATTTCCTCTCTGGTCAACAAAAGCACCTTGAGGATTCTGGCGGGAACTCTCGTTCAACCCTTTTTCGATTACGCATGCACCTCCTGGTACACTAGCACCTCCAAAACCCTCAAATCTAAACTCCAAACATCTCAGAACAAGCTAGTCAGGTTACTTCTAGACCTCCACCCAAGATCCCACCTCACTCCTACCCACTTCTCTAAAGTGGGCTGGCTCAAGGTGGACAGAGTTAAACAACTTGCACTGAGCCTAGTCTATAAAATCCGCTACACCTCCCTGATACCGAAGTACATGTCAAACTACTTCCTTAACGTAAATGACCGCCATAACCACAACACCAGGGGGAGCTCCACTAACCACGTTAAACCCAGATTCCGAACTAACAAAGGTCTTAACTCATTCTCTTTCTATGCCACATCAATGTGGAATGCGCTCCCAACAGGTATAAAAGAAAGGGCATCTCTATCCTCCTTCAAAACCGCAATAAAAGTTCACCTCCAGGCAGCTTCAACCCTAAACTAACACCCTACCCGGATTGCTAATAATCAAAAGTAAACAATCAAATGCAGATACTTTTTCTTTTTCTTATGCCTTCTGATCTTTCTCTCTCTCTCTCTCTATGTCCACTACTTGATGTCCATATCCCCCCCCCCCCCCTCCACACCCCTGATTGTAAATAATGTAAATAATTCAATGTGATTATCTTGTGTGATGACTGTATTATGATGATAGTATATATGATAGTATATATCTGTATCATGAATCAATTTAAGTGGACCCCGACTTAAACAAGTTGAAAAACTTATTCGGGTGTTACCATTTAGTGGTCAATTGTACGGAATATGTACTTCACTGTGCAACCTACTAATAAAAGTCTCAATCAATATCCTACCCTAATACCCTATTGTGCAATATTACCCTTCGAGTGCAATACATCCGACACTGATCGTTATTTATTACTCCGGTACTCTTGTCTTGTTCTGTATATTGTACAGTATTTTGTATTTGTATAGTGTTCTGTACGAACCCCGTTTCCATATGAGTTGGGAAATTGTGTTAGATGTAAATATAAACGGAATACACTGATTTGCAAATCCTTTTCAACCCATATTCAATTGAATGCACTACAAAGACAAGATATTTGATGTTAAACTCAAAACTTTTATTTTTTTTTTTCAAATAATAATTAACTTAGAATTTCATGGCTGCAACACGTGCCAAAATAGTTGGGAAAGTGCATGTTCACCACTGTGTTACATGGCCTTTCCTTTTAACAATACTCAGTAAACGTTTGGGAACCGAGGAGACACATTTTTGAAGCTTCTCAGGTGGAATTATTTCCCATTCTTGCTTGATGTACAGCTTAAGTTGTTCAACAGTCCGGGGGTCTCCGTTGTGGTATTTTAGGCTTCATAATGCGCCACACATTTTCAATGGGAAACAGGTCTGGACTACAGGTAGGCCAGTCTAGTACCCGCACTCTTTTACTATGAAGCCACGCTGTTGTAACACGTGGCTTGGCATTGTCTTGCTGAAATAAGCAGGGGCGTCCATGGTAACGTTGCTTGGATGGCAACATATGTTGCTCCAAAACCAGTATGTACCTTTCAGCATTAATGGCGCCTTCACAGATGTGTAAGTTACCCTGGGTGTTGTTGATAAACGGTTTTCACCTTGCATAGGAGAGTTTTAACTTGCATTTACAGATGTAGCGACCAACTGTAGTTACTGACAGTGGGTTTCTGAAGTGTTCCTGAGCCCATGTGGTGATATCCTTTACACACTGATGTCGCTTGTTGATGCAGTACAGACTGAGGGATGGAAGGTCACAGGCTTAGCTGCTTACGTGCAGTGATTTCTCCAGATTCTCTGAACCCTTTGATGATATTACGGACCGTAGATGGTGAAATCCCTAAATTCCTTGCAATAGCTGGTTGAGAAAGGTTTTTCTTAAACTGTTCAACAATTTGCTCACGCATTTGTTGACAAAGTGGTGACCCTCGCCCCATCCTTGTTTGTGAATGACTGAGCATTTCATGGAATCTACTTTTATACCCAATCATGGCACCCACCTGTTCCCAATTTGCCTGTTCACCTGTGGGATGTTCCAAATAAGTGTTTGATGAGCATTCCTCAACTTTATCAGTATTTATTGCCACCTTTCCCAACTTCTTTGTCACGTGTTGCTGGCATCAAATTCTAAAGTTAATGATTATTTGCAAAAAAAAAAAAAGTTTATCAGTTTGAACATCAAATATGTTGTCTTTGTAGCATATTCAACTGAATATGGGTTGAAAATGATTCGCAAATCATTGTATTCCGTTTATATTTACATCTAACACAATTTCCCAACTCATATGGAAACAGGATTTGTATATCGTACAGGATTGCTTATTATTTTTATTGGATAATAGTTTGTTTATTTCAATTCTTAGTTTTTTCTTTATTACCTCTTGTGTAATTTATTTTTACCCCATATTTGTTCCCACTACCACACCTTAAATTGGAGTCCTTAATCTCGTTGTATGCAAATATAATGACAATAAAGTCCACACTCCAAAAACTGAAATCTAAGCAAGATTAAATATCTCAAATAAGGGTGATATTTGCTTATCTTCTGTCCGATAAGATAATTCTTCTCACTAAGCAGATTTTATGTTAGAGTGTTTTACTTGTTTTAAGGGTTTTGGTCCTAAATGATCTCAGTAAGATATTAAAGCTTGTAGCTGAGATTTTATGACCTATATTGAGTAAAACATGCTTGAAACTGGAATATCAACTGTTGCAAAGCTGTGTCATCAACACTCACAAGTATAAAACTGCTTTTTCAAAATAATAATTTCTTACTTCAAGCATGAAAAAAAAAAATCATGATGCCGTGCGCATATCATTGTCAAGATAATGGCACTAGCATGTACTTAATTTAAGGTCTTTTTTTTTTCTACCAAGAAAAGTGCACTTGTTATTAGTGAGAATATACTTATTTTAAGGCATTTTTGGGTTCATTGAGGTTAGCTAATTTTACTTGTTTTGGAAAGTCTTGACAAGCCGAATAGTCTTGTTCTATTGGCAAATAATTTTGCTTAGTTCAAGTAAAATACCCCTAATTTTATTTTATTTTTTTCTTGTTTTTGAACACTGACTTTTTGCTGTGCATTCTATTCTATTCTTCTCCCAAGTAGGGCGAGACAATTAATCCGATTTCGACTTTTCACGATCATAAAAATATTTTAATAAACGTTTCGTGCACTGTGCAACATGCATGCACATTCCTTAACTTCTGTGAAACATGAGTGAGCGTTTGAGTGGAAAATAAAGTCCACATCAAAACTGAACTAAATGTCGAGATGCCACTTGAAACACCGAAGCTGAAGCTAGCAAGAAGAAGCTACATACCCACAACACATCTCATCTGCTTGTGTTGTTGTGAACGACATCATTGGTGTATGATTCGTGTACAAACAGCAGTCGAAACTTGAAAGGCTCCTTTTTTTTCACCAAAAATGATTCCCTGGCGCTGCCACCGCTGCTGCCCACTGCTCCCCTCACCTCCCAGGGGGTGAACAAGGGGATGGGTCAAATGCAGAGGACACATTTCACCACACCTAGTGTGGGTGTGTGACGATCATTGGTACTTTAAACATTTTTTAAAGTTAAAGTTGAACAGCCTCAAGTTGTCTAATTAAGCTCAGAACAACAGCACACTTCCCTCCTTCACAATAACAGCGCGGTGCTGACTGCGGGTCAGCACCGCAATAAAGTACCTTACAAAACAATAATGTACTTAAAAGGCATTTGTTGGTATATTTACAAAAATATGCTTTGACTTAAATGTTGGTCAGCATTGTCCAAAGACGATTTGCACCAACAAATGAGGATTTTTGCAATTTATAAAAAAAAGTTTTATCGACACAAAAAAGCATACAATATGGTGGCAAAATAAGCATAACATTTATTTTTTTTATTGTTGAATTATATATTTCTATTATTTAAATTGTTATCGATTAGTAATTTACATCAGTTGTTCTTCTAATTATATTTAAAGTTGAGTTTGTGGTACAAAAAAACCTGTGTTTTCAAATTAATGAATAATTGTGTTATTATGATTTCAATATCAATCAAAAATAAGGATTATTTAGTTTAGATTTTTAAAAATTTATTTTAACTATTAAATGAACTTAAAATATGACTTATTTTATCTTTGTGGAAAATATTGGACAATGCGATGCAAGTGTAAGCCACTGTGACACTATTGTTCATTTTTTAAATGTTTTTATTTGATTTTTTTTTTTTATAAATGGCTTTGAAGATAATGTAAATGAGGGATTTCCAATCACTGCTATGTTGGAATTCTTACTAATATTGACATCATTCATTTTTGTTTGACTACTTTTGGATTATTTTGTGTCATGTTTGTGTGTCCTCTCGATTGCTTTTCTAAATGTTGTTGGTTTTGGAATTGGAATATTATGGTATTATTTTGTTAGACTGATTGATAAAAAAATAAATACAAATAAAACAATGATTATTATTTTTGCAAGAATGGTCCAGCCCTAGTCCAAAGTACTGTTACCTAAAACCCAAAGCAAAGACGTGGATGTTTTGTTCAATTAGCTTAGCATACGTGGACCTACATTGGATCGGTTTTAGCACCTTTGATCCATAAAATGTATGAAAGACACCCCTGACATGCGTTCAAAGCGCACCCGAAAGGTAAAATAGTATATTGCACTTGAAGTTTGGATGCATTATGTGACATTCCATCCAATATGTTCTCATTTTAACTCAAATTTATGGTCAAACTTTGAAATTGTAACATTTTGCTGAAATGTTCCGAAGAAAAACATAAATGTGTTAACCCCACTCACAACTCCACATCATCTTTCACACTCAGTCGGCGTCTTACCATCATGATGGCGGCGTTCGACGACCAAAACATTCTTTTTCGTGGCTTCTTCGAATCGTCGATTTCGAGGTTCTCCGGTTCTCAGGTTCAGTTGTGTGAATGACAAAGCAAAGTCATCCCTGGGGACCTTTATTGTGATCGCTGCTGCCGTTGTCACCTTTGATCCTGCTCTCTAAACCACATTACATTTAGGTGTGACGAAGCACGATGCTCGACCCACTTTCGCAGACGTGACAGATTCTAGGTCATTGTTTCTAGTTCTTGATCAAACGGGGTGTCATTTCCTGTTGGGGTTCCATCAGGCCTAGGCACTTCTCCACTAAGCATGAATATGTAAGAGCTACATTTAATCAAGTCTTAAGGTTTCCTCTGGTCCTGACTCCTAACAGACCATCACGTCATTCTGTTGTAGAAAGGAAACGTAAAGTCAGCGTGGTGCGTCCTCAGACTTCCCGTACTAGTCTGCATTGTTCCACTTTCACCAGTTCTCTATGAAAACGGAGTACAGAGTACGTTGTGGACTGGGGCAGCAAGACTCAAGAGCAGAGCTAGTGGTGGACTCCAAGAGGACCAGGACTAGCCTAAGCCTGTTCTCTTGGAAGATGTCAACACTCTCTGCGTTGGTACAAAAACCTTCATTAATTCATTCAGCGCTCTCAAAATAAATATTTCAGTAACACTTTTACATTTGATAGGATGACTCGGTAGTAGTCATACCAATGTCCATTGTTTGCTGACACCATGAAACCATGGCAACTTTCCGCTGACATCACCCGTGAAAAAGTACCTAGAAGCAGGGTGGGACTTGTCAGTTTCCAAGAAACGTTTGAAGGGCAGAGGAATGTAGATTGGCAGGACACTCTCGCAGTGTTTCTGTTCACCCACCATTTTTCCTTTTCACACGCTCCAGTTTGATCTTTTCAGAGAATTTGCTAAAGTCAGCAGGACTTGAAGTCAACGACAGCAACCGCGTGGGTCCGACCGTATGGCCAGCTTGACAGGAACTGAATGGTCTCGCTCACTGGGGGTCCAAACTTTCTCCACCAAGGACACTAAAAAGTAGGGATGTCCGATAATATCGGGCTGCCGATATTATCGGGCCGATAAATGCTTTAAAATGTAATATCGGAAATTATCTGTATCGGTTTCAAAAAGTAAAATAATAATAATAATAATAATACCTGGGATTTATATAGCGCTTTTCTAAGTACCCAAAGTCGCTTTACATGTTAAAAACCCATCATTCATTTACACCTGGTGGTGGTAAGCTACTTTCGTAGCCACAGCTGCCCTGGGGTAGACTGACGGAAAATGTATGACTTTTTAAAAACGCAGCTCTACGGAGTGGTACACGGACATAGGGAGAAGTACAGAGCAGTTGCGTCTCCCAGTCATACTTGCCAACCCTTCCGATTTTCCCGGGAGACTCCCGAATTTCTCCTGGGGCAACCATTCTCCCGATTTCCACTCAACAATATTGGGGGCGTGCCTTGAAGGCACTGCCTTTGCGTGTCTGCCCAGTCACATAATATCTACAGCTTAAGACACACTCACAAGTGAATGCAAGGCATACTTGATCAACAGCCATACAGGTCACACTGAACTTTAACACTGTTACAAATATGCGCCACACTGTGAACCCACACCAAACAAGAATGACAAACACATTTCGGGAGAACATCCGCACCGTAACACAACAGAACAAATACCCAGAACCCCCTGCAGCACTAACTCTTCCGGGACGCTACAATATACACCCCCCGCTACCCACAAAACCCTGACCCCCCAACCCCGCCCACCTCAACCTCCTCATGGTCTCTCAGGGAGAGCATGTCCCAAATTCCAAGCTGCTGTTTTGAGGCATGTTAAAAAAAAATTATGCACTTTGTGATTTAAATAATAAATATGGCAGTGCCATGTTGACATTTTTTTCCATAACTTGAGTTGATTTATTTTGGAAAACCTTGTTACATTGTTTAATGCATCCAGCGGGGCATCACAACAAAATTAGGCATAATAATGTGTTAATTCCACAACTGTATATATCGGTTTCGGTAATTAAGAGTTGGACAATATCGGAATATCGGATATCGGCAAAAAAGCCATTATCGGACATCTCTATTTTCAATGGAACATTACAAATTTTGGTGTTCTTTACTTGAGTCATATTGCAGTCTACACATATTTCTCATGCGTGACTGCCATCTACTGGTCATACTTATAATTTCACCACATACCAAATAAAATAGCTTCAAAGTCGGTAAGCACAACCAAAATTCCATCCATCCATCCATTTTCTACCGCTTGTCCCTTTCGGTGTCTCAGGGGGTGCTGGAACCTATCTCAGTTGCATTCGGGCAGAAGGCAAGGTACACTCTGGACAAGTCGCCACCTCATTGCAGGGCCAACACATTATTCCGTATATTAGGCGCACCATGTTATAAGCCTTATATAAACATGCTAAAACACTATTTTAAAAGGGGTCATATGATTTTTAACTATACTACATAACATGTAATGGTGGTTCTTTGGTCAAAAATGGGCATAGATTTTGTTTTACAGACCATTTTCAAGCCGCTTTCTGACAGTCTCTACGGGATGTGCCGTTTTGTGGGCGGTCTTATTTACGTGCCTCCACTTGGACAGCATTTTCTCCCTGCTTCCTTTGTTGTAATTATTAAGCGCTTCCATATCAAGTCTACTGACAGACATAAGTTAGAACTAGACGCTACTTTGTATTACAAATGGCAACAGCGGAGGATGCATGTGCATCTACGAGCCAGTCTGCCCCTCAACACGAGGATAGAAAAAAGAATGAGCTTATTGACTACAACGGCGGACTCGCGCAAAATCTCTCCGGGTAAATTTCTACCATATATGGATAATCCGCTGACGTCACACTTGAGAAAAACGTCACAAATTAGGCAAATTCCAAACTGTTCGTTTGGGGGAAGTAAGAAATAAGTCAAGACTGTTTTATAAATTAAACATTTTCGGGATTTATGCAGATCCCAAATACACCAAAACAGGCACCAATAGGTAAGAAAATTTGGTTTTGCATAATAGGTCCCCTTTACACTGGTGTATGAATGTTTTGTAGGGGCCGGAGGCACAAATTGGCAGCCAGGCTTCCATCAGTCTACTCCAGTGCAGCTGCGGCTACAAATGCACCATGAATGTGTGAATGTGGAGTGATTGAATGATGTGTTCGCTGTAAAGCGCTTTGAGTGTCTAAAAAAGTGCTATATAAATCCAATCAATTATTTTTAAAACAAAACTTTGTGTCAGCTCTGTTATAAATGACAAAGCGAATTATGAGTTATTACATGTACGACAATTTTAGATTTTTCTCATAACTTTTTTTTTTAATTCTATTGTCATTCATTTTTATTTATTTATTTTTTCCCCCCGACAATATTCTGTGGGCCACAAATGGCCCCCGCACCACACTTTGGACACCTGTGGTCTAATTGTAAACATTACCTTTATAGCTTTTGCTCTTTTTCTTTTTTTAAACTTATTTTGTACTTAATTTTATTCAAACAACTATATGTAATACAAATTATATAGTGAGATAGGCTTCAGCACCCCCTGCGAACCCGAAAGGGACAAACTGTAGAAAATGGATGGATGGATAGTTATATTATTGTGGTTATATTTTTATAAATACGTTTATTGATAAAAACTTTCAGGTTGCTCATAATCTGTATCCTGTGTTGTATTCTGATTATAGTCATGAAAACCAAATCAACGATCTGAGACAATTTCAAGTATATATTATCTGTATCGGTCCTATATCTACTTGATATCACATTGATAACCAAATTTGCAGCATCAAAAAAAACAAAAACAAACAAAAAAAACACAATAAAGCCTACGTTATTTTACTTCAATTAATTGAATGTGCAGAAATAAAAATGACTGAGGAGGAGAAGCTCAAACAGTAAAAGGTAAAATATTCTTTAAAATATCAGTGAAATAACCGAATGAAAGATGTGGGTTAGGTGATTTCTTGTTATCAAGGTTACGGATGTTTATCTGACTGAGATGAAAGCAGCGACATCTGAGGAAGTTGCTTAGTGATAAGCATCAAGTAGTCAGCGTGGGTGGAAAAAAAACACGCCAAAAGTGCTGATGCTGCAAAATCACAACGCCACACTATAAACCAGGTCAAGTGCCTCACTTCCCGTCACAATGTCATCACGGAGACAACCATGGGCCCCCAAAGAATCATCATAGGCCCCTAAAGCCAACTTTGGCTACAGAGTTATTAGTTCTGATCAGGATTGTATCACAATGCTATCACAGTAACGCCACAATTAATTCAGCCAGGAAGATAAAAACACACTACATTTCATCCAGATAAGTCACACTAACGTCTAACATTTAAGGGGTCATTCTCCTTCGACCAATCAACAGACAGCAAACAAAGCCTGGACCCTCCAACAGGCTGCAAAGGGATTCCATGACCACTCAAGGGTCCTTACGTTACAAACTGGGGTGATCATGTCAACTCAGCACAGTGTCACCTCCTTTTTATGCTAAGCTAGCAGTTAACGTACGGGCTTTTCCCCAGAATTCATCAGTCATAAAGGAAGTTTGGTGTTTCCACGTTTATTAAAAATTAAATACAAAAAGCAAACTAATCAGAGTTGATCGACTGCCACACGACACACGTGTGCACATGTGTTAAGGAAGACCAAATTTGGTCCGTTTAAAGGTTGTCAGCATCCTCTTTGGATGAAAAATGTTCATTATAATATTGACATTAAAATACGGTTAACACGACACACACGTGTGCATGTGTGTTTAGGGAGACCAAATTTGGTCCGTTTGAAAACTGTCAGCATCCGCATTGGATGAAAAATGTTCATTATAATATTGACATTAAAATATGGTTGAGAAAAAAAACCAATCAGCTAAAGTGCAAAAAAACCCTCCAAAACACTGTTGTCAGCTGATCACCATGGAAACCAACACGCCACGCCTTCTGTGACGACGTCCACGCCTCACGCCGTCATCTTCAGTCGTCCTGTAGAAAACATGCGACACGTCACGGGACACCAACACACAATGTGCCCGACAATAATGAAGCAGCAAGACGTCCACAGCACCACCATGCTGACAGCGCGTGCCCGAGCACACATGGTGGGGAGGCGGGGGGTGCCCAGTGGGCCCAGTCAGCGCATTCAGGGGATAGGTGGAGGGAGGGGGAGGGTGCCTTTGCCATGCAGAGCACTTCCACCAGTCAGCATCGACCAACACCCCCCACCCTTCCCCTTGATCCCACCTACCTGCCTACTGGCCCCCAACAATGGGTCTAAATGAGTCTGCAAATGAACCAATGAGGCAACAGAATGAGGACAGAGGAGGGAACATAGTGTGTGTGTTTGTGAGTACTACAAGGAAAAAAAAGAATTGAAAAAGATCAACTGAGGGTCAAGGATAGAGATGTGCTTTATAAATTTCAAATTTTTGGGACTTATGCAGATCGCAAATACACTAAAACAGGTACCAATAGGTAAGAAAAGTTGGTTTTGCATACTATGTCCCCTTTACACTGGTAAAGATACAGACGTGACATCACTGCTCTCAATATCTTATCGTGAAGCAGACAGAGTCCACGCCTTGTCATTTTGTGGAGATGAGTTCGCCATGTATTTACAACCAGGCAAGCGGCAAAATCCCACATTCTTCACCTCAAAGCGGTTGATCATTCAATCGCTTGTATTCCGACACAGGAGTGAAAACCAGTGGTGGTCAACCAAGCCAAGATGGCTGTTGTACAGCAAGCAACGCGAGAACTGTCTGAGTACAAAAGAGGCTTAAATCTTCTTGCAAAAAGCAGATATGAGCAAACTATGCAACGGAATAGATCCCTATTTTTTATTGAAAAAATATTTGTCGAGTGATATCAAGGATGATACAACCGGTACGATCCCAGGCATATTGAACGATTGTGCTCCAGACGTTCCACACGATAATACTTGGAAAAGCATGGAGGTCTACAACTTCTTTGTGTGTGGCTGGGTCAAGGAAACTGGTATCAAGACTCTCCGGTAAGGTTGCATTTCATGATTTAACTTGGCGTTTAGGATGCCGTGTTTGTTGTTGTAAATAAAAGTATCGATAAATGGCCTATTGCTTGGATTCAAAACAATGTCACGTCCGGCTCACATCCCGCCCGTTAAATATGCGTGGTGGCCAAGCCAGCGTCTGTTTTCAATGAGTACTCAACGTCATTCCGCCTTTCTTGAAGAAAAACGCTCTGTAATTGTGTTTTTTTTGGCTGTACGAACCGTTTAAAACACGAAAAAGATAACGTTTCTCCAGAGTTCCTCGAGAGGTAATCAACAATGGCGGAAGAGTGCAAGATTTTATGAAAGACAACAACAAAAAGTACTATGGAGCAGAGTCAAAGAAATCACGAGTTTGCAGTGATCACTTAGTTAAAGGTTGGTTTGATATACTTTTAACGTTCAGTGTTTCCCATTTAAGTATTATCTCGATATTATTTCTATTTCTTAAACACGTTTGCTACGAGTGTGCCGTAAAGCAAGTCTAAATAAAATAAATCAAATGTGAGAAAAACCTAAAAGAGCTAAGCTTTAACCAAAGGCAACAATCACAAAATAAACTTTCAGCACATACACAATGTTGACATCTATAGTTATATTTTGATAAAGACAGGGAAAACGCATACTCGTAAATGACGCGTGCAACCGCAACAAATATGGCAGTAGACGCAAAGCTAAATAATGAAATGCAACCTTATTTGAACAAAAACGATGCATATTAATTATTGATACCAATTTCCTTGACACAGTCACACACAAAGAAGTTGTGGACCCCCATGCTTTTCCAAGTTTCCATCTGTTTTGTCGTGTAGAATGATGTCTGGAGCCCACAATAGTTCGATATGTCTGGTAACTCCACCGACGATTACTTCTTCATCACCCGACAAAACTATTTTTTTTTTTGGATAAACTATAGGGTTCTATTCAATTGCATAATTGGGATTTTTTTCTCATGTCTGCTTTTTGCAGGAAGATATAGGCCCCTTGTGTAAAGAGTGTGCGCTGCTTGCTGTACAACAGCCATCTTAGCTGGGTTGAACACCGCTGGTTTTTACTTTCGGGGAAAAAAAAATCACTTGTCGGAATACGACACACCCTGGAAGAAATATTATTATTTAAACGAGACCTTCGCCTCATGTGGTTTCCGCCACCGCTCCAGGTAATGTGTTTATATTTTGCTTCCTGGTCGTAAAGCGTCATGACCCGCACTGTCCTGCCTCTGATTGGCCCTAACTTTAGCCAAAGGTGAGTCACCTTACCTAAATCCAACCAACCAATCATCATGGAGTTCTCCGTTTTTTTGGTGGATTTTTCTTACCCTGCTGGATCCCAGGGAGGGACAAGCAGTAATGGATGGATGGATTTGCAGTCCATTTTCTCTCTTTGTAACTTATAGCTACTACATTACTCTAAACTACACTGCAAAAACTGAAATCTAAGTAAGATTAAATATCTCAAATAAGGGTGATATTTGCTTATTTTCTATCTGATAAGATAATTCTTCTCACTAAGCAGATTTTATGTTAGTCTTTTACTTGTTTTAAGGGTTTTAGTCCTAAATTATCTCAGTAAGATATTACAGCTTGTTGCTGAGATTTTATGACCTATATTGAGTAAAATGTGCTTGAAACTAGAATATCAACTGATGCAAAGCTGTGTCATCAACACTCACATGTATAAAACTACTTTTTAAAGTAATCATTTCTTATTTCAAGCATGAAAAAAAAAATCATGATGCCGAGCACATATCATTATGTCAAGATAATGGCACTAGCATTTACTTAATTTAAGAATATTTTTCAACATATTGAGCAAAATTGTCTTTTTTTTCTACCAAGAAAAGTGCACTTGTTATTAGTGAGAATATACTTATTTTAAGGTATTTTTGGGTTTATTGAGGTTAGCTAATTTTACTTGTTTTGGAAAGTCTTGACAAGCCGAATTTTCTTGTTCTATTGGCAGATAATTTTGCCTAGTTCAAATAAAATACCCCTAATTTTTGTATTTTTTTTCCTTGTTTTTGAACACAGACTTTTTGCAGTGTACTGGAATCGATACTGCTTTAAAAAGAGCCAAAGCTACTGCTACGCTACTCTGAAATGTAGTTAGGCTACGTAGCGTCGCTGTTTGCTTTGGTAGCGTAGTCCTCCATTGGTGCTGTGGTCTTCCATTTACGGAAAAAAGGCGAAGCCATTACTGTGCAGCAACATTAGCATGCTAACAGACTTATTGGCTTGAGTGCGCTATATTTAGGTTGTACACCCGAGGTTTCTTACAAAATACATATTAGTATGTGGTATGGGAGATTTAGTTACAAGTACTCTCCGATACCTATACCTCCAAAAGGTGCCGAATTGACATGGTATCAGAACATCCCTGTATTTAAGTGATTCTACAGTGGTACCACTAGATGGAGCCTGTGTACCACTAAAGTTTTGAGAATCACTGGGTGAGAAGAATAGCTGAATTCCTGGGATTCCTGATACAGTGGAAAGCTGTGTGTGTGTGTGTGTGTGTGTGTACCAGCGGAAAGCTGCGACTGGGATCTGCGACGCGAGCTGCCGGAAGTTCTTGAGGCCGAAGAAAGGGAGGAGCCAGCGCTGCTGGCGCGAGAGATAGGGAGAGGCATCGGGGTGTCGGGTGGCGAGTCCAGCTGCTCAGAGTTCAGAGTTCAAATTATGACGTTTCTTGTCCAAAACAACACAAAAAGGACCAGCGTCCAAATAGGATTTGTTCTTACCTCCACGCTGTCGTGGGTCGGCGAGGACGAAGTAGACGAGTTGTCAAGCCTCCTGGAGACGGCGCTTGTGGAGTTCAGCTCCACGTTGCGAACACGCTGAGCGAACTTGAGCGAGCAAAGTGACTCGCTGAGGTTTCCGAGAAGAGGAGACACCTGAAGGCATCGCGACAGAAGTTGAAGAGGCGAGGTGGGAGGCGTGATGCGGTCATGCGTGAGTGTTGGCGGCTGACCTGCACCATCATCAGAGTCTTGCTGTCTCCTCCCAGACTGTCCTGAAGGAGGTAGGTCAGCCGAGAGTTCCTGAACGGGACGTGAGCGTGTTTGGAGCGCAGCGCGTTGATGACGTCGCCGAGCGCCGCCAAAGACTTGTTGATGCACTGGGCCTCTCGCAAGCGCCCGCCCTCAGCACCGGACTTCCTGATGCGCTCCGAGCCAGCCAGGTCAACCAGGTTCAACTTCCCTGCAAATCAACGCACACCCTATGTCAACGGTCAATAGGTCAAAGTCCAAAAGCCAGCGCCTGAAGCGTCAAGTGACCTTGCGTGCAACTTCCTGTGGTGGCGTTGAGCCCCGACACATAGACGATAAGCAGCGCGTGAGAACGAGAACTGTGATCGTTTAGGTTGGTGCACGCCGTCGCTCGGCTAACTTGACCCAACTCCAGAACCTGACGCACAAATAAAATAATCAATTGTAGGAAGAGAAAAAGGCTTTTACACTGAAAGGGTCAGGAAAAGAAGTCATATTACCTTGTTGATGTCCTCAGGACTTTGGACCTGGACTTGTGTCAGTCCAGGAACATAAAGCTGTCCGCTGCCATCAGGATTCATCTTGATGTCCAGTTTGTCGGAGATGTTGTGACCCAGAAGATCCCTGAAAAACAACAATAGCCGAATGTGACTCCGCCCACAACCCAAACATCAATCCTACACGCCTTTTGCTCACCTAAGAGTTTCGTTATAAATCTCCACCATGCTAACACTGATCTTGTATTCCCAATCCGGACTTTTGTCCATCACTTCGGAAAAAAGGAGACGGAGCGCTCGCGGGTTGAGGCCGGGGTCTTCAGGAACGCCCTGATGGCAGAGACGGAGGGGGCGGAGTCAAAAAGGGGCAATGAAGATTATGTGGCTCACAATCATGTGACGGGCCTCACCTCCATGGTGTACGTCTTTCCCGATCCCGTCTGTCCGTATGCAAAGATACAAACGTTATATCCGTCGATACAGGAGGTGACCAGAGACTGAACTTCCTGAAACACCTGCAAACAAACATCAGCTGTGACAAGGGGTCTGCGTGAAATGTACTCTGTCCGCCATGGGACCTTGGCCACACCTCTTCCTGCGTGGCTCGAGGCCGGAAGACTTTGTCCAGGTCAAAGGTCATAACTTTGCCCTTGTTGGTGAGGTAGAGGATGGCGTCATCGTCTGGGTCAAAGGTCAACATGGTTCTGACGTCGGCCGAGTCCGTTTCCTGCTGACTGATGGGTCGAACGCGGCACAAAACTCGGATGTTACCTGCGAGGAGGCGAAGGACAGGGGAGTCATACGAGACCTAAATGAGACGAGTCAAAGGTGAAGTCATCCAGACCTTTGAGTCTGACCAGCTCGTTGTGGCACTTCTTCCTCAGGTTCATCTCCCGCTTGTATTTGTCGAGAAGGTTCTGGTTGGTGTTGCTCACCTCGCTGATGACCTGACAGATCTGACACAGCACCCAGTGGTCACCAAGAGGTAAAGATTGACTGATTACCGTATTTTTCAGGATTTAAATCGCAGTTTTTTTTCATAGTTTGGCCGTGGGTGCGACATATACTCCGGAGCGATTTATGTGTGAAATTATTAACACATTACCGTAAAATATCAAATACCGTATTTTTCGGAGTATAAATCGCTCCGGAGTATAAGTCGCACCGGCCGAAAATGCATAATAAAGAAGGAAAAAAACATATATAAGTCACATTTTTTGGGGAAATTTATTCGATAAAACCCAACACCAAGAATAGACATTTGAAAGGCAATTTAAAATAAATAAAGAATAGTGAACAACAGGCTGAATAAGTGTACGTTATATGACGCATAAATAACCAACTGAGAACGTGCCTGGTATGTTAACGTAACATATTATGGTAAGAGTCATTCAAATAACTATAACATATAGAACATGCTATACGTTTACCAAACAATCTGTCACTCCTAATCGCTAAATCCCATGAAATCTTATACGTCTAGTCTCTTACGTGAATGAGCTAAATAATATTATTTGATATTTTACGCTAATGTGTTAATCATTTCACACATAAGTCGCTCCTGAGTATAAGTCGCACCCCCGGCCAAACTATGAAAAAAACTGCGACTTATAGTCAGAAAAATACGGTAATATTATTTATCTCATTCGCGTAAGAGACGAAGCAAATGGCAGCAATCGTCACACACACGTCAACCAATAAGAATTCGGAGGGTCATGGCAGAAGTGCATTGTGGGTCATGGGATGCTAACTGCTATATGCTACTGCCGTAGCTATTAAAATGGATCACATCAACATTGGCGGTAACTTATAAAAACTGAGAAAGACTGAACAAAAATGGCACCGAAAAGGAAATCATATACTGCAGATTACAAGCTGGACGTAGTGAAATATGCAGCAGAGAACGGCAATCGAGCAGCAGAAAGAAAGGACATACCAGAGGCGACACAGGGGAGAATGATTTCATAGGATTTAGCGATTGGGAGTGACAGATTGTTTGGTAAACGTATAGCATGTTCTGTATGTTATAGTTATTTGAATGACTCTTGCTATGATGTGTTGCGTTAAAATACCAGGCACGTTCTCAGTTGGTTATTTGTGCGTCATATGGCGTACACTTATTCAGCCCGTTGTTCACTATTCTTTATTTATTTTAAATTGCCTTTCAAATGTCTATTCTTGGTGTTGGGTTTTATCAAATAAATTTCCCCCAAAAATGCGACTTATACTCCAGTGCGACGTGTACAGTATATGTTTTTTTCCTTCTTTATTGTGCATTTTCGGCCGGTGCGACGTATACTCCGGAGCGACTTATAGTCCGAAAAATACGGTATATTTTATATAATATTTATATTTGGCATTTTGACATATGGGCCTTTTTTTTTTTTTTTTTTAAATCAGTACTGGCCTTCTTTTTTCACAACTACAACAGAACTACATTAGCAGATACAATATGCACACGTATGCTACAAGTATTAAGTATTTAAAAATATAATCAAGTGAATAGTAGTCACCACTGCTTTTATTTGCCGTGCTTGAGAAAAGTTATCTTTTTATTGGAGCCCAATGTACGTATTTAATTAATTAATTTAAGAATAAAAATAATTGCTTTGTCAATAATTCTCTCCAAATACACATGTGTTTGGATATCTGATAGGGCATTTATTCGAGTTCTCGTGAGAATTCTTCTCCGGTCTGCTCGACCACAGCGCTCACGTGGCTATGCCTCCTATGGACATGAAGACGACAGAAAAGATCTCCCTTCCAAAATAAATCAAAATTTTGTGTAAATATCTTGACAAATAGGAGACTTATTATACAAGTAAAGAAAAGCAGGCAGCATCTCAAACATTCTCATACTTTCTGTAACATCCAGGAAGAAATGTCAGCCAGCTTGAAAAATGTCTCAAGGATTGTTTTTAGTTAAATGTTTGCAATTGTTTTTCTGGGTTCTTCACAAGGAAACACTACAATGTTGAACTGTTATGACATTGTATAAAGTTGCGTAGATGGTTATTGTGATGTAGAGAAATCCCATATATTTTTTAACCCATTTTATTAAGAGAGTTCTCATATTTTGAAATGCAAATATTGATGCTCCTCTGACCCGCAGCATTACACACGTTACTTGATGTTTTTTGGTGCTAAATTAACCACAACATTAGCGCCACAAAACATTGTCCGTTTCCTAAAAAATAATGTTAAAAAAATGTTTTAAAACCGTGTCCAGCTGATTACTGACATATTATTCATGTTTAAATAACTTTTACTGCCATTAAATATTGGCTCCAAATATCAGTTTGCGGCCCCCTTGACTACTAATTATCAGTATCAGCCCTGAAAAATATATATCAGCCGAACTCTAAGTCACCCGTAGGCGATCCTACCTCGTGCTTTGCGTCAGCGATGGCCTTGTCCAGCATGACAGGGAAGTGGTGGACTTGCTTCTTCAGCGTGTTGTAGTCGCACGTCAGCGTCCTCAGTGCCGGATGAAGACCCACCAGCTTCATGCGCACTCCTGAGGGACAACAAACCAAATAAAATCACATGATGCTGCGCTCTCTGAGCTGGAGTGGACACGTGTGATTTTTGACCTGCCAGGTTGTCGTGGACGGCCTTCATCTCGCTCTCGGCCCTAACGAAGGCCTCCTCGATCACTCGATCCTTCTCCTCCTTCAAGTGCACAAGCTCCGCATCCAGCTGCTTCTGAGCACGCTCCATTTCGCCATCGTAGACCGCAATCTGTGCACATCACATGACATTGCTCACCTTCTGCTACAATTGACGACACACTTGTGTAGACGGGGCTTAAACAGACTGCAGGTCAATGTTTGGTTTAGTTTTAAACTCGTTTCATCAGTCATGGCGCATGATGCCAGCATGAAATGAGACTGTTAGCTAACATCAAACACTTTTGCTAACTAAGCTACGCTAAAATCACCAGCAAAAAAACAACAACTTTAAATGTGAACTGCACTTTTTGGGGAATTCACATATGTTTGTAACACAAAAACACATGTTTTTCTTTTTTTCTAAAGTCGTAAAATACGGCAAGTATGAGGTGGCTAACAGTGCAGCTAATAGGAGTACACTATTCCACCCATAAAGCCCTTATCAAAAAAGCGCCAAACATACTCCATTTACATCTCGTGACCTGAATATTAACAAAGTATTAGCGATATTGTTATTATAAGCGCTAACGCAGAAACTATTTTTAGTGGCGCCGTGATCACAAAGAGCTAACTAGCTTATGCTGCTATATTGACATATTGAGCTGGTGAGCCTATGAGTTGATAAAAGTTAACTCGAGATTATAAATCATGGCTCTCACCTGGATAGTAGAAGGCTGTGGCCATTAACCAAGAAGTTGGTCAACTTTGACAATCTACTTAGACCCGAAGATGGCGAGAAAGACACAAAAAGACGGTCATTTGCGGCCCTTTTCTTTACCTGCGTGAGGATTAGGAATGAATATTCATCTAAACAGGAAAATATGAACATCCCATCAGTCGGCATCCTACTGAGAGCAGACATTGTACAGTAAGTGGTTGTTTTATTATATTTATAGATGCGTCTGTGAAATTAATACGCCGCTATGAGCTTAAAATGACCAAATAGGTAAATCGTACATGTTATTGTGAATGTGCTTGTTACTACATTACATACATACTTACAGCGTGTATATAAAATGTTGGAGGCTTTTAGATATTTTTTTGGAGCGCTTTATAGAGGGGGGTGGGGGGGTCACCCACATCTGTGGTCCTCGCCCAGGTTTCTCATAGTCATTCACATTGACATCCCACTGGGTTGAGTTTTTCCTTGCCCTTATGTGGGATCTGAACCGAGGATGTCATTGTGGCTTGTGCAGCCCTATGAGACACTTGTGATTTAGGGCTATATAAATAAACATTGATTAATTGATTGATAATTGCTAGCTGATTTTTGCTAGCGTTTATTTACAATTTAGAATGCATTGAAAAAAGAAAAACATGTGTTCTTGTCCCACACAGGAATTGTGAATGATAAAGAAAATTCCCCCATAAAAGTGCAGTTCCCCTTTAACGTTGGCATTTGACCACTGATGATGTCATAGGTAGTCCATGCACTGGGGCGGTAGACCGTTTCAAGGCTGCCCACTTTTTTCAACAGTGTAAAAAGACTCATTTGATTTGTTTTGGCAGCAGTGGAACGACTCTTTTCTAAGCCTCAGTGATGTCACAGGGGTAGGGGCGAAGCCAACCTTGGACCTGCGCTCAAACTTGTATTTGTGTGCCGCCAGAAGGCCGAGTTTGGAGACGAGCTGCAGAAATGACAGTGTTTAGATTCTTGCCCGGAGACGGATGCGCTCTTCTATTCCCTGCCTCAGAAATAATGTGATAATTTTTCTATAAATTCATACATATTCACTACGACCAAGTTTTAAAAGTGATCCAGTGACTGAGGCAGTGTATTCAGATACTCTAAGACAATGTAAGACACTCTAGACATAATGGGCTAGCATACACACACCAGAATACGTTACCTGCGTCCTCAGTTGAGCGCTGGTCCTTTGCGACTCGTGCAGCTGCGCCTCAAGTTCTCGCAGCAGGTGGTGCTGCACACACATCTGCTCCTGCAGCAACACGTTCCTCAGCTGCATCGCCGTCGAGGACTCGTCAGTCTCCACTTCCTCTGCCTGGGTGTCGCACCAAGGACCACACGAGTCAGACACAAGTCAGACATTATGTAAGTTCAGAGTGCTGTGGCATACATGCTTTTTGCCATTTGAACAATAGCACCCTCTAGTGTTTAGTGTATGACACCAAGCGTTCTACCTGCACTGCCTCCTCAATCTGCAACTGGTCTCCAGCTTTCTGGCCTGATGCCTCCCCTTGTGTCGTTTTAGACCATTCCAATTGCTGCTGTAACGTGTCCACCATGGCACTTTTTTCCATCAACTGTCTCTCCAGCTCAGCAAGGTGGCGCTCTCTCTGACGGGCCTGGATCTCCTGGCGAGACACTTCCCTCCGCAGCGCCTCTACATCCTGCGGCACACGCCAACGATCAGTCAGTTGTCCTGTACAGCTCCACCTTTTGCCTCAGCCGTGTGAAAGGTACCTGGTTGCAGCTGCATGCTACTTCGGCGCTTCTGCAAGAGGTCAGCTCGCGCTTCAGATGCCTGTTTTCCGCTTCCAGGATCTCCAGCTGTTTCTCCAGGTCTGTCGCCCCCTGCAGGTGGAAACAAGGTTCATTCAGAGCACTGGAATGAGGTCACGTAGTCTCTGCTCCCAACACACCAGTTCTGAGCGAAGTCTCGCCACCTCCTGTGTTTGGTCAAGAAGTTTCTTCTCCAGATCTTCAACCTGCAAACACAACAAAAAAACAACTCAGCATGTCACACACTTCATCTACTGCAGATCCTGTTGGTGTGTGCGCTTCTCATCAAGTGCATTGCTGTGGTGTTCTACATCAACTTCCCAGTATGGAGAATGTCATTTCAGTCAGCTGATGGTAGTCCAATGATCTGGGTGGCTGACGTACCTGGGAGTGCAGCCGAGGGATCAGCTGCTCTTTGTCCACGCCACCTGACACACACACACACACACACACACACACACACACACACACACACACACACGCGTTACAACACTGCTGTTGTGTTTCTTTTGGGATTAGTTTAACAAAGTTCTAGAACACGAGCGCATGTTTTTCCAGTTGCGAGCTGAACTCACCGCTTAGCGCCACGCCTGCCTCCTGCGCCGCCGCCAGACCGCTCGGCCGTCCGAGCGCCGCGTGGTGCAGCGCTTCAGAGTCGAGGCGGGCCCGACGATCACACACTTTGTCCTGAAGAGACTGGACACACACAAACAGGACGTGAAAACCATCATGGATGAGCGGAAGACTTATGTAGTTGCTGTTAGCACGTTGGCAAAAGCACAATATAAACTACCGTACTCAACTTTTTTCCCACCACTTTTAGGCAACAGAAAGTAATATATAAATAGTAGTAGTATAAATAAAATCAAACTTTAATTGAGCCATGATTGATGTAGAAAAATGTGTCAACACATGACAGCAGGGTTATTTACAGTACTCATACTGTATTTACAAAATGCACAAACAAAACATTTGCTTTCGAATGTGTTTAAAAAGTGATTGGGCCTGACAAAATAGCACTCTCTGCTGGTTGTTGCCAACTACTGACCTCAATGATAGCATAGCGGTTTAATGAACCAAAATCAGTAAAGGTTTCAAGTCTGCAGTGTCGACAACAAGCAAAAGCGAAGGGGAACTGCACTTTATTTTTTATTTAGCCCATCATTCACAGTCCTTATGTGAGACAAGAACACATATGTTTTTTTTTTGTTTATGCATTCTAACTCTTAAACACCAGCAAAAATCAGTTCTCAATCGAGGTAAAGGGATTCACCCTATTCCACCTACTATATATATAGTGCTCTAAAAAAACATCAAAAGCCTCCCCGAATGTTTTATATACATGCTGTAAGTATAAATGTCATGTTGTAACAGGCACATTCATAATTACTAAGGGTTAGGGCCGGACAACTAACCAAATTTTAATTTCAATTTTGATTATGATTATGGCTTCTCACGATTGTGAAAATACAATAGAAAAAAAACAACGATTAAAAGGTCCGCGAAATGTGCATGCAAATTGTAGAACTTGTCATGGTGAAAAAGATGAGAAGCAAAAGAGTGAGAAAAGAGCATGTCTACGAGAAGTTTGTGATGTCGCCATAGTTGCTATTTTTTATTTGACACAGTGCTAGTATGCCTAATCAATAATCACTAAGCTCAACAAAAAAAGTAAGGGATTAATTCCACTTACAGAGGCACATAATTGGCCAAAAAAAACGGAATCCGCTGATAAACGCAAAATAATATCAGGGAAATTGACATAAATGTGAATATAATGTTGTCATTGTGAGGAGAAAAACGTTTGTTTGGGAAAATAACGTTTCCGGTAGCGCTCATTCATCCCCGACACACTCAACCGCCCTGCCCTGATAATGTAAATGTCGAGACGGTCACTTGAAACAACGACTAAACTACGAAACTAAGTTAGCAAAAACAATCTATACACCCACAAAACATCTCATCTGCTTGTGTTGTTGTAATGACATCATCCACATAACGAACAAACAGTGGTCGCAACTTAAGAGGAACTCTCGCTCTCTTTTTTTTTTTTTTTAACAGCCTCTCAGCTTGACGAACAACAGACCCCTTCACAATAATAGCGCGGTGCGCAACATACGGTCTGACTTGTGGTAACAAAAAGGTTTTAAAAAAGCACCTCGCACAAAGATAATGCACTCATAGCACATTTACAAAATGATTATGCCTTGACCTCAAATACTGGTCACAGAGCGCCCCTGGCGACGCAGCGACTCCATAGACACAAGGAGAAGTCATTTCACCAGAAAGAAATAGAAGAGATTGATGGAGGAGGATATGGAAATTAGGGAACGGGGCGCCAACACCAAGAACAAGAATGAGGGAGCTTACATGCTTCCGCACACCTGGGATGCTGTCTGTCATCGGCGACGCCAGGGCGGAGAACAGATACTGTATTGCCAGGTCGGGGAACTTTATTTAGCAGGTAAATCTACTGTTAAAATGTTGGTTGCTGTACTTTAATTGAAAATGTATTGAATTTTTAAAATGTGAGCAGAGAATGTTTCCTCTTGTTAATTTAACCTAAATGATTGGTTGCACTATATTCAATAAGATGTGACTGCATTGGCCAATAATTGTTGTTTACTTGCTTGTATGTATTCATTAATTTATTTATACATAATTCCTTCACAAGCAACAACAGAAATAAAGGAAGTGTCCAGTATGTATTTCACACACACTGCTTGATTTTTTTTTGCTAAAAAAAATACTGAATCGATTTTAACTCACTGAATCGTATTGTTTAAAAAAAAAATATATATATAAATGATAAATGGGTTATACTTGTATAGCGCTTTTCTACCTTCAAGGTACTCAAAGCGCTTTGACAGTATTTCCACATTCACCCATTCACACACTGATGGCGGGAGCTGCCATGCAAGGCGCTAACCAGCAGCCATCAGGAGCAAGGGTGAAGTGTCTTGCCCAAGGACACAACGGACGTGACTAGGATGGTAGAAGGTGGGGATTGAACCCCAGTAACCAGCAACCCTCCGATTGCTGACACGGCCACTCTACCAACTTTGCCACGCCGTCCCTGAATCCCTGAAATACTATTGTCCCTGAATCGTATCGGCAACCACAAATATCGAATCGAAGTTGAAACTAATCATTACACTCCTAATAATAACACGCAATATTTACGTATTTTGCCCTTTTTAAGAATATTGCGGCATATACATTTTACAGATGTATCTCAACGTTCGCTATTTTCTTCAACAACAGCAACAACTAATCATGGTAGACTTAATGAGAACCAACGACTACTACTTTGGGACAAATGATGATTTGTATATTTTTGAGCTACAAGTTTTAGAAGCTGTGTGCTAAACAGATCCAGTAAGTATTGCTCAGTGCTTAACAAGAAATACAAACTACGAACATAAAATAATAACCTACTGTACAATGTCTGCTCTCATTGGGAAGCCGACTAATGGTATGTTTATATCTACCTGTTTAAATGGAGGATTACTCATAATCCTCACACATGTTTAAAAACAAACAAAAAAAGAAACAAGCGTCTTTGTGTCTCTCGCGATTTCTGGGTATAAATTTAATCTCAAAGTTGACTAACCTCTCGGTTTATGGCCACAACCTTCTGCTGCATTGCCATCTCAGAGGCGATGCAGCAGCTCACCGGCTCAGTATATTAATGTAACGCATAAGCTAGTTACCTCTCTGTGATCACGGCGCCGCTAAAAGTAGTTCCTCTGCATTAAGCGTTTATAATAACAATATCACAGATACTTGGTGAATATGCAGGTTATGACATGTAAATTGAGTATTGTTGGCAGTGTATGGATGTTTCTTAGAGGTTTTTATGAGGGCTTCCCATTAGCTGCATTGTTAGCGACCTCGTACTTGCCGGATATTACGACTTAACAAAAGGAACTAACAATAAATAGACAATAATAAACATCCATCCATCCATCCATTTTGTACCGTGAATGATAGGCAAAATTCCAAAACAAGCACAGTTCCCCTTTAAAAACTAAATTGCAGAAGAAAAACAAGAAGAAGAAGCTTGTTACGTTGGTGGATGTCCACCAGCAGGACCATGTGATCCTCTGGAGATGGAACAGTGTGGCAGTGCGAGAAAAAGAAAAAACAGAAAATAAAGAGGCCACAAATAGTGACACTGTACTCTCACTGGGTCAACTCCTTAGTCCAGGATCGTGGAAGTCCAGGATCATGCCGAACGAGGACAGACAGTCTAAGACTATGACGGACCAGGACTGCCAGTGGTGTGTGTAAACATTCCAGCACTTTCAGGATCAATGAAACCCCTGAATAATCAAATGCGATAGTAAATATGTACAGGCTGAGAACGTGGATCCAGTAAGCACGCTGGAGTCTTAAAGGTTTGTGACGTCACTGTGAGTGGGGGAGTATTGCAGCGTCTCACCTGGATGAGCAGCTGCTGCTGCCTGGGTGCGCTTGATTCGTTCAGCTCTGCGGTCAGAAGGGAGCGGCAAGAGAAGGCGGGGCTCGGCAGAGACATAAAGGAGGCGTCCTCCTCACCATCACTCATCAGGAAGTCAAGCGAACTCGCTGCAGGCACAGGTGGATTGGCTTTCAGTCACTTCTTGACCACACACTGACACGCATCTACACCTTTAACTGTGTGATGCATGGTTTTGTTCCACAACAGCACAAACACAATGTTGGTGTGCGGACAAAAAAGTGTGGCCTTAATCTCTAAACTAATTGGCTCACTCTAATCAGCTTCCTAAAGCAGCAAGAAGGGGAATTGTTTTCAGCTGAAAGCAGGTCACGGCTTATGACGTGCACACTTGTAGATGTCAAATCATCTCAAGACAGTTATGAAACTTTCAATTACTCTTCAAAAGCACTGCTTTGTTTTTTGGTGCTCTAAAACAAAGTAGACCCAGAAGCAGAATATACAGTTTACAGGGAAACAAACAGGAAGAGGTGTCCACCACGCAACTTCCATTTATGAACCCCTCTATTTGTGAACTTTTCAATTTTTGAACATTTAGATCATGGCAAATATGCTTTTCTGTGCGAACCATGTCTCTGTGTATGAATGCTTCATTCATTCATGTGTCCTGCTGGCAGTCATTTTGTGCTTGCTCAAATTGAAAAAACGACTTCATACCCCAGCACATTTTTAATTGCGATGAGAACTGACTTTTCTGGAAAAAGATGCCAACGCGGACCTATTTCACAGCAGTGGAGAAGACTATCATTCAGCAGCACCTTTTCCAAGAGCACACACACACACGGCGCCTTCCGTCTTCCCCTCTGTATGCTCCTTTCTCTCAACTAGTGAGCTGCTCCTTTGTCTATGTCAATGTACTGCAAGTGGATTTTACTCTTTAAAATGTTTATAATTGTAGCAATATGGTTGGTAAAGTTAGGGATTTTCGTGATTTCTGATCATTTGAGGACACCAAAAGAACTTCTGTATGTGTGCGCATATTGGCAGAGTAGCGCATATAGCAAAGTACACCTTGTCGTTGTTGTACTAGCTTGTTAATAACGATATAGTTGATTCATCATAGCACTTCATATTGCCTTCAAAGTGTCCAAACCTTACCTAAAATAGGGATGTTTGTCGAGGCTTATTTATATTTACATTGTTTACATTATTTCTTATGGATACATTTGCTTCACGATACAAACATTTCTATTTATATATTATCTATATTAGGGCTGGGCGATATGGCCTTTTTTTAATATCTCGATATTTTTAGGCCATATCGCGATACACAATATATATCTCGATATTTTGCCTTAGCCTTGAATTAACACTTGATACATATAGTCACACCAGTATGATGATTCTATGTGTCTACTTTAAAACATTCTTGTTCATACTGCATTAATATATGCTCATTTTAAACTTTCAGGCAGAGAAGGAAATCACAACTAAGTAAATTTACCAAAAATGTATTTATTAAAGTTATTAAGCAGTGGCACAAACATTCATGTCATTTCCAAAACAGAAAGTGCAAGATTGTCAGACATTTTAAAACAAGCTATTAGTGCACTTTTGTGCATGGTGTCACTAAGATGACTTATCAAAACACTAAATTAAAGTGCACTTTTTGTACAGAACGCCACTACAATAGTTTAAAAACATGATGTCACACAAGATATTTCAATAAGTGTCAAATAAAAATGAGCTGCATAATAGGAAATCAAATAGTGTTCGTCCTTCGCTATGTTGTATGTTCCTGCGGACATGATCTCCTTTTGTTGTCGACTCTATTTTTCAAACGGTGTTGATGTGAAAATGTTTGCCTCAGCATTTTGATGGTGTGGGCGTGTGGCACCGAACGGAGATGTTGACATGAGTAAGCACTCTTCATTCTCTAGTAGGTGACTTTTCAAATTATGCAACATATTAGCAGTAATGCTACTTTTTGTAGAAACGCTTTTGCCCCACAGTTGACAAATTACGGTTGTCTGTTCGACATATTCTCACTTCAAGCCAAACCACCGCCAGACGATGGACCCCATGCTGTTTTTCTTGGGAATTAATTCTTCCTTCATTTGTTACCAGATTCGCAACTTCTTTCTCTCGTATTACCACTCGCACCACAGCTAACTTTAGCCATGTCGCTACCTCTCTGCTCCGCGAGGGCGTATACATATGTGACGTATGACGTGACAGTATGTGACGTATGTAGAAGGTGCGCTTGCTGTCTGTGAGAAGGAGACACAAGAAGGAGTGGGAAGAGCCTGTCGTGTAATGCCAGCAGCTAAAAGCAACTGCGTGAGAACGTATACTCGAATATCACGATATAGTCATTTTCTATATCGCACAGAGACAAACCCGCAATATATCGCGTATATCGATATATCGCCCAGCCCTAATCTATATACAAACCCTGTTCAAGAAACAATTAAGTTCATATATCGAGCTTCCATTGTATGTCATTTAAATGAGCTTTCTGTGCTCATCGCTAACTACACCGACTGGCTCACATGTCAACACAGCTTCAGTATGGTCGACTGAGCAAACACACACACACACACACAATGTGCTGGAGTGCCACAAATGTTATTGCCTTAATGCATTTCATTTGCGCTGTTAAGGAATAATTATTCTGCCTCAAAACTCCTCTTTGGGAGAGGATCTTTTATGACATCCTCAGGCTGAAAAGCAACTTCAAGAGCATAAAAAGATTATTTGAAATGCGACGCTATGCACAGCGGAAACATGGACATATTTACTATTGTTTAGCATAAATGTTGACCGTGTGCCCACTTGTTTGTCTCACTGCTGCCTCAGACCATTCATGACAGATACACGCATGCACACACACACTCACCGTCAAAAGAGAAGTCGTTCTTCCAGAGCTCCTGCAGACAGGGGGTGTGGCCGAGGTCCCACGTCTTTCTTGGTCCAAACATGACCGTGGGACTGAGCAGCTGGAATGACTTCCGGACCGGCTGCATAGAAAACACAGACTCGTTGGTTAGTAGTAGTCATTCCATACTGCGATTTAAAAAAAAAAAAAAAAAAGTCTACAACCAGCAACTTTCTAATGACAACCAGATACAGCAGAAGCGGTGTCTAATGTGCATTAGTGCCACCTGCAGGACCCAGAAGGAATATGTTATCAGACAGACATTTTAGCGATTGGTGGGCCTTAAATGTGACAAGTGAAAGTTTTTCTGCTGACTGCGGGAGACAAGTCAAAGAACGGCTTAGAGCCTCTTACAACAAATATATCCATCACTCACAGCTCTCCACCCCATTCCACCATTATCTATGCGCCACTATTCCCAACTGCCTGTAAATCCATCATCCTCGTCGCTCACCTGTGCTCGTGTGCGGTTTGATGAGCGCACCCGGCGCTCGTGGTCCGACCAGCTCTTGTTGATGAGCATTCCGACCCAGCCTAGCATGCCGACATGCACACGGTCAGGAAGGACTAAATGAAAGTAATCTTATCATCTTGGCGGCCGGCAGATGGCCCGGCGTGTCACGTGTGTCACATGACCCGACAGTGTAGCATTAAACTAGGGTGGACAACGCTGCTCTGCATATAAAGTGTTTCCCACACATTCATTTATTTGTGGCGGCCCGCCACGAAAGAATTACGTCCGCCACAAATAAAATAAAATTAAAAAAATAAAAATTAAAAAAATAAAATAAAAATATATACATATATATATATTTTTTTTTGTCCTGTCTAGCTTCTCAGGCAAATCATATAGTTGATGTAGATGCCCATATAGGCTGTTCAGATTTACTTTACAAAAGAGAAGTGTAGGATACTTCTCTTGTTGTTTTATTTGTATTTGACCACTACTGTTTTCTGTTTTTTTTGTTACTGACTGTGGCAGGACACCTCTGCCTCTGTTTCACTTTATGTTGCTGGTAAATAATATGGTTGTAGTAGTAGGCTAAAGTTAAATTATGTAGTATGCACTAATTAAAGGGGCAGAGCTTTGAGACATTTTAGCTTTTATATTTTATAAGATATATTTTTTGTAAGAACCACAATTAATAAATATATTTCAGTGAATAACTTATTGTTCAAATCTGTATATAAATATGTACATAAAGTGTTGTAATTATATTGTAAAAGGGATGGATGGATGGCCCTTTAAAAAAAACTGTTATTAATTAGTAAGTATACATTTTTTGAGCCTTTTTAGAGAAAATCATATTGTAGTAAATTATGCAAATTACTTGATGATGCCATGGTGACCACGCCCATAGCCACGCCCCCACAGGTATCTTGGCAGTTTATGGGAAACACTGATATACACAGTGCAAGGAAGTTGAATTCTGGAGGATTTGTGTTGTAATTTAACAACTTTTGTGTTCTTATTGAATCCATACATCTTCTTCAGCGTTTGTACTGGAGATGTCCGATAATGGCTTTTTTGCCGATATCCGATATTGTCCAACTCTTAATTACCGATTCCGATATCAACAGATACCGATATATACAGTCGTGGAATTAACACATTATTATGCCTAACTTTGTTGTGATGCCCCGCTGGATGCATTAAACAATGTAACAAGGTTTTCCAATATAAATCAACTCAAGTTATGGAAAAAAATGCCACCATGGCACTGCCATATTTATTATTGAAGGTTGAGGTGGGCGGGGTTGGGAGTAGCGGGGGTGTATATTGTAGCGTCCCGGAAGAGTTAGTGCTGCAAGGGGTTCTGGGGTATTTGTTCTGTTGTGTTAATGTTGTGTTACGGTGCGGATGTTCTCCCGAAATGTGTTTGTCATTCTTGTTTGGTGTGGGTTCACAGTGTGGCGCATATTTGTAACAGTGTTAAAGTAGTTTATACGGCTACCCTCAGTGTGACCTGTATGGCTGTTGACCAAGTATGCTTTGCATTCACTTGTGTGTGAAAAGCCGCAGATATTATGTGACTGGGCCGGCACGCAAAGGCAGTGCCTCTAAGGTTTATTGGCGCTCTGTACTTCTCCCTACGTCCGTGTACACAGCGGCGTTTTAAAAAGTCATACATTTTACTTTTTGAAACCGATACCGATAATTTTGAAACAGATACCGATAATTTCCGATATTACATTTTAAAGCATTTATCGGCCGATAATATCGACATATTATCGGACATCCCTAGTTTGTACTCATTATGGTCGTGGGCGAGCTGACGCTTACCCCAGCTCACCTAAGGCTACAGGGAGGGTACACGCTAAGGGTGCAACAATTAGTCCACATTGTTGACTAAAATCGACAATATTTCAAATTCATTTGTCGATAATAGTTATGTCGGTTATATACGGTTATGTCATCACTAATTTTTTTCTAGACAAAAACGAACATGCATGCTTGGTGGCCAGTAGAGAACCAGACCAGAAAAAGCTAAATAGTTGCAGCCACTGTAACAACACTGTGAGCAAAAACATGTAAAGTATGGTAAATTTCAGTCTAAACAAGTCAAAAACAAAAATAACTTGCTCAGTTTGCAAATACCTCGCTTTTAATAGCAGAAAGTCTGTGATTCGGGAGCATTTAAAGCAGAGGCATGTTAGACCGGACAGGAGTTAGCTGAGCTAACAACAGCCAGACGTAGCTGAGTAAAAAATAGATTTAATCATCATTTTAGTCAAAGTCCGCCAGCTTAGCTGTGTCTATATACCTGTGTACATCTTTCTAAACACATCATCATCACAAATTACAGCTAGAAAGTGTGTTGTTGTTTTTATTGCTGCTATTTTGACTGCACTTCACTTCCTTGCTTTTAAATGGACAAGTTTGATTTGATTGAAACTTTTATTAGTAGATTGCACAGTTTAGTACATATTCTGTACCATTGACCACTAAATGGTAACACCCGAATACGTTTTTCAACTTGTTTAAGTCGAGGTCCACTTAAATCAATTCATGATAACAACTATTATTTTGTCACAACCCAATGAGCAGCAAGGTTTATAAGTATTTCTGTATAAAGTAGTCATCTTTGTTGCTGGGTGGCAACACACCTAAAAATACTGAAAATTACTTGAAAACCGGATGACTAAATTTGAGCCACTTTATAATCCGATTGGTCGACTAACCGTTAAGATAGTGCATGATTAGTCGACTATCAAAATGGTCGTTATTTGCAGTCCTACAACACGCTAGACTGGACAAGTCACTTCAAGTTTGTACTCATAACAGAAGTAATTTGAAGACCCTTTCCATTTGGAGCAAGTCTAGAATCATGCTCCTCATACACTGAAGAAAGTTGAACAAATGACTACTGACTGCATCTGACGTAAACAAGCTACAGCAACACCTTAGTTACTTAGACACATAAATCAAACTACAAAATTTTTTTCAAAAATAAGAAGATTTAAAAGGGTGCCTTTAATCATGTAAATCACAAGTTTGGATCCCAGTGTTCTATGTTTGCTAGCAAGGTTAAAATGTCAATGCAAGGATCTGCTAATGTGTTT
The DNA here is from genome assembly GCF_033978785.1 of Entelurus aequoreus. Classification (NCBI taxonomy): domain Eukaryota; kingdom Metazoa; phylum Chordata; class Actinopteri; order Syngnathiformes; family Syngnathidae; genus Entelurus; species Entelurus aequoreus. Next base: position 14,203,808 of record NC_084732.1, read on the forward strand.
GCAGCGGTACACAACAGTGGTGCTCTAGTGTTTTTAGGAAGTTGCTGCAAAAATGTTTGTCTTCCAAGTTTTGAACTGAACTAGTGGACCGGTATAGTGTCATTGCTGGGATGGATTCGGCCCAAAGCCTCCCAACACTGTTCAGAGAGGTGGACTGTGTGTCCCGTATAAAAACAGCACACACGTTGTGAATATCGTGTACTGTAGGTCAGATGAGGATGTTGTATAATTGGTATTGCTTCATCTTTAAAATGGCTCGCCATGCAGTGCAGTAATGTCATGCATGCTTAAAGCACTGCCAGAAAAAGTCCTAAAAAAATAATGGTCTCTCTGAAAATTGCAGATTTTTCCATGTATTAGTGTTCGAAATTCAGGGTTAGCACTCAGGTTTCCTACTTGTTGCCTAAAATTTTCCAGGACATCTTTCACCGCTACGGAGAGAAATGATCACACTATACACTAATACATTCCACCCACTAAGAGGTATTTTCTACAGTTGTAACTGCTAACTGATTTAGCCATGTTAAATCACAATCATTTAAGCCAACAGTGGAAATAATAAATGGCAGTTGTTCAAATGAACATGTAACGGCGTGGCGCAGTTGGGAGAGTGGCCGTGCCAGCAACCTGAGGGTTCCTGGTTCAATCCACAACTTCTACCAACCTCGTCACGTCCGTTGTGTCTTTGAGCAAGACACTTCACCCTTGCTCCTGATGGGTCGTGGTTAGGGCCTTGCATGGCAGCTCCTGCCATCAGTGTGTGTGAATGGGTGAATGTGGAAATAGTGCCAAAGCGCTTTGAGTACCTTGAAGGTAGAAAAGCGCTATACCAGTACAACCCATTTAAATGAACATGTAATAGATTTTACTGCCTACATTTCTCATTTTAAAGGGCTGATGTTCTTTGTTGACAACTATTTTATTGAAAATTAACCAGCTTAAGTCTACTACAAAAGTAGCTAACCTCTCTAATTTCTTTACCCCTTTTATCCGTGCAGATACACGGTATGTTAATTCATATGTTGTTTTCTTCCCCTTATTTTTACTCTTTCTACTGTCAACAAGGCTGCAACAAATGAACACATAAAATACGAAGGGAAAAGTGGCCGAGAATATAACCTGTTAGCTATAAAATCAGATCTTGTGTGTTGCATCTTACTGCATATCCTTAACAGGGTCTGAATAGTTGCTAAATGTAGTGACAAATTCAATTGGAAGCAAAACTACTCTCAGCAGAAATGCAAATTTGATTGACTGATATCATCACATGGGGCGCTGTGTCTCAATTCTGCCCAGAATATAGGGTGACAGCAGACATGCATGCATAACTTTTAGCCTTTATGACCGGCAAAACGACTTAAATTGATCTGAAGTTACTTTAGGAGCTAGCAGATACACAACAGCTAAGCACACCGGCTAGACCAGGGGTCGGCAACCTTTACCACTCAAAGAGCCACTTTGGAAAGTTTCACAAATTAAAGAAAACAATGGGAGCCACAAATTTTTTTTGATAATTTAAAAAGAAAAACACCGCATACAAAGCTTAAATTGCTTTGCGCTATGTTAACCAGGGGTCTCTGACACACGCACCGGCACGCATCTTAATATGGAAATTTAATGTTAGTGCGGCCCGCGACTTTTAATTGAATGGCGCTTGATAGCGTCTTTCTTACCAACCCTCTCAATTTTCCGGGAGACTCCCAAATTTCAGGACGACTCCCAAATTTCAGGACGTGCCAGGATGTGTGGCACTGCTTTTAGCGCCCTCTACTGCCTGCTCAAATAGTGTACCTGCTTGGCCACATGTTGAATGCAGCTTTTGCTTGCTCAGTTGCTCACGTAAGTGACAGCAAGGCATACTAGTTCAACAGCTACACAGCTTACACTGACGGTAGTCGTACAAAAACAACTTTAACACTGTTACGTTACAAATATGCGCCACACTTTGAACCCACACCAAAAAAGAATGACAAACACATTTCTGGAGAACATCTGCACTGTAACACAACATAAACACAACACAACAAATACCCAGAATCCCATGCAGCCCTAACTCTTCCGCTCAACCGACGCACGGAGAGGGGGGGGTTGATGTGTGGGGGGGGGTTTGGTGGTAGCGGGGGTGTATAATGTAGACCGGAAGAGTTAGGGCTGCATGGGATTCTGGGTATTTGTTGTGTTGTGTTACGGTGCGGATGTTCTCCAGAAATGTGTTTGTCATTCTTTTTTGGTGTGGGTTCACAGTGTGGCGCATATTTGTAACGTAATAGTGTTAAAGTTGTTTTATAAGGCCACCGTCAGTGTAAGCTGTGTGGCTGTTGAGCAAGTATGCCTTGCTGTCTCCTACGTGTGCAAGTAAAAGCTACATATAACATGTGGCCGGGCTGGCATGCTGTTTGTACATGCTATAGAGGACAATTAATGCGGTGCCATTAGGGCACGCCCTTGATTAAGTAATTAGAGTGAAAATAGGATTATATTTGCCCTGGGAGATTCTAGGAGAGGCAGTCTCCTGGGAAAATCGGGGGGGGGGGTCGTAAAGTATACTGGGGAAACCGTGTGGGTTGGCAAGTATGCAGCTGAGCCGCATCAGAGTGGTCAAAGAGCCGCATGCGGCTCCGGAGCCGCGGGTTGCCGACCCCTGGGCTAGACATATGTAATAAGTGTCCTTAATTGAACAATATTGCAGTCTTAAACGACACATTTCGCGATATAAACAATTATCATATAATTATAGTTGCATATTACTTACAAAGTCTCCAAGGCAGAAGCATATTGTATCTAACAGACGTGTCCGCATCATTTAATTTACTGCATCATGATCTCAACTTATTGAATAATTGTGGCCACTCGGCGTCGCCAAAAAAAAAACAATTACTCCTCCACCTAAATTTTAAAGACAGCAGAAGTCGATTCCAATTGTACATAAAGAGGTGCTGTAAGTATTTTTCACACCTACTGTTGTTCTCAAAGTAATTTCACTTGATCCAGTCTTTTCTAATATTACACTATTAAAAAATATACTAGGGCTGCAACTAACGATTAATTTGATAATCGATTAATCTGTCGATTATTACTTCGATTAATCATCGGATAAAAGAGACAAACTACATTTCTATCCTTTCCAGTATTTTATTGAAAAAAACCCCAGCATATTGGCACCATACTTATTTTGATTATTGTTTCTCATCTGTTTGTACATGTTGCAGTTTACAAATAAAGGTTTATAATAATAAATTTAAAAAAATTAAAACTTTTTTTTTTTTTTTAATTGTCTCTGCGCATGCACATAGCATAGATCCAACGAATCGATGACTAAATTAATCGCCAACTATTTTTATAATCGATTTTAATCGATTAGTTGTTGTAGCCCTAAAAAATACAAGTGCTTAGGGCTGGGCGATATGGACCAAAACTGATATGCCAGTATTTTTAGGCCGAATGGCGATACACAGTAGGGAAGGGATTCAAATGGCTCCATTCACTAGTAGATCTCACGTGACAGGAAGGTGGGGTGTTAATTATTTTGCAATGCAGTCTACTGAAAACGATGGAAAGTGCCAGTCTTCATAGCAACGGACACTGTGGTCAAAGTTGGAATAGACACAAAACACATTTTAAGATATTAAACACTCTACTGTTGTCTGGGGGATAACATGGATAGTGCACGCCCCCACTTTGTCACGTTTCATGTGTCAGGTAAACCACGACGAATGGGGCCACAAGATTCCCCTTCTTACTGTACGATACATATCTGTATTTTAAACAAAAAGTGCAAAGTGTGTGGTTTAAACTCAACATCACATTACTGTAACTACCAGTGTTCTAAAAAAATACTTTAAAAAAGGAACGTTACGTAACTTAACCAAAAGAGTAATTTAATTACTAATAGAATTACTCTTTAATAAGTGTAATTACTATGAAAAGTAATGAATGCGTTACTTATATGTCATATGCAAGTTTAGAAGCAGTGTTTGCGTGCATGTATGAATTTGTTAGCTTTAGCAGTTAGCAGCAGGAGTTTGTCGGCTCTGACGGCTATTCTGTTGAATATTTTTACCGGCTTGTGTTACCTCTGGTTAATAAAGCGGAGCCGCCGCCCGCCCCCTGCCAGCCGCCGGAGCTACGGTGCGGGCACGTTGGCTGTACCCGAAGGTGAATGTGGTGGGGGGGGGGTCGGTGTCTGCAATGCGCCGCAGCGACTCCAGATGTGCACCAAATTTGTAACAAAGGCATATCGAAAGATATTTGTGGTATTGTCTCAAATAAAACTTTCTAAAATATACCGATAAACTGTAATACTGGTGTACCACCCAGCCCTATTCGTGCGGATACCGTATTGATATAATTTTGGTATTGGCCGATCCTCAAGCTCCTATATCGGTATCGTATTGGAGAGAATGTCTTCTTCTGCGGTCATCTTGTTCAGTCACTCTCTGAAATTTAATTTGTACCATCACCAAATGAAGTACTGCCACACTGCCAGTAAGGGAGTTGATTTTAAGTCCATCTTCAAGACGGAAAGGCCCACATTTCATAATAGCAGCCTAGAGCAGTGTCCTATTTTCAGTCACCTTGCTGGAAGTAGAACTCCGTGGCTGGTACTAATCTACAGTTTTCTTCACAGACTCACCCACCCGGTCCAGCAAGAGTCACTTTGATCTTATCAGTCCATACTTGTCTTTCAGCTGTCCTTACCTTGGCAAGGAACGCTTTGTACTTCTGGACACACCATTTGTGAATTATGACAGTACTGAATGACGTCTTCGGTCAGCTTCACCTTGCTTTAAATTAGTCTCAAAATATTTAACACCTTATTTCTCACCAACTCTGTTGACTATTTGCTACAAAACCTGTTATGGTTCTGTGATAACTCGCCAATATGGTCATTTATTTTAGTACTGCGTCGCTCTGAAAGACGGGTTCAAACGCTTGACTTTTAAGAGTCATGTCTTTTATTTTTTTATATATAAAGGCCATGCTGATGTCCTCCTGACACATTTTCCCTTGTTACACAAAAACCTTTAAGCCTGAGCACAACCATGACTCTGTCATTAGCTGGCCCATGCAAGCAACACGGTAACAGCGATAGCAGTCTAGCCTATTTTATCGACATGCTAACAGCATTATCCAGCTGCCTCGTTCTATCAACGTGCTGACAGCGTTAGCAACAGTTGTAAAGGAACAAAATGGTAACACACAATTTTCTCTACGAGCAAGATGTGGTTAATTTTTTCTCTCAATATCCAGAAGCATTTCAAGGCACAAATTAGATTATTTTTTTTTAGGTACATATATACACAGTATGTATGATGAGTCCACTATTTAATAAACTCACTTGCATGTGCAAGGACAAAGGCAAAGGTATATAAAAAAAAGCATGGTCATCATCATGTATGCATGATTTGATCAAAGCTAACACGCCCAATCCTGAGCAGACACATCTGACCTTGTGTGTGTGTCTGTGTGTGTGTGCTGCCTCCATCTTTGTTCCATTATTCTTACCTCGGTGGAGCCATCATCCCTCCATCCTCATCCTCGTCCTCCTCAATATAGCCTCATAGTGACACACAGCAGCAAGATGTGTGTCAACGCCACCCACCGACCCCCTTAACACACACGCACACACATATGCTTCGTTTCCCCAGCAACAGCAGCTACAGCGTTACACCTTTAGCTCCGCCTCTTATCCAGCCCCCACCCATACAGATAAATATTTCAGCATCCAATGAAGCAGGTGGAATGGCTCCTCCCCCAACATCACCCCAATGACCACTGTGAAAGTTGGAATGCAGTTGTCAGACAGCCACGTTGTATCCCACCGGGCATCTTCCTAATTGTTTATGCTACGGTAGACAAGTGATTATAGATTTTCTATAGTGATTACAATCCCACAGGAGGAAATTTTGTGTTGCACGCCGCACAATCAAACCACACCCCCTGTGAGCCTCACAGAGCATTTGACAATAAAAGGAAATATTACTATGACGCTGCACGGTTGTACACCACAACAGAAGTGTGTATTACGGAGTGTCGCTTTTTGTTTCCGCACATGCGGTGGGTCAAAAAGCAGTTGACCGACAAAGTGCTCCACTTTCCGTGACATCATGTATGAAAGTGGGATTACATAACATTTTTAATCTGACCAAGCCTGCTCACGTAACGAGTCGGCAGGCCGACCACGTGACCACTGATCAGAAATATTGACATTACTGATGACATCACACCTCCAAGTGAACATCGCGACAGTAGCCTGGCGTGTCAGAGTAGTCAGGGTAACGATACCATACGATGGAACACGGCTCACCTGGACTCGCTTCCGGCGGGCGCCACCTAGTCTGCCCTTCATCCTTGTGCACTTCTTCTGAGGAATCCCATCCCCCACTAAGAGTCCACGGTCGGGGACCTCACCAAAGTTTGGGCTCACGTCCTTTTGGGTGTAGCTCTTAAAAAAGCTGTAGAGCGCCAGGACCGCCAAGGGGCACAGTACATACATGACCCCGCCCCCCCTTAGTCTTAATTTAGATCAGCATCACTGGATCACCGCAGGACAAGACCAGTGCTCCTAGTCTCCTTCCGGCTGCATGGTGGCCAAACTTTGGGTGCTGTGCTCTCCCGTGGATGTATAAGACTATAAGCAAAGTGTCTTCTTAATGAAATGTTTTTTGAGAAGATGAAAATACGAGGAAAAAAAGAAACACGTTTGTGGTCCGCTTGAAAGAAAGACGTCCTCACTTGTGTTTTTGGTTAGGATGGTAAGACTCCCAGGCTGCTGATTGGACGAGGTGGTCGGTGCACCAGCAGATTAATGCTTCACCTTACTCACGCTCGCACTCGGACCACCCCCTGTCCCTTCCCCATGACCATCTGTTGCTCAGGACGATGATGATGTAACACAGTGATGACAGATAACACAATGCTAATGTGGGCACTCCAGTAGGTATGAGAGCTGTATTATTAAATAACAAACATTTGAATTAATTATTGAGCTTGTACATGCACTGCATCCTACTGACAGATGGTTTCAGTTTTATGACCACCTTAATGTATGCTTCAAGTTAACTTTAACATTACAACTTTACCCACAGCAAGAACCCAACAACCAGACACACGCCCGCTATGTGACGACCTGGAGGATGGTGGTATGCGGCGTGACCGACAGAGACAATTCAATCTTCTGACCCATGCTTCGCATCAACAGAAGCCTTTCCAGTCCGCTGATCACTTTCAGTACTCTAATGAGAGGGCGGGGCCTCAGTGAAGCCACTCAGTGTAAACCAATCAATTGAAGCTTTGTTGTTAGGGTTCACTGAAGTTTTTCTCCAAGTGTGAAATGAACATAGTCTTCCTTCATTAGCAAATCAACATTATCCCTGACAGCAATGAAAGTGTGCCATTACCATGGTGACCGTGGACCACCTCCTTTGGTGGTCTCAAATGTTCCCTGGCCCCAACTTGACATTTTTTCACGAGACCAAAAACTGTCAACAAGCTCATTTAGATTGTGGAACCTGGTCATGTGACTATGCAGGACACGGTCCAGTTGGCTACACACTATACAAACTTGTTTTCATTCACATAGCAGTTATGGCTGCCCTCAGAGGGCTGCTTGTATCAGCAAATTATGTAGGAATTTGCCTGTGCATTTAATTATTATTTACATTTTTTATGTACACAGTTAGAAAAAACCTGTAGATTTTATAGTAAGAACCTGGCAACTAAGGTATTAGAATTTTACTGTAAAATATACAGTATTTTTACAACGTATTATGATAAATGGAAATACAGTACCAGAACTAAAAGAAAAGTACTTTTTACGGTAAAAACAAGAGGCTCAGCGGCCACAATTTTACTGTAAAATATATGGTGGTTTTTGCTACCTATTACTGTAATTATTATTACTGTAACAGTACCACTGTTTTTTTTTTATTTTGGCAACTGAGCTGCCAGTTTTAGAAAACCTGTACCATTTTTCCCATTTACAGTAATAGTGTAAAAAAAAAAAAACGTAATATTTACGGTAAACTCAATTGGCAGAATTTAGCAGTAAAAAACTGTTAGTTATTTTTTTTTCAGTAATATTCTTTAAAAAAAAAAAAAAAACATTATAAATGTTACCGTAAAATCTATCGTCATTTTTGCAGTGTACAATTGGATGGATAACTTGCTTTGAAATCATAAGTCAAAAAGCTATTTATATATTTTTTAAGGAAATTATGATACTAGGATAGTTGCTCCAATATTAGATACTATTAAAGTTTTAAAAATGTATGCATTTCATGCAGTGCATGTATTTTTTTCTGTCAAAATGAAAAGAATGAATACATTTAGTAAGAAAAAAATAAGGTACTTAAGGGACAAACGGTAGAAAATGGACTTTGACGCATATTATTACCAGCCGTTCTCAAGCTAAAAAAATTATGTTAAAGTTAAAGTCTCAACGATCGTCACACACACACTCCGTGTGGTGAACTTTATCCTCTGCATTTGACCCATCCCCATGTTCACCTCCTGGGAGGTGTGGGGAGCAGTGAGTAGCAGTGTGAGCCACGCTCGGGAATCCTTTGGTGGTTTAACCCCCAATTCCAACCCTTGATGCTGACCGCCGAGCAGGGAGGCAATGAGTCCCATTTTTATAGTCTTTGGTATGACTCGGCCGGGGTTTGAACTCACGACCTACGACACTCTAACCGCAAGGCCACTGAACAGGTATATATATATATATATATATATATATATATATATATATATATATATATATATTAGGGCTGCAACAACTAATCGATAAAATCGATTATTAAAATAGTTGCCGATTAATTTAGTCATCGATTCGTTGGATCTATGCTATGCGCAGAGTTTTTATTTTTATTAAACCTTTATTTATAAACTGCAACATTTACAAACAGCTGAGAAACAATAGCCAAAATAAGTATGGTACCAGTATGCTGTTTTTTTCCCAATAAAATACTGGATAGGATAGAAATGTAGTTTGTCTCTTTTATCCGATTAATCGAAGTAATAATCGACAGATTTATCGATTATCAAATTAATCGTTAGTTGCAGCCGTAATATATATATATATATATTCTTATTTTAACCAAAAAAATGGAAAGTATGATAATATAATAGCTCCGCCACTCCCAGTCTGTGGAACACTCTCCCTGACCACCAGAGGGCACCACAGACTGTAGATGCTTTTAAAAAAGGCTTAAAAACCCTTCTTTTTAAAAAAAAGCATTGTTTTATATATAAACACACTAGTTCTATCTATTAAGCTGTTGTAGTTTTTATTATTTTTTATTATCTTTTTATTTTTTTAATACACTGTAGCACTTTGAGGTTGTTTACTCAATGTAAAGTGCTTTTTACAAATAAAATCTATTATTATTATTATAATTGTTCCAATATTGGATACTATTAAAGTTTAAAAAAGGTATGCATTTCATTCAGTGCATATATTTTTTTCTGTCAAAATGAAAATGAATGCATTTAGTAAGAAAAAATAAGGTACTTTGACGCATATTACGCCCAAAAAAAATGATGTGGCGGGCCAGATCTGGCCCCCGGGCCTTGAGTTTGACACCAACTGCTGGACAACTGTAACTCTGCAGTTTATGTGTCAATTCTCACACAAAAAAAAAAAAAAAGATTTTAGACAAAAAGACACTGAACTATGATGTAACACATTTTATAACAAAGCCATGCTTGCAAGACGCTCACTCTGGACTCAAACACAAACACAAACACACCCAACGTCTATTTATATGAAGGAGTGACACACCCTAAGAGACACACAAATATACTCTCTCTCTCACACACACACACACACACACAAACCACATGTGTTCCAGATGTTTCCACATGAAAAAGTCGGTAAATGATCTCAGTCTCACAAAAGGTTGATAGTTAAAATCACCCTGAATTTAAAACTAATGTGAATAGAAACACTAAGTTTGACGTGAACTGATGTCACGTGACCATCAAGATCCCAAGCAGGATGTGTCAGGGCGCCTCCCTGTGGCATGCAGCGGCAATTGCACAATTGTCATGGCCAGTTGACAACATAGCAATTCATTTTTCATATTAAATTAGCCAGGAATGTTTTCATCGAATTGAAAGCAGACAACGGTCACCATGGTTACCACACCACGAGACACGCTTCTTTTTAATCACGTGATAATAAATAATATGTTGGCACAAGCGACAGCTGTCAATCACGCAAACAATCACCTCCACCCCGCCCCTCCCTCGTCGCCATGGCGACACGAGCACGTGCTGCCAGGTGACGTGGGGCAGTCCTTTTTTTTTTCCTACCCTTTTGTGACGCGAAACTTCTAGAATGACAGAATAAAAGAGGGTACCACGGTACAAAACACAAAAGACCGAGGGGATGGTGGAAACTTCCAGAATGACAAACGACTTTTGGAATGACAACGAAAAAGAAAAAGACTAAAAAGGCGGAAACATTTACAATGACCAACTACGGCGCGTTACACGACGACGTCGGCGGACGAGGACTAGAACTTTTCTTGTCGTACCTTCGGTCAAACGCGGCGACTTGTCAGCTCTCCGCCGCTTCCACTGCTTTTGCTCCCTCCTCGTCACTGTGGAAAGGTTGACGTCGACGCCTTGTGACGATAGTTAGTGGCGAAAAGTTGGCGCCATTGCTGCTTTTCCGGTGGCTAGCCGCTGCTGCCTTCAGGCACTGCTGACATGTGGGAAAAAATACAATCCGAGCGTGTGGCATGCAAGGCTGCAAATATGTGTGAATGTGGAACACGGACTCATAGCCCTTTTTATTTGTAAAAAAAAGAAAAAAAAAGAAAAAAGGAAACACATTTTAATAGTACTCCAAGACAACCATGAATTGATTTACGTGGACCCGACTTAAACAAGTTGAAAAACTTATTCGGGTGTTACCATTTAAAGGCCTACTGAAATGATTTTTTTTTATTTAAACGGAGGTAGCAGATCCATTCTATATGTCATACTTGATCATTTCGCGATATTGCCATATTTTTGCTGTAAGGATTTAGTAGAGAACATCGACGATAAAGTTTGCAACTTTTGGTCGCTGATTAAAAAAAAACCTTGCCTGTACCGGAAGTAGCGTGACGTCACAGGTTGAAGGGCTCCTCACATTTCCCCATTGTTTACAATGCAGCGAGAGAGATTCGGACCGAGAAAGCGACGATTACCCCATTAATTTGAGCGAGGATGAAAGATTCGTGAATGAGGAACGTTAGAGTGAGGGACTAGAGTGCAGTGCAGGACGTATCTTTTTTCGCTCTGACCGTAACTTAGGTAAAAGGGCTCATTGGATTCCACCCTTTCTCCTTTTTCTATTGTGGGTCACGGATTTGTATTTTAAACCACCTCGGATACTATATCCTCTTGAAAATGAGAGTCGAGAACGCAAAATGGACATTCACAGTGACTTTTATCTCCACGACAATACATCGGCGAAGCTCTTTAGCTACGGAGCTAACGTGATAGCATCGTGCTTAAATGCAGATAGAAACAAAATAAATAAACCCCTGACTGGAAGGATAGACAGAAAATCAACAATACTATTAAACCATGGACCTGTAAATACACGGTTAATGCTTTCCAGCTTGGCGAAGCTTAACAATGCTGTTGCTAACAACGCCATTGAAGCTAACTTAGCAACGGGACCTCACAGAGCTATGCTAAAAACATTAGCGCTCCACCTACGCCAGCCAGCCCTCATCTGCTCATCAACACCCGTGCTCACCTGCGTTCCAGCGATCGACGGAAGGACGAAGGACTTCACCCGATCATCCGTGCGGTCGGCGGTTAGCGTCGGATAGCGCGTCTGCTATCCAAGTCAAAGTCCTCCTGGTTGTGTTGCTACAGCCAGCCGCTAATACACCGATCCCACCTACAACTTTCTTCTTTGCAGTCTTCATTGTTCATTAAACAAATTGCAAAAGATTCACCAACACAGATGTCCAGAATACTGTGGAATTTTACGATGAAAACAGAGCTTTTTTGTATTGGATTCAATGGTGTCCGAATACTTCCGTTTAACTATTGACGTCACGCGCATACGTCATCATACATAGACGTTTTCAACCGGAAGCTTAGCGGGAAATTTAAAATTGCACTTTATAAGTTAACCCAGCCGTATTGGCTTGTGTTGCAATGTTAAGATTTCATCATTGATATATAAACTATCAGACTGCGTGGTCGGTAGTAGTGGCTTGAAAAAATTATTCAGGTGTTACCATTTTGTGGTCAATTGTACGGAATATGTACTGTACTGTGCAATCTACTAATAAAAGTCTCAATCAATCAAAAAAATACAAACACACACATGTCTGAAGGAAAACTATGACGTCTTCATACTGGTGGGGTCAATAACCAAAGTCCCGTAAATCAGTGGTCCCCAACCACCGGTCCGGGGATTGATTGAAACTTTTATTAGTAGATTGCACAGTGAAGTACATATTCCGTACAACTGACCACTAAATGGTAACACCTGAATAAGTTTTTCAACTTGTTTAAGTCGGGGTCCACTTAAATTGATTCATGATACAGATATATAATATTTTCATAATACAGTCATCACACAAGATAATCATCAGAGTATATACATTGAATTATTTACATTATTTACAGTCCGGGGTGTGGGATATCAGGGGGGGGGAAGGGGGGTTTAGGTTTGGTTGGTATCAACACTTCAGTCATCAACAATTGTATCATCAGGTACCAGTCCGTGACACATTTGCTACCGGGCCGCACAGAAACATGAAATAATTTGTAAACGACTGCATTTTGTCCGACTTAACTTGCGCCTGTCCCACTAGACCAGGTCTGGGCAATTATTTTGACTCGGGGGGCCACATTTAGAGAAAAAAATGTGTCTGGGGGCCGGTATATCTATTTTTAGGAACACTAATACAAAACCTCACAATAATGTCTGATTGAATGCTAAAAACGTTATGACAGACCACCTTAAAAAACATAATGGAATTTTACATTTTTCTATGAACGATAAAACACTGAATATTGACAAAATAATAATGTCACACCCCCTTTCGATCGACATATTTTACAATCAAGTGAAACGCAACAAAAATGCAACAAACAGTGAAATATGAACGTGAAGGGTACAAAATAAACCCACCTACAATCTGATATATCTGATATATCACTAAGCTTTAGAACTTTGTTGTGAAAATCTCCTTCCGCGTCTGTGGAAACGCTTCCCGCCCACACTGCTTGGTGCCTCATCTGAGCTGCTGTGACGTAGATGACCATAGCAACTAATTAGATGACCATAGTAACTAATTAGATGACCATAGTAACTGGTATATCAGCCATAAGCGCAGATTCAAACCATTGAAATACTTTGTATAGTTCAAGACTTACTGTCATTAGAAAACATCACTGCACATCATACACTTTCCATCTTAAAGATCTAAAAAAATTATTTGGGAATGTCCGGCGGGCCAGATTAAAAAGCTTTAACGGGCCGCATGTGGCCCCCGGGCCTTAATTTGCCCAGGTCTGCACTAGACATATCAATAAGCTTGTTTTTATATGTACAATAAAACTCCTCATAGGAAGTTGCCACTTGTTATAACTTTGTGACATGATACAATGCACATCAATGCACATATAAAATAGAGATGTGACAGATTGTAGCCAAAGGATGATTTCCATCTGCCGTCCCCAGCAGGTTGATTGTAGCCTGCAGGGGATCTCATTGCAAAGAAACAATTTAGCGTTTTCATGCACTTATTTTTGCTGTATTTATATGGAACAAGTGGAAAGCAGGTCCCTGAAAATAATGCCTATATCACTGTAAACCCGAATGCTCAAAATAATGAATTAGAATAAGTAGTGTAAACTTAAAAAGTTGTTAAAAGTTGTACTTGCTTAAAAATGTTGAGTGTGAGTAACATTTTCCTTCTTTTTAAGTTTATTAAACTTGTTATTTTTAATTAATATTAACTTGTTTGCAGATTATGTAACTGCTACTTAAAATAATTAACTCACAGTTACTTAAAACTCAGTGGATTAAACATAATTTTGTCTTATTTTGAAAGAACAAATCATTAAATTGAATTGAATTAATCGCATTATAGATTTTTATATTGTTTTTTATTATACTATGTGTGTGTATGTATATATAAATGATTACATGCACGCGTGCGCACGCATACACACACAGAGAGGAAGTGCTTTTATTTTGTAGCATTTGCGTGCACTTTCTCTTCAGGCAGCAGACACGACGAGGAACATTTTTGAGTTGGCTTAATTGGTAAATTTAATTAAATTATAATTTAATAGTACATTTAACATAAACTCCAAATATTTACAATCTGATATACTCAAATATTTGAGTTTATGAAATATGTGGCAACTGATTGCCTCACTTTTTTTTTTTAGTTCTGCTTACTTATTCGGGTTTACAGTGTACATTAAACCGGTCCGTGGTGTAAAAAAGGTTGGGGACCACTGCTGTAAATGATCTTATTCCAATAACACTGGTGTCAAACTAATCAAGCCTGCCACATCGTTTTGGCCTGTACTTCATCTTTCTTACTGAACATATTGTATCTTTCAATTTTGACAGAAAAAATGCATGTACTGCATACTTGCATGTCTTTTAAAATAAACAAATATCTTACCATGCAAAAAAACATGTTAAAACAAAGTGTCCAAAATGCGGCCAGCAGCTTGGGTTTTGTTGGCCCGCAGCATATTTTTGGATGAAAAAAAGCAACAGTAAAAATGTAAAAAAAAGAGAAACATTTGTGAAGTATTGAGAAAAAAGATGAGGATTTAATACTAATAACTCAGAGGTGTCCAAACTTTTTCCACCGAAGGTCGCATACTGAAAAGTCAAAGTGTGAAATTGAAGATAAAAACAGATATATATTTAAAGACATATGTTATGACCAGTTTTGTGTTATAAGTGACACAGTGTGTTTTTATTAGTTATATCAGCATTTCAGCTTTTTCTCATTACATTGCAATTCTTTAATTTTTTTTTTTTTACAATATTTACTGTTGTTGTTGTTGTTTTTTACCCCTGTAATGATTAATAACAGTACATTTTGTCACCTGGACTAAGTCTTATTTTTAAATTTATAGGTAATGCCTGTTTTTAGCAATTATTTTTACAAAATAAAAATATTTTATTTTAATTTATGGTACAGAGGGATGCTGCAGCATATGGAAAATAATTTGTTTATTACAAAAGTAATTTTTTGACACTGAGTTTATTTAATTAATTTTTTTGCGTTTGAATTTTGTGAACTTAATTTTTATACATCAAATGAAGCTGACAATTAAATTGAATTAAAAATTGTGAGCACGTTGTAAAACAATCCGTGTAAAACAATTCATTATAAAACAATTTAGTGTATAAAAATTCAGGGCAGAAAAATGTGTTGCTTCCAAACTCAAGAACTTTTATGGCATGGTAGATTACCACCATCACTTTTTCCTGCTTTGCAAGACCCAGGTCACGTGACTTCAAACTTAACACCTCATTGGCTGGTTCAGAGACAGGCTGGATTGCTTCAGTATAAATATAAGTGAGTCCTGAGTTTTGAAGCAACACATTTTTCTGCACTGAATTTTTTTACACTAAATATTTAAATACAGATTTTTTTTAAACTGAAGTTTTCACACGGAATTTCAATACACTATTTTTTTTACACAACATTTTTTTACAAACGGAATTCTTAACACTTAATTGTATAACACTGTATTTTAACAAACTGAATTTTTAAACACACACATTTGTATTCAATGAAATTGTCATTAAATTTGATGTAAATTATTGTCATAAATTCAGAGTCCAAAAAAAGCTTTTGTGATAAAGACACAAATTAACCTCCATACAGCACGAAAGCCTATTGGTTACATCCAAAAATATGGAAATGACACATGCGCTTTTTTCATTTATTCATTAGTAACCATATTTCAAGAGAGTAATTGATATATTTCTACCACTAAGGTGTTAAAACACAATCATTTGTTTTTTGAAAAGCATTAGCATTAGCGGCTAACGTAACTTTTAGCTGTCTCTGAGTCAAACTTGCTTATTTTTTCTTAAAAACATCCAGAGCTGTATGAGTATTCTGCAAACTAACATTGTATGTTTATTAACATGTTCATTAAAATAGCAAACATATTTTTATTAGCAATCTGCCAACGTAGATAAGTTGTGTGTTTGTTAGCATGTTCCACTAAAATAGTTCATATGTTTATTATAATTCTGCTAACATAGCTGTCATAGGTGTACTAGCAATATACATATATATTTTTTTCACTTTTAACACATTTAAAGTCATATTTTTCCCCTTAAAAATAAATATGCAGTCAGAACCACTTCTGTCTTCTAGAAGCACAAAGGAATTCCGGGAATGCTTTTACTTCCTGTCCACCCCACCCTCCTCCACCTTCTTCTCTCCATCCACTTCCTGGTCCTCTGCGGGCGCCGCCTCCACTGAGAGAAGCTCCTCGCCTGGCTTTTGTGATGTCATTGTGACGGTCAGCGAGGTGTCAGCATGAGCTCCCGCTAAGCGCTGATGCAATGGAGAGGAGGCGGGCAAGGCCTGCACGCGACAAACAAGCGAGTTGATGATCAGAGAAGATGTGAGGGAACGTGGCCGTCAGGTCTTACCTCGCCCTCAGACGCCTTGTAAGTTTTCTTCAGCTTGGCGAAGGTTCCCTCCATTCTCGCCTGCTCCGTCACCTTCAACGCTGCTTTGAACATTTTGGGCGTGTCGGGCCGGGCCGGGATGACCTCAGCCGCCTCTTTTCCACCCTCCTTTTCATCAGGCTTCTTGTCCTTGGTGAGCATGGTCCTGCAGGTCAGAAGTCGGGAGCAAACGCCATCCGGCCATGGTCAATGTGGTGGCTAATGGCGGCCAATATCGTCACACCAAACAGCTGCTTACTTGGCCTTCTTGCGAAGGAGTTTCTGGGATTCTGGATAGTGGACCAGGATCTCCGCCAGGTCCTTTTTGTCCAAGATGAACAGGTTAGCGAATCCGTGCGCCTTCACGTTGGCAGTGCGTCTGTTTCCTCCGCCCCCCGCCAACAAACTGACCAATCAAGGTTCCACACAAACAAATTAGTCAGCACTTTTTGACTACAATCCATCAATGTGACCCAAAGAAGACTGGAAACCTTTTTTGTTCACTTCTCTTTTAAAACAACAAAACTGCCTGTGAAACAAGTGTAAACCATTTTGGAATGATTGACCTCATGTCACCTCTTCCTGTTGACGTACACATGGACTTCCTGTTAGCATCCGACTGTACTTCATGTTGACATCGGACTGTACTTCCTGTTGTTATCCTAGCTTACTTCATGTTAACATCTGACTGTGTTTCCTGTGACATGCACCTGTCACCCTAGTATACTTCCTGTTGGCTTCTGAATGTACTTCCTGTTGCCATTCTACATTACTTCCTGTTGGCATTCTAAATTACTTTCCGTTGGCATTCTACATTACTTCCTGTTACCATTCTAAATTACTTCCTGTTGTCATTCTACTGTACTTCCTGTTGACATCGGACTGTACTTCCTGTTATCCTAGCTTACTTCATGTTAACATCTGACTGTGTTTCCTGTGACGTGCACCTGTCACCCTAATATACTTCCTGTTGGCTTCTGAATATACTTCCTGTTGTCATTCTACTGTACTTCCTGTTGACATGTGACTGTACTTCGTGTTGTCATCTGACTGTACTTCCTGTCTTCATTCTACATTACTTCTTGTTGCCATTCTAAATTACTTTCTGTTGGCATTCTAAATTACTTCCTGTTGGCATTCTAAATTACTTCCTGTTGCCATTCTAAATTACTTTGTGTTGGCATTCTACATTACTTCCTGTTACCATTCTAAATTACTTCCCATTGGCATTCTACATTACTTCCTGTTGCCATTCTAAATTACTTCCTGTTGGCATTCTAAATTACTTCCTGTTGGCATTCTAAATTATTTCTTGTTGGCATTCTACATTACTTCCTGTTAGAATCCAACATTACTTCCTGTTGCCAATCTACATTATTTCCTGTTGGCATTCTAAATTACTTCCTGTTGGCATGCACTTCCACTGTATTTCCTGTTTACGTCCTAATGTACTACTTGTCACCCTATTGTCATCCTTTTGTATTTTCTGTGGACGTGCTCCTGCATTTCCTGTTGTCATCCTACTGTACTTCCTGTTGGCATGTATCTGTACATCATTTTCTATACATCCTGTTGATGTACACCTGTATTTCCTGTTGTTGTTGTCATAGAGAGTAGTTGGGTGTCGGTGCTTTTAATGAACCTGATCTCTCCAAAGACAGAACCAGCTCTGATTGTCACAAAAACCGTCTGGAGATCTGGACCGCCCACCACTTGGACTTCCCCCTGTTTGATGATGTACATCTCCCTGCCGATCTCGCCCTGCAGAGCACACACTCGTCAAGTTGCAGTGGTGGCATATCGAATCAAATGGCAATGAAAGTGAAAGCCCAGCTTGACTCAGTGTAAAAAAACCAGAGTAAACGTAGTTTTAAGAATTATCATGTATAATAAGAATACAGTATATCCAAATGTGCATGTTCAGCTCACCTTCTTGCACACAAAGTCTCCTGGCAAGTAGACGACAGATTTGAGTCTTGTCAGCATGTCAAACACCATCTGACGATCACAACCCTAGGAGACACATGTTTAAGAAACACAGCCACTTCCTGTGTGTGTGTGTGTGTGTGTGTGTGTGTGTGTGTGTGTGTGTGTGTGTGTGTCTTACCTGGAACAGTGCTACTTTGCTGACAATTGTGTAGTTGACATCCACAGCCATGTCCAGTCTCATTTTAGTGGGAAGCTGCACCAACAGCTCCTGCTCATCTACACACACACACACACACACACACACACACACACACACACACACACACACACACACACACACACACACACACACACACACACACACACACACACACACACACACACACACACACTATGTGGCACATGCACTATTTGTATTTCCTGTTTGGCTTTTTCTTACCCAGCATGCCTTGGCTCTTCCAAGTGTAGTCGTACCAGGTCTTGATACGGTTCTGGACGTCCTGGGGGATGTTGTAGGAGTTCATGTACTTGACGGTGCTGTCCATGCAGGCTCGGTAGTAGTTCTCCCCGGCCGTGGCCGCTCCGACCACGTCTCTCATCTGAAACCCCTCCGCAGAGTCAAGTCTGTCCAGACATCGTAGACAATGAGGCGTTCCTGTGTCACCAACCTGTCCAATCATGATGGAGAATGCGAAAACGCCGACAAAGTAGTTGATGAGCTGGAAGCAGATCTCGAAGACGGTGGTCGGGTCTGGCAGCCCACCGATGGTGATCAAGGTTTTGACGGCGAAGTAGTAACAGCGAATGTAACTGGACACACATCGAGGTGAAGCTACATGCTAATAGCCTAAGCTAGCCGCACGAATGGCGATTATTTTCTCACGCATTGCCTTTTCCGTCGTAGACCCACTTGGTGGAACCCAATCCTTCGTAGTCTGAGCCCCAGTAGAAGAGGCACGCGTTGATGTGCAGCGAGTACAGCAGGTAGGTGGAAGTCCGGATCACCCTGACGAGCCAAGACTTTTAGTCCAGCTAATGCTAACGCCTAGCATGATTGCAAGTTCAGCTAATTTCCTGTCATGCTACATCCTGTTTGTTGTGAACTTTATTGGTCACATTAACGCCCTCTGGCCAGCAGGGGCGCAGTCCTGGCGACATTGTCGCTCACCTGTAGATGTAGGCCTTCTTCATCACCGCCTCCATTCTGTCGTTGAACTCGAAGAACACCTGGTACTGAGAAGGACACTTCTCATGTCAGCTACCCAACCTGATTCTTGAGTTTGATGTGAAAAGTTGAAAAAAACCTTGAGCAGACGAGGGAATCTTAGCAGAGAGTTGACTCCCGTAAAGTAGTAGAAGATCTCCATTGGAAACAGACTGATGATATCCATCTGGACAACACAGAAGACTGGATCTAGATTGGTTCCAGAACTCTTCTACACTGGTCTCTAAAGTGGTCCTAAAAGAGGGTGCTTCAAGAATGTACCTTGAACCTCTCGGTGGTCATGTAGTTTTCTCTCATGTCTTTTTTATCGCACTAAAACAGAACATTCCAGGTGAGGCTTCGGAAGAGGCGGGAGAAAGACAAGTTGTCATTTGAAGTCACTGACCACAATGTCGCCCCCGCGGACAAACTGTAGCCGGGGCTGGAAGACCAGGATGTCTGCGATGTAGATGAGGTCACAAGTGTAGTCCATCAGAAGCCACAGGTGGATGTTTTCTGCGGTCTGGTAGGGAAAGGCCCAGCGGACGGGAATTAACCATACATTCCAGTTCCATGCCGCCACCACGAAGAACAGCCACACCACATAGATCAGATCTACAGATGGAGACAGGAAGCTTTCACAGGATGACTCTACAAAGATCGGTGAATAAATGGCGTCGGAGCTCACCGGTGAACGGGTCAATGCTTGAAGGGAAGCGGAACGCTGCCATGTCTCGAAGCCATTTTGGCATGGTGGGAAGTTTGGGATATTCAATAGGATATCCCAGAAGTTCAAACTGGAACAGTGCCTCTTCTTCCTCCTTTGCTCCGGTGGCGAGAGTGGGCGTCTTGTCTTCTTCAGGTGGGGGTGGAGGCGGAGGAGCTTTGCTGGGAGCTGGAGGTCAGATTACAAGGTCAGCGGGATGGTGTTGTCATTCCTGTACGAATCCAGACCTACAGGCAGTAGGGCTTTCCTGCTCCGAGTCATCCGGGTCAATCAGTCGGTCTTTTTGGCGTTCTGTCCGACCTCTGAAGAGCCGCACAAGCTCGCTAAGGCGGTCCTGGATCACCACGCTGCCGATGCTGGCCGCCGATGGCGGACGGGCACTGCGAGCGGGCAAACAAGAAATGAAAACAAGGAGAGACGCTTCTCCCAAGTGATCATTTCACTCACTCCGCAGTCAGTAGGTCACCTTGACTGGACCAGGACTTGAGTCCGCCCCTCGCCAACTTGACTTCGTCCTCCTCCGCAGAGAGATCGACTATCCCGCTAAACAAAGACAGGTCTGTCTAGAGCTGTCTGAATTATTTTCTACTGTAACTCAGAATTGTTACCTGAGCCTTGATAGAGGGACGTCGCTCGGTGGCATGATTATCTCAGGGAGGGTTAAACCTTTTCCCGCTTCCAGGAGAAGACCTGATGGACCACGGAGGCATCAGAAAATGCGACAGACTATGGAAGCATGTAGTGGTGCATAATGGAAGGGAACTGGACGTCTATTAGGTCAGTTGACTAGAAACTCGATGCTGCTATACCTTAGTCGGGTGAGTGTGTGTGTGTGAGGGTCGGGGGCGTGAACTGGAAGCAGCTTCCTACAGTTTAACAGTAGCAGAAGCAGGAAGCAAGCAGACTGTTGCCATGGTTACAGTGCGTCAGCAAGCTACGTTGCCTCAAAGCATAAACCATGTGAATGGTAATTGTTGATTGTTGTCACCTTTATTTTCAACTTCTATTCCAGTTGGAACCTGAAAAGAAAGATCCCCTCAGTGGGTTAAGACCAGCAAAATGTGTGGTATTTGATTCCCTCATGAGGACAGGCGCCAATTGGGATAGTCCTTACCTGATCGGACGGTGTGTGCTCAAGTCTGCCAACGTAAGTCTCTTTCCTGTTGGTCAGCAATGGGGAATCCTGTGGGACGGCTGAGCTTAGAGCATCACCTTTAGGCAGACACCTACCAAATACGTCCATGAATAATATTATCAACATTATTAGTATTAATAGTACAAGTAATATTACTATGAAAACAACACACACACACACACACACAAAACATGGTGTTATTAGGGGGGTAAAAATGATTTGGTACAAAACAAAAAACGATTTTACCTTCAGAGATATGAATACATCGTTTGGCGAGCCTCTGGATTGATGTAAATATATCTAGTATGGATCGGTCGATGTCCGGTAGTAAAATCATGAATCGGTTGATTGGAACTCTGCTACAAAATATGGCCGCTCTAATCTTGCGAGACTTCTGTGATGACGTAATACGAGAGTAACGTTCTTGTTTTCGACAGACCGAAAGAGTTTGCAAACAATGCACCCCCGACCGAATCTTAAATCTAAAGTGTGGTAAAAGTTCAGATTTTATTTCATTTTTTAAAGAATGGTTAGTTGGATAAAAGTATGGCCATTTGTAATGTTAGGAAAGCAGCGATAAAGTAGAGGCAGCACGAGTAATCTGAGCACCCACCTGTTGTGACAGCATGAAGTCACTCAAGTGGGCAATGTGGGCGCTATGGATGCTAATGCTAACAGAACTGCCATCTGGCAAGGCAAGGATGCCGATTTGAAAGACTTACAGCCCCAACTTAGCCACAACTTTACCGAGGAATCACAGCATCTACTACACTGTTCATTGTGGTAAAGATGAAGACCTAGCTGTACAGTAACCAGCAGAATGGCACAAAGTATTTGAGCTACTGCACTGAAGCTGCTGTTTTGTTTACATGGTGTCACTTAATTGTATCTTTCACTAGTAATTACTGTGGTGTTATATATTTTTTCACCATACAAAGCTTCCATCGGCATCGAATCGTAATGTTGTATTAGTTTGTTTGTCACGCACATAATAAACCTATCAATTACACAAGGCCAAGTACCAAAAGATTTTAAGATAGCAAGAGTAACTCCCCTCTTTAAAAAAGGAAGCAAATTGGAACCTGGCAACTACCGACCTGTTTCTATTCTCAGCTCCATTTCGAAAGTAATGGAGAAAATAGTTTATGAACAGGTCGATAGTTACCTTGCCACTAATAAACTCATGTCCAAATTCCAATCCGGCTTCAGAACTAACCACTCCACTGACACATGTCTTCTCTATCTGACCGACCACATCAAACATGAGGTGGACGCGGGCAAATACTGCGGCATGGTCATGCTGGACCTTCAGAAGGCCTTTGACACCGTTAACCACGCTATACTGTTGGATAAGCTCAGAGCAATCGGATTTAACAAAACCTCATGGAGCTGGATGCAATCTTACTTGGAGGGGAGGGAGCAGGTGGTAGAGGTGAACGGCACCGTGTCCCCCCCCCCCCCCTCTCGGTGAGCTGTGGAGTCCCCCAAGGCAGTATATTGGGACCTTTACTGTTCCTAATATACATAAACGACATGTCATCGGCATGCGACTGTGAATTGTTTTTGTTTGCGGATGACTCGGCCTTGCTGGTATCCGGCAAGGACAAGTCACAGGTGGAGAAAATCCTCAGTGCTGAGCTGTGTAGAACTTGCACCCGGCTCGCTGACAACAAGCTATCCATACACTTGGGTAAAACAGAATCCATCCTGTTTGGGTCCCACATCAACCTTAAGAAAGTCAATGACTTCACCATAAAAGTGGGTGACATTGTCATCACCAGGAAAGATGAGGTCACCTACCTAGGTTCCATTCTAGAGGCTAACCTTTCCTGTGATAAAATGGCAACCAAGATAATCAGAAAGGTTAACCAACGAACGAGATTTCTCTACAGAATCTCCTCTCTGGTCAACAAAAGCACCTTGAGGATTCTGGCGGGAACTCTCGTTCAACCCTTTTTCGATTACGCATGCACCTCCTGGTACCCTAGCACCTCCAAAACCCTCAAATCTAAACTCCAAACATCTCAGAACAAGCTAGTCAGGTTACTTCTAGACCTCCACCCCAGATCCCACCTCACTCCTACCCACTTCTCTAAAGTGGGCTGGCTCAAGGTGGAGGACAGAGTTAAACAACTTGCACTGAGCCTAGTCTATAAAATCCACTACACCTCCCTGATATCGAAGTACATGTCAAACTACTTCCTTAATGTAAATGACCGCCATAACCACAACACTTTGTGTGTCTCAGTCTCTGTTTCTGTTTTTTTTTTGTTTCTCCACTCGGGCTGCGGCTGATGTAACAGTTGGTTGGGGGGCGCATAATAAATGAAAATAACATAACATAACATAACACCAGGGGGAACTCCACTAACCACGTTAAACCCAGATTGCGAACTAACAAAGGTCTTAACTCATTCTCTTTCTATGCCACATCCATGTGGAATGCGCTCCCAACAGGTATAAAAGAAAGGGCATCTCTATCCTCCTTCAAAACCGCAATAAAAGTTCACCTCCAGGCAGTACAACCCTAAACTAACACCCTCCCCGGATTGCTAATAATCAAATGTAAACAATCAAATGCAGATACTTTTTCTTATGCCTTCTGATCTCTCTCTCTCTCTCTCTCTCTCTCTCTCGCTCTCTTTCTCTCTCTCTCTCTATATGTCCACTACTTGCTGTCCATATCCTACCCCCCCCCCCACCCCCTCCACACCCCTGATTGTAAATAATGTAAATAATTCAATGTGATTATCTTGTGTGATGACTGTATTATGATGATAGTATATATGATAGTATATATCTGTATCATGAATCAATTTAAGTGGACCCCGACTTAAACAAGTTGAAAAACTTATTCGGGTGTTACCATTTAGTGGTCAATTGTACGGAATATGTACTTCACTGTGCAACCTACTAATAAAATTCTCAATCAATCAATCAAAAATTGTATCGTAATCCATGCATCTAGATGCATATGGGATTGCCATTTAAGGTAGAGATGCACACCCCTAGTTATTATATTATGTGTCATTGCTTCAGACACTCTTTGAGCTTATCGGATCCAGGTCACATGACCTTGTCTACTCACTCTGGTTCGTCTTCATTTTCCTCCTCCAAGATGTTTGGAAGTCTGTCAGCAAGAGAAAACATTAGCGGTGATCACCCCAATATGCTTCTGTGCAAGTTCTGTGCCTGTTAATAGGAGGACACATGGCGACTCACTGCTCGTTGGACTCGGGCAGCGACTCGATGACGATCTTGGCTGAATGCTCCACCTGTAGCAGTCGGATCGCCTCCTGCGCCGCCTTCCTTGCCATTTCCTCCGCATTACGGGCCGCTTCCAGGCGCTGCTGCTGCAGCCTGGTGGCAAACCGCGTCAATAGGTCAAATTCGAGCAAAGCTACAAAGAGCAGAAGACACAGAGAAGGACAGACCTTTCCTCCATCCGTGCCAGGACCGCTTGGCCGGTTTCTTGCTTGATAGTCTCCATCAGCGGAATCCAACGCTCGTCTTCGACCTGCGAGACCACACAAATCACATGATCATGTCTGCCATCACGGCTGCTCGTTTGAATGCAAGTCTACCGCTTTTAGTCTAAGTCTTCTTTTTTTCTGGTCAAAGTCTATTTGTTATTGTTGTGTCTCGGGCTTTGCCACCTTTTCCTCTGTAGAAGGAGTGGAGAGGCGTGGGTGTGTGAAGGATCAAGGAAGACGGTGATGGTCCTTGAACAAGGACTCACTTATTGAACGAGCAAGCATCCTTACAGGTCCTGCAGGACCTGGAGAGGATCTAGCCAGATCTCTCTTTTGTGTACCAAAACACCCATCCTTATAGCCCCAGCAATCCTCACTCTTAGTTGCGCCAAATCCTTTGTTTTAACATGGGTCAGTAGTTGAGATGTCCGATAATGGCTTTTTTGCCGATATCCGATATTCCGATATTGTCCAACTCTTAATTACCGATTCCGATATCAACCGATACCGATATATACAGTCGTGGAATTAACACATTATGCCTAATTTTGTTGTGATGCCCCGCTGGATGCATTAAACAATGTAACTTTACCATGAATTGATTAACGTGGACCCCGACTTAAACAAGTTGAAAAACTTATTCGGGTGTTACCATTTAGTGGTCAATTGTACGGAATATGTACTGTACTGTTTCAATCAATCAATCGAAAACAAGGTTTTCCAAAATAAGAGAACAACTTCAACTCCAGTTATGGAAAAAAGTGCCAACATGGCACTGCCATATTTATTATTGAAGTCACAAAGTGCTTTTTTTTTTAACATGCCTCAAAACAGCAGCTTGGAATTTGGGACATGCTCTCCCTGAGATAATCCTAATACCCACTACAACTATGGGAAATACTATACTTTGACTTTCACAAAGTGCATTTTTTTGTATTTTTTTTTAAACATGCCTCAAAACAACAGTTACAAAAACAATGAAGGCACACAGCTTCAGTCCAGAGTATACTAGAGCAGTGGTACCCAACCACAAAATAGAAAAATAATTTTTATTTTTAATTTTAATTTTAATTTTTTAAATTTCTTGTGCAGCCCGGTACCAATCGGTCCACGGACCGGTACCGGGCTGCACAAGAAATAAAAAATAAATAAAAGAAAATTTAAATTTTTTTTAATAATTAAAACAACATAAAAAACACAATATATACATGATATATCAATATAGATCAATACAGTCTGCAGGGATACAGTCCGTAAGCACACATGATTGTATTTCTTTATGACAACAAAAAACAAAACATTCCCCCCTGCTCTCCCCCTCCGTATATTGTAGTGTCCCAGGAGGGGTTAGTGCTGCAAGGGGTTCTGGGTATCTGTTCTGTTGTGTTTATGTTGTGTTACTGTTCGGATGTTCTCCCGAAATGTGTTTGTCATTCTTGTTTGGTGTGGGTTCACAGTGTGGCGCATATTTGTA
This sequence comes from Entelurus aequoreus, assembly GCF_033978785.1. NCBI lineage: Eukaryota > Metazoa > Chordata > Actinopteri > Syngnathiformes > Syngnathidae > Entelurus > Entelurus aequoreus. The sequence continues at coordinate 14,230,434 of NC_084732.1, forward strand.
ACAGTGTTAAAGTTGTTTATACGGCTACCCTCAGTGTGACCTGTATGGCTGTTGATCAAGTATGCATTGCATTCAATTTTATTTGTGCAAAAGTCGCATATATTATGTGACTGGGCTGGCACGCTGTTTGTAAGGAGGAAAAGCGGACGTGATGACAGGTTGTAGAAGACGCTAAAAGCAGTGCCTTTAAGGCACGCCCCCAATTATGTTGTCTGGGTGGAAATCGGGAGAATGGTTGCCCCGGGAGATTTTCGGGAGGGGCACTGAAACTCGGGAGTCTCCCGGGAAAATCGGGAGGTTGAAACCGATACCAATAATTTCCGATATTACATTTTAAAGCATTTATCGGCATCTCTAGTCAGTAGGCTAGTACCGACTTCCATATGTGTCATTCCCAATATGACGTTAGGGTCACAGGGTCCCGACATAAGAAACCTAAATCTTTCATTGGTGCTGGCTAGGGTTGGGTATCGTTTGAATTCGAATGATTCCGATTCCGATTCTTTGTTTCGATTCCGATTCCTGACGATTCTCGATTCCGATTCTTTTAAGAGGCAGGGTTAAAAAAAAAGTTTTGGATATTTTAAATGAGCTAGCTAACCTACAGTCTTTCTGAATGAAATAGTCTGACATTCTCCATCAATTTTAATTCTATTAACTTTTTATGAACTTTACTATAAATTCCTCACAGGGCTGTTTTCAACTACAATATAAATATCAAATCTATGAACTTGAATATAAATATTATAAATTATGAATACATTTTCCCAGGGGTAAACTTTCCTCAAGAGAGCTTTATTTTTGAAAACCTCATGAAAACACATTTACACACAAGTGTATGATGCTGCAGGAAACCTCATGAAAACACATTTACACATAAGTGTATGATGCTGCAGGAAACCTCATGAAAACACATTTACACATAAGTGTATGATGCTGCAGGAAACCTCATGAAAACACCTTTACACATAAGTGTATGATGCTGCAGGAAACCTCATGAAAACACATTTACACACACAAGTGTATGATGCTGCAGGAAACCTCATGAAAACACCTTTACACATAAGTGTATGATGCTGCAGGTACTTAAAAATGTTACCGTGCTCCCACTGATGGGCTAACGTGGTGCAGAAAAGCAAATAAACAATAAGAAACAACTTGCAAAACCCAGTCCAGATTAGCAGCAGGTACAGTATAAAATCAGAGACAGTTTTTGTTTAGGAAAATGACCATACCCGCCTTCTCAGGCAGGATGCGTGAGCGTTCTGGACAGATAGTGTCTCCTGCTGTGGAAAATACACGTTCGCTGGGTGTGGAAGAAGCTTGAACGCATAAATAGGAGAAAGCGAGATATGACAGCAAAGGATAAGTCTTTTGTTGGTTCCACCGGACCACCACCATGCAGCAGGGTCGTCAGACATAAGTATCGGTGGAACGTCCTGGTACATCTGCAGCTCTCTCTCCACTCGTTTCTTGATGGACATGGAGCTCTGTTATTTCGCGGTTATTTCATTTTTTTTTGTAAAGTAAAGCCAGACTTTCAACCGCCGACGCCCGCTATCCATGCTTGAGCTTGACTGACTCGCTCGGCTATGCTAACACTTCCGGCGGTGGGCGCTTCTTCGTTGGTGTTCAGCGGCTTCTACTTCCGGTTCGGCGGACATATTTTTTTCCGGTCGGCGGACTGGTATCGAAAATAGGAATCGAAATTTAAACTTTTGAACGATTCTGGGAGAATCGGAAAGTTAGTCCCGGTTCCAATCGATACTCGATACTCGATACCCAACCCTAGTGCTGGCCTGAGGTAAAGTCTAGATGTCGATTTTCTCCTAATACCCTGAGATCCTGAATTCCACCATATGGCTCCGGGCTCCTTAGGGCCTGTCTTCCCACATTTCAGAGAGGCGTCACGCTATATCAGGGGTGTCAAACTCATTTTCATTGAGGGCCACATCACAGTAATGGCTGCTTTCAGAGGGCCGCGTTTTAAAAATTGATTTACATTATGCATTCGGGTAATAACCTGTGATTAATCAAAATGCATATGCATTTGATTATTAGATTTTTTTTATGTATAACTTGCTTTAAAATCATAAATAAAGGTGACAAGCAGATATTTATCTCACATAAATAGTTTTGCAGTACAGTATATAATAATATAATTGGCATGATCAGATAATATTAAAGTTAAATATATGCATTTTCTTCTGTCAAAATTGATAGAACGAATGCATTTAGTAAAAAATAAAACCCATTTTTTCCAGGCTTTCGCGGGCCACATAAAATTATGTTGTGGGCCAGAACTTGAGTTTGACACCTAGGCACTATATGGTCTGGGTGTAACCATGAAGTCTACTAAGTAAAGTGTCACTGTTAAGCAACTATGGGCCATTAAACTGAATGTTTGCTGACTTACACACAACGCTTCAAAGACATGTGCTATCATCTGTTAACAGATACTACATTAGTCTAGTCCAAGTCTAATTGTCGGACTAAAAATGTGTGTGTCCAACAAATCTCTACAGTTCCCAAGTGGCGTACCTCTTTCACGGCTAAATGCTTCTGGTTCTCACTGTCGGTTGCTTTGTCCGCCTGCTCTTCCAGGTCCAGTAGCACCAGCTCGTTATTCTCTTGAACGGCTGTAAGTCACAAAATGGGGGAATCCTATGTGGGTTGTGTTAGTCAACAATCGACAGGAGCAGGAAGTCGTTCCAATGTACGCCACGCTTCTTACAGCGGATGTTCCACAAATGATTTCAGCAAGGAATAACTTGTGTTTTTTGTAGCATGTATACAAGTTGTGTTCCAATTTAATAATGTGTCTTTTGTTTGACCTTTGGCGAACGTACCCACCATGCTCAGGGCCGCCCCACCCTACACGCACATCACGTGGGTCTGCGCTCCGTGAGGGGCCCATTTTGCATTAAGTGTAAAATGTAAAGAACGACAAGGGCGGTTCATATTAAATTCCAGCCCCTTTTAGCTTCGAGACTGATAAGAATATAACAGCAGATTTCCCCAATATAGTCACTGTCTCGCTTTAATCCAATTTTGAAGCGATTATGCTAAAAAGGTGTTTTGACATCACATTTTTTAGAAGGAATTTAGAAGGTTTTCATATATCCAAGAATAGGAAAATTGCATTTAATATTTGAGGGATGGCAAACATTGACAGTTTTTTGGTGTAAAATATAGCATGTGTTGTGATTTACTAACATCTCTTAAGCGTGTGTTCCCAGTTTTTTTTATTTTTATGTATGTAAATATGTGTGCATGTGCATGTACAGTACAGGCCAAAAGTTTGGACACACCTTCTCATTCAATGCGTTTTCTTTATTTCCATGACTATTTTCATTGTAGATTGTCACTGAAGGCATCACAACACATGTGGAGTTATGTACTTAACAAAAAAAGGTGAATGAACTGAAAACATGTTTTATATTGTATTTTCTTCAAAATAGCCACCTTTTGCTCTGATTACTGCTTCGCACACGCTTGGCATTTTCTTGATGAGCTTCAAGAGGTAGTCACCTGAAATGGTTTTCACTTCACAGGTGTCATAGTTTTGATGCCTTCAGTGAAAATCTACAAGGTAAATAGTCTTGAAAATAAAGAAAATGCATTGAAATGAGAAGGTGTGTCCCAACTTTTGGCCTGTACTGTATATATACACGTGCAAGAGTTTATTTGTATATACTGTATTGATGAATATTTTTATATGACAATGTAATCTTTCCATCTTTTCATTAAAAACAAATACATTTATAAAATAAATCTCATGCTGGGTTCTAATCCAAATAGGAGTTTTGGCAAGTTTTGCTAATTTATGTTTTAAATGTTGAATTAGTTATTGTGCACAATTCCCCCCCCCCCCCCCCCCCCCCCCCCCCCCCCCATGAATTATATATAGTAAACAAATTAAATAATAACATTTTGGACAAAAAATGGACTTAAAAATAAAATATTTTTTTATGCATTAATACATCATAATATCATTATTCTAATTAAATTCAAGTTTGAGTCAAAAAGTATAGAACTTGTTTCACACAAATAAGGTGAAAAAAAGGTAATGGGTAACTTGAGACCCAATATCCCAAACTGTAAACTAGTTCATTATTTTGCTTGTGTGGTGTCATCACATCATTTGATTTTTTCTGAGGGAACTCTCCTGAAGGAATCAATAAAGTACTATCTATCTATCTATCTATCTATCTATCTATCTATCTATCTATCTATCTATCTATCTATCTATCTATCTATCTATCTATCTATCTATCTATCTATCTATCTATCTATCTATCTATCTATCTATCTATCTATCTATCTATCTATCTATCTATCTATCTATCTATCTATCTATCCATCTATCTATCTATCTATCTATCTATCTATCTATCTATCTATCTATCTATCTATCTATCTATCTATCTATCTATCTATCTATCACAGTTGTGAATAAATCTAGGTCATAATTCAAACAAAATACTGGTTTCATGAAGTAGTTTTTAAAAGAGACAAAACACAACTCATGTCCAGTTACTTTGTTTTATTTCTAACTGTTCATTGAATATGTTGGGATGTTGTTGTCATGTTAGTCACTGTCCTGGGCCTCCTTCTCCTTTTATTTAAGGGGTTCTGCCGGACTTTCCCCCTGAAACAGAAGGAGAAGAGCAGCCCGGTTAGAGTCTGTCTCGTCAATGACAGCAACATCTGTCAATCATGACAAAAATATAGTTCATATGTGATTAGCCTTTTTCAATTAATCAAATGTTTACCTGCTAACCACGCGGCTGTGGGGCTGTGAAAGTGTACATTGGTAAACCTCACTCTCTGACGCCTTAAGAGTTCGCACTGGACATTGAGTTGACAGCTCGGGCTTTTAGCTCGATGTCTAGCGCTCTCACACTCTAATTCGGACGACCCATGATTGAGCACCGGGCGAGATCAGGCTCTAATATAATGTTCACAAGCTAGTTGCCGACCTTGCTTGTTAGCTGCTAAATAGTCTCACATGTTTACTAGCTATAGTAACTGTAAATATCGGGTTGATAGCTTGGGCTTTTAGCACGGTAGCTAGCACGCTCGTCTCTCATGCCGGTGACCTAGGTTCGAGAACTGAAAGCGGGAACTGAACCACGGCAGTTATACAACCTTGCTTGTTAGCTGCTAACTGAGTGATTCTCTAACTGTGGTGTATGCGAGCGCCATCTAGTGCTGGGATGTCTAACTCATTTTTTATCAAGGGCCACATCGCAATTACGGCTGCCCTTTAGAGGGCCACATTAACTGATGTGGCGGACTACATGAAATGATGTTGCAAACCACATTGAATGATGCGGCAGACCCCATTAAATGATGTGGCAGACAACATTAAATGAAGTGACGGCCACATTAAATGATGTGGCAGACCACAATAAAGGAAGTGGCAGACAACATTTTTTGATGTGGCAGACCACGTTAAATGATGTGGCAGACCATGATAAATTATGTGGCAGACAACATTAAATGAAGTGACGGCCACATTAAATGATGTGGCAGACCACAATAAATAATGTGGCAGATCACTATAAATGAAGTGGCAGACCACATTAAATGATGTAACAGACCACTGATGAAGAGACGGCCCCATTAAATGATGTGGCAGACCACAATAAATAATGTGGCAGACCACGGTAAATGATGTGGCAGACAACATTAAATTATGTAACAGATTACATTAAATGATGTGGTAGATCACATTAAATGATGTGGCAGACCCCTTTAAATGATGTACCAGACAAGATTAAATGATGTGGAAGACCACAATAAATGATTTGGCAGACAATATTGAATGAGTTGGCAGACCCCTTTAAATGATGTAGCAGACCACATTAAATGAAGTGGCAGACCACGTTAAATGAAGTGACAGGCCATATTAAAGGATGTAGTAGATCACATTAAATGAGGTGGCACACCACAATAAATGATGTATCAGAAAAGATTAAATGATGTGGAAGACCACAATAAATTATGTGGCAGACAACAATTAATGATGTGGCAGACAATATCAAATGAGGTGGCAGAACCCTTTAAATTATGTAGCAGACCACCTTAAATGAGTGGCAGACCACATTAAATGAAGTGACGAGCCACATCGAATGATGTGGCAGACAACATTAAATGATGTGGCAGATTACATTAAATGATGTGGCAGATTACATTAAATGAAGTGGCAGATTACATTAAATGATGTGGCACACCACATTAAATGAGGTGGCAGACTACATTAAAATAAATTTTTCCCTGCACGCTTTCTCTCGCTGTTTCAGACATCCACAAAGCAATTAGCTACCTGCTGCCACCTATTGATATGGAAGAGTATAACGTGGTAAATCTGCCGACCTCCATACAGATTATAACTACTGGTTTGCAAAAAATATTTTTAACCCAAATCGGTGAAATTAGTTAATCTCCCACAGCACACCAGACTGTATCTCACGGCACACTAGTGTGCCGCGGCACAGTGGTTGAAAAACACTGTTCTAATAAGTTAGAGAAGTGCTGTCCTAACATGTTTCGCCAGTTAAGTCGCTAACCATTAGGGCTGCGAATCTTTGGGTGTCCCACGATTCGATTTAATATCGATTCTTGGGGTCACGATTCGATTCAAAATCGATTTTTTTCCATTCAACGCGATTCTCAATTCAAAAACGATATTTTCCCAATTCAAAAAGAATTCTCTATTCATTCAATACATAGGATTTCAGCAGGATCTACCCCAGTCTGTTGACATGCAAGCAGAGTAGTAGATTTTTGTAAAAAGCTTTTATAATTGTAAAGGACAATGTTTTATCAACTGATTGCAATAATGTCAATTTGTTTTAACTATTAAATGAACCAAAAATATGACTTATTTTATCTTTGTGAAAATATTGGACACAGTGTGTTGTCAAGCTTATGAGATGCGATGCAAGTGTAAGCCACTGTGACACTATTGTTCTTTTTTAAAATTTTTTATAAATGTCTAATGATAATGTCTATGAGGGATTTTTAATCACTGCTATGTTGAAATTGTAACTAATATTGATACTGTTGTTGGTAATATTCATTTTTGTTTCACTACTTTTGGTTTGTTCTGTGTCGTGTTTGTGTCTCCTCTCAATTTCTCAGTTTATTGCAGTTCTGAGTGTTGCTTGGTCGGGTTTGGTTTTGGAATTGGATTGCATTGTTATGGTATTGCTGTGTATTGTTTTGTTGGATTGATTAATTTAAAAAAAAAAGAAAAAAAAAAAAAGGAAAAAAATAAAAAGAAATAAAAAATTTAAAAAATCGATTTTTTAAAAATGAGAATCGATTCTGAATCGCACAACGTGGGAATCGTGTTTAGAATTCGAATCGATTTTTTCCCACACCCCTACTAACCATACAATATGTTCACCAGTTATCTCTCCATGTTGATGTTTGACTTACTCTGGTGGACGCCATCGTCTGCGTCCTGCGTGCACAGAGAGGACAGGAAGCGTGGCGTTGTCATCAAATAGGAAAAAACGCTCAATGATACACATTTTGCCGCTACCTGCTTGTGAGTGGGCTGTGGCAAGATGCGACCCAGGCCGCCCACAATCCATCCCATCATGCTGTCGAGAGGAATAGCGGGGACGCTTAGTGTCAATGATGACATCATCAATAGGCGACACATACGTACTTTGACGGCGTCTCTGCCTCCTGCGGGGGTGTCCTGTCGTGTGACATCGCAACGTGAATTTTGCGTCGATTTTGAAACGTGTAAAGTCATTTTGCAAACTTACTGCTGGGTGTCAGGGGGCGGGGCTGTGGCTGAGGGGGCGGGGCCGACAAAAGACATGCGTATTGGAACATGACAGGTAACTTTTTAATCAAGTCGTGTTTTACGTTTGTCAGACGGAGCGGCTTCCGGCTTTTCCACGGCGGCCATCTTGGAGAGGGCGTGCACTTCCGGTTGAGGGACGACTCTCTCCACGCTGTCTTTGATCCACGACATCACCCTGTCACACGTTGTCGCTAGGTTAGCTTAGCTTAGCTCGTTTGCTCGTCGCCGATCATTTTGACTGGCGGCCGCACGCACCCCGGTGGGAGGGGCTTGTTGTCACTCTTGCCCTGCTGCTCCGCCTCCGCCTCCTTCGGCTCGGCTGCACGAGAAAAAGGCGGGAAACATCGGAATCAGTGACTCGTCATTCGGAGATCTCACCGAAAGGCCGCCGGACTCACCTGCTGGTGCCGCACGTTGACACACCTGCGAAAAAAAAACATGACCATGTCACGTGACCTGAACGTAAGGAGAAGTGCATGATGGGAAAATCACCTCTCTGTCCTTCAGCTCGGGCTGAGGAACGACCTTGTCCATGCTTTGACTGATCCACCACATCACGCCACTCCTGGGGGAGGGAACAGATCACTATTTTCCAGCTCACTATTTGTCCGTTTGTGTTCTTTGAATCAGTGGTCCCCAACCCTTTTTTTTTTTTTTTTTTTCATAAAGAAATACCGTATTTCCTTGAATTGGCGCAGGGAATATAGTATTCGCACGTCTAGAATTACTGCCGGGTCAAACTCGTTTCTCAAAATAATTAACGCATGCTTGGCCTTATCGCCGGTTTATTATTGAAGCTGGATCAAATTCGTTTCGCAAAATATTAATTTTATTATCGCATGTCTATAATTTTCGCCGGGTCAAACTCGTTTCGCAAAATATTTAGCATATGGCTAGAACTTCCATCGGGTCAAATTCGTTACGTCACGAGTGACGCATCTGTCCTCATTTTCAAAATGGAGGAAGCTGCTTTCAGTAGTTTACAATCGCACAAAGGAAAAAAGATAAAGAGCTTTTCAGTAGGATTTAAGGTCCAAGCTATTGAATACCGGTACAGTATGCTAAAGAGAACAGTAAGCAGCTATGTTTTATTAATATACCGTAGCTGCGTGTGTGAAATACTGTATAAGTCATTAAATGACTCCCGCCTCCTGGTGGTAGAGGGCACTGCCGCGCTAGTGATCCTTCTTGCGACTTCCGGTACTGCAGAAGAAGTGAACACACGCAGCAAGAGATTTTTTTTTTTTCCTCTGCCTGAACTTTTAACATGGAGGATTACATACCGGTATCTAAAATAAAACAGTTTTCTAAACTGGACTTTCAATCGAAACAGGAGGTAATAATTAAAGGAATATCTCCATCGAAACAGAGACTTTTAAAACTGAAGAAAGAAAATAAGGAAGACTTCTATAAACAAGTTATCGATGCTTTTGGTCAGAAGGAGCTGCAAATGGACTCCATTTATAAGTACAGGTAAGACCATAATAACGTTTTTTTTTATTAAATGTGCTTTTCATGATGGTATGCTTACATCACACTCAAAGCGCACGCCTAAATTTTATGGATTCCTTTTGGTAAAGAGGTTTTAATTACCGCATGCACGGCCATCCCGCCGGTTTCCGGTAAACGCAGGAGTGACAGGAGGTTTTAAATTTATTAACGCCCCTGCGGCTATTCAAGGAAATACGGTACAATCATGTGTGCTTACGGACTGTATCCCTGCAGACTGTATTGATCTAAATTGATATATAATGTATGTATTGTGTTTGTTATGTTGATATAATTTAAAAAAAAAAGATTTTTTTTTTTTTTTTTTAAATTTCTTGTGTGGCCCGGTACCAATCGGTCCGCGGACCGGTACCGGTGGTTAGGGACTAATGCTTTAAATGACTTCATCAGCTCACCTGCTGCCTGATGACTCCACTTCCTGAAAGCTCACCTTCTTCTCCTGACAAAACAAACGTTTATAAATTGTGCACAGGGAGAGTCGCTCAGACACACACACACACACACACACACACACACACACACACACACACACACACACACACACACACACACACACACACACACACACACACACACACACACACACACACACCTACATGTCTTGCCTACTTGGTGTGGACCCACGTTTGGTTAGTAGGTTGTGAGGGCCCCCCTTTCCACTATAGCTAGAATGATGAAATAAATATATCTAGCACTAGATGGGAGTAGAGAGTTGCAATCTCACTTCAGAATGCAAAAAACACAAAGTAAAACAAATATTTGACTTCTGTAGTTGTGAGGACCAGGCAAATGTCCTCACAAGTCAAAAGGTCCTCACAGAAAGGGTGGTTTGTCAAATGTACGTCCACACAAGGATGGTGAGACAAGTGCACACACACACACACAGAAACACACACACACACATACACACACACACACGCGCACCCATACTCTCACACAGGTGTGGCTGACCGTTACGTGGGATGGGCCAGCAACAGGGGGCGGAGCCGTGACAGGGGGCGGAGCCGCGACAGGGGGCGGGGCAGGGGGCCATTCCTGCTCCTGGGGCGGCTGAGGGGGTTGAGGAGCCATTTTCAGAAACCAGTTGATCATGGTGAAAGCTTTTATTCTGAAAGTCAATAAAAACAAGCTTTATTGTGGGTGACGTCCAGCAGGTGGCCCTCTACATGAATTACCACGAATTGATTAACGCGGACCCCGACTTAAACAAGTTGAAATACTTATTCAGGTGTTAGCATTTAGTGGTCAATTGTACGGAATATGTACTGTACTGTGCAATCTACTAATAAAAGTTTCAATCAATCAATCAAAACAGGGAGGCGGAGCTTATATGTCTTCCACGACATCTTTCGACATGTTGCCCATCAAATGCACGTTATGTGTTTGGCATGTACTTGTACACGCTGAATGGTATTTAGACCACGCCACATCCAATTAGTGATTGTACTCTTCATCGTAATCTTCTTCATCTTCGCTTTAATCTCCTCTACACTTTTCTCTGAGCTTTAGCGTGCTAGCAGCTGTCAGTCAGCTCCGTTATCATAACCACTTTATTAATGTAGTCGTTGATGATAATGACCACAATACTAGCATGTCAATGTTGTAAGTGACTAGGAAGACCATTGTATCAGTATATTCATGTGGTAGTTGACTATAAATACAACTGTATTAGTAAATTAATGTAGTAGTTGACTATAAAGCCCATTGTATCGGTATATTAATGTAGTAGTTGACTGTAAATACCACTGTATCAGTATATTAATGTAGTATCCATCCATCCATCCATTTTTCTACCGCTTATTCCTGTTTGACTGTAAATACCACTGTATCAGTATATTAATGTAGTAGTTGACTATAAAGCCCATTGTATCAGTATATTATTGTAGTATTTGACTATAAAGACCATTGTATCAGTATATTAATGTAGTAGTTCTCTCCGGGTACTCCGGCTTCCTCCCACCTCCAAAGACATGCACCTGGGGATAGGTTGATTGGCAACACTAAATTGGCCCTAGTGTGTGAATGTGAGTGTGAATGTTGTCTGTCTATCTGTGTTGGCCCTGCGATGAGGTGGCGACTTGTCCAGGGTGTACCCCGCCTTCTGCCCGAGTGTAGCTGAGATAGGCTCCAGCGCCCCCCCGCGACCCCGAAGGGAATAAGCGGTAGAAAATGGATGGATGGATGGATAGTTGACTATAAAGACCACTGTCACCGTGAATTAATGTAGTAGTTGACTATAAAGACCAGTGTAGCAGTAAATTAATGTAGTAGTTGACTATAAAGACCATTGTATCCGTATAATAATGAAGTAGTCGACTAAAAAGACCACTGTCACAATATATTAATGTAGTAGTTGACTGTAAAGACCATTGTATCAGTATATTATTGTAGTAGTTGACTATAAATACCACTGTATTAGTAAATTAATGTAGTAGTTGACTATAAAGACCCTTGTATCAGTATATTATTGTAGTAGTTGACTATAAAGACCATTATATCAGTATATTAATGTAGTAGTCGACTATAAAGACCACTGACACTGTATATTAATGTAGTAGTTGACTATAAAGACCATTGTATCAGTGTATTAATGTAGTAGTTGACTATAAAGACCATTGTATCAGTATATTATTGTAGTAGTTGACTATAAAGACCATTGTACCAATATTTTAATAAAGTAGTTGACTATAAAGACCATTGTATCAGTACATTAATGTAGTAGTTGACTATAAAGACCATTAAATCAGTATATTAATGTAGTAGTTGACTATAAAGACCATTGTATCAGTATATTAATGTAGCAGTATCAGTATATTAATGTAGTAGTTGACTATAAAGACCATTGTACCAATATTTTTTATATAGTAGTTGACTATAAAGACCATTGTATCAGTACATTAATGTAGTAGTTGACTATAAAGACCATTGTATCAGTAGTAGTTGACTATAAAGACCATTGTATCAGTATATTAATGTAGTAGTTGACTATAACGACCATTGTATCAGTATATTAATGTAGTAGTTGACTGTAAAGACCATTAAATCAGTATATTAATGTAGTAGTTGACTATAAAGACCATTGTATCAGTATATTAATGTAGTAGTTGACTATAAAGACCATTAAATCAGTATATTAATGTAGTAGTTGACTATAAAGACCATTGTATCAGTATATTAATGTAGTAGTTGACTATAAAGACCATTAAATCAGTATATTAATGTAGTAGTTGACTATAAAGACCATTGTATCAGTATATTAATGTAGTAGTTGACTATAAAGACCATTGTATCAGTATATTAATGTAGTAGTTGACTATAAAGACCATTGTATCAGTATATTATTGTAGTAGTCGACTATAAAGACCACTGTCACTGTATATTAATGTAGTAGTTGACTGTGAAGACCATTGTATCAATATATTAATGTAGTAGTTGACTATAAAGACCATTGTATCAGTATATTAATGTAGTAGTTGACTATAAAGACCATTGTATCAGTATATTAATGTAGGAGTTGACTATAAAGACCATTGTATCAGTATATTAATGTAGTAGTTGACTATAAAGACCATTAAATCAGTATATTAATGTAGTAGTTGACTATAAAGACCATTGTATCAGTATATTAATGTAGTAGTTGACTATAAAGACCATTGTATCAGTATATTAATGTAGTAGTTGACTATAAAGACCATTGTATCAGTATATTAATGTAGGAGTTGACTATAAAGACCATTGTATCAGTATATTAATGTAGTAGTTGACTATAAAGACCATTAAATCAGTATATTAATGTAGTAGTTGACTATAAAGACCATTGTATCAGTATATTAATGTAGTAGTTGACTATAAAGACCATTGTATCAATATATTAATGTAGTAGTTGACTATAAAGACCATTGTATCAGTATATTAATGTAGTGGTTGACTATAAAGACCATTGTATCCGTATATTAATGTAGTAGTTGACTATAAAGACCATTGTATCAATATATTAATGTAGTGGTTGACTATAAAGACCATTGTATCCGTATATTAATGTAGTAGTTGACTATAAAGACCACTGTATCAGTCATTTAATTGAATGCTAAAATTAAGAACTTGTCTAATCGAGTAATGTTTTTATTGACATGGTATTCTTTCAAAGCGCACATGTCTCAAAAACATCATCCAGTTTTGGACGAGAATGTAAAAGTGAAAGTGAGTCTTGTCTTACCTGAGTTACTCAGTCCTCCTAAAACGGCATCCTTCCTAAAGATCTCCTCAGCAACCTGGATCTTACAACACGGTCTGGACTTTAGAAGTCTACCTGGACTTTGAAAGTCAACCTGGACTTTAGAAGTCTACCTGGACTTTAGAAGTCCACCTTGACTTTAGAAGTCTACCTGGTACCAAGTTTATCTGGCCCCTGAAGGACTACCTGGACTTTGGGCAGGTGGAGGACTTAGATGAGGATCACAGAGGATTAGTGAGGACAGCATCTTCCACAGAAAGTGAGACAGGAAGTAAGCTCAGTCGTCACGCCGCCCCCTAGTGGAGAGTTAATAATTTGCCGGGAGTGACATCACCGCCTAAGGTGGGCGCTGCAGGTCAAGGGTCACCAGATTAGAGAAAAAGTATTTTGATGAGCGTAAAACACAAAGATTGTGTTGCCGTGGTAACCCGTAGCAGCGCAGCAGCTGATTGGCTGTCTGTAGTGACAATAGGGGGGCTAGCGGGGGGGGCTGGGGTTTGCCAATGAGCGTCCAAGTGTCAAAGTACTGAGCGCTGACTCATGTAGGTGTGTGTGTTCTAGTATTTAAAGAGCACACACACACACACACACCTCAGCTCTCCTTGGAGATTGTGTGTGCGTGAAGGTAAGAACTCCACAAACTTTGAACCCAAAACTGCAGGACGTGTTTTGTTAGCGTTAGCTGTAAGTCTTCAGTTGAGGGACACTTTTCTTTAAACGCTATTTTGTGCTAAGGATTGTTGGTCTAACTATAACAAAGAGATGCTAACAGCTAGGCGTTAGATGCTAACAACTAGGCATTGAATGCTAAAAGCTGGGAGTTAGATGCTAATAGTTAAGATTTTGGCATGAATAGTTGTCTTTTTTTCCTCTCGTTGTCACCAACATACCAGGCACCTGTTCATCTTTTCTTGGCTGCTCAAAGTTCAAAGGCCTGTCCATCATGTCTCGCTGCGGTGCTTTTATTCTGAAGGCCGTCGGCCTTATCTGCTGTCCCACCCACCATTGGCATGTCCAGATCCATAAACCAAACACGCCCATAGGAGGACTATGCTGAAGTGCTCAAAGCGAGTGCATATGTTGCTCGCTTGGTATAGTCGTACATAGAACTGACCTTTTCTGATGATGGGGCGGAGCCTATCCCTGTCAATTATGCGGCTACTGGTGATATCGACGCGATGCATGGATCACTAATTCGTGATCCATTAAGCGCTTCACTAGCATGTGCTGATCAAAGTGCACATTGTAAAAATACTATTTAAAACAAAACTAATAAAAATATATAAAAAAAGTGGAATAAAAGAACAAACAGGCGAAATGTATATAAAAAGTTACAATGTTGATTCCAATAACACAAAGTTGCCATACAGGCGCTTTTTTCTTTTAAACTGTCGTTGCTTAAAAAATAATAATGAATGAAAATCAATGTTATGATTTATTGAGGTAGTCAAGGCTCCAATTAAATCAAATATTCCACTTTAAAATGTAGTTTGGAGAAAATATTGCATATTTCTTGTGTTTGCCATTTAAAAAACGAAGTTTTCTTTGACAAAAAGGGCATAAAACAAACAAAAAAACATTTGAAAAAAACCCAACAACAACTAATAATCGACAGATAGACCTGAAGTTGATTTAGAGACTTACAGTAAGTCTTGAAAGTTGAGTAGGGCTCTTTTGGATCCCCAATAATTTTAGCGGGAAATCTGTCATTGCTCAAAAAATAATAATGAATTAAAATACATTTTATTATCAATTATTGACTTTATTTGGCTCCGAATATTACACTTATAAAAAATTTTTGGGGGGTAAATATTGCAAAATTGGTCTTTTTGCCTTGCCTTGTCATAACAGGATTTTCTTTGTCAAAAAGGGCATAAAACATTTTATTAAGTATTAACTTTATTTTGACAGATGGATCTGAAGGTAATTTAGATGATTAGGTGTTAAAAATAATTTTAAAAATGTGTGACCTATTATATAAATCTCCTTATTCTAGGGAGATTTTTTAAAACGGTCATTGCTCAAAAAAATAATGAATCAAAATCAATGTTATGAATTATTGACCCATTTAAAGCTCTAAGCTCTTTACTTCACTTCAAATATTCCACTTCAACTTTTTTTTGGAGAGAAAATATTGCATATTTTGTGTTTTTTGACACATCAAAAAATAATAATGAATTAACATCAATTTTATTATCAATTATTGACTTTATTTGGCTCCAAATATTACACTTATAAAACCATTTTTTGGGGGTAAATATTGCAAAATTGGTCTTTTTGCCATGCCTTGTCATAACAGGATTTTCTTTGTCAAAAAGGGCATAAAACATTTTATTAAGTATTAACTTTATTTTGACAGATGGATCTGAAGGTAATTTAGATGATTAGGTGTTAAAAATAATTTTAAAAATGTGTGACCTATTATATAAATCTCCTTATTCTAAGGAGATTTTTTAAAACGGTCATTGCTCAAAAAAATAATGAATCAAAATCAATGTTATGAATTATTGACCCATTTAAAGCTCTAAGCTCTTTACTTCACTTGAAATATTCCACTTCAACTTTTTTTTGGAGAGAAAATATTGCATATTTTGTTTTTGACACAAAAAAAGGGCATAAAAAACAATTTTCGTTTTTTGTTTTTTTACTTTATATATACATACACATATATACCTGAAGTTGATCTAGAGATTTACATAGTAAATAATAAAACAATAATTAAAACAATTATTAAATAGTATTCTAGGGAGATTTTTTTAAACTGTTATTGCTCTAAAAATAATAATGAATCAAAATCAATGTTGTTATGAATTATTGACCTATTAAAGGCTCTAATTACTTCACATCAAATATTTCACTTAGACATTTTTTTGAGAAAAAATATTGCATATTTTGTGTTTTTGCCACAAAAAAAGGGCATAAAACATACTTTTAGTTTTTTTTAATACTTTATAGCGACAGGTAGACCTGAAGTTAATTTCGAGACTTAAGTCTTGAAAGTTAAAAAACTTATTTTTAACACTTTTAGGAGTAGTGTTTGGATCCCCAATAATTTTAGCGGGAAATCTGTCATTATTCAAAAATCAATGTTGTTATGAATTATTGACTTTTTTTTGGCTCCAATTACTACACATCAAATATTCCACTTAAAAAAATTTGGGGGGGTGAAATATTGCAAAATTTGGGTTTTTGCCATGAAAAACAGGATTTTCTTTGACAAAAAGGGCATAAAACAAACAAAAAAACATAAAAAACTAACAACAACTAATAATCGACAGTTAAATCTGGAGTTGATTTAGAGACTCAAGTCTTGACAGTTTAAAAAAAAAAAATGTATGACTTATTTTAAACACTTTTATGAGTAGGGCTCTTTTGGATCCCCAATAATTTTAACGGGAAATCTGTCATTGCTCAAAAAATAATAATTAATTCAAATCAATGTTGTTATGAATTATTGACTTTTTTGCCTCAAATTACTTCACATCAAATATTCCAACTAAAAAAATGTTGGGAGTAAAAAATATTGCAAAAATTGTGTTTTTGCCATGAAAAACAGGATTTTCTTTTTCAAAAAGGGCCTAAAACATTTTAAAAAAGTATTAACTTTATATTGACAGATGACTCTGAAGGTAATATAGATGATTAGGTGTTAAAAATCATTTAAAAAATGTATGACCTACTTAGGAGATTTATTTTAAACTGTCATTGCTGTAAAAATAATAATTAATCAAAATCAATGTTATGAATTATTGACGTGTTTAAGGCTCTAATTACTTCACATCAAATAATCAACTTCATGTTGTTATGAATTATTGACTTGTTTTGGCTCCAATTACTTCACATCAAATATTCCACCTAAAAATTTTTGGGAGTAAAAAACATTGCAAAATTTGTTTTTGCCATGAAAAACAGGATTTTCTTTGTCAAAAAGGGCATAATTAAAAAAAAAAAGTATTAACTTTATATGGACAGATGACTCTGATGGTAATATAGATGATTAGGTGTTAAAAATCATTTAAAAAATTTAAACTTTTAAACTGTGATTGCTGTAAAAATAATAATGAATCAAAATCAATGTTATGAATTATTGATGTATTTAAGGCTCTAATTACTTCACATCAAATATTCCACTTTATGTTGTTATGTTGTTATTAATTATTTATATTTATATTAACTTGTTTTGGCTCCAATTACTTCACTCCAAATATTGCAAAAATTGTGTTTTTGCCATGAAAAACGGGATTTTCTTTGACAAAAAGGACATAAAACATTTTGAAAAAGTATTAACATTATATTGACAGGTGAATCCGAAGGTTAAAAATACTTTAAAAAAATGTATGACCTATTCTATTTTTTTAAACTGTCATTGCTCTAAAAATAATAATGAATCGAAATCAATGTTGTTATGAATTATTCACCTATTTAGGCTCTAATTACTTCACATCAAATATTCAACTTTGGCTTTTTTTTTTTTAGATAAAATATTGCATATTTAGTTTTTTTTGTCACAAAAAAAAAAGGCATAAAACCTTTTATTTTTTATTTTTTATATCGACATATAGCCCTGAAGTTGATCTCGAGATTTACATGGTAAATAATAAACAATGAATTAAAAACATAATATATGACTTATATTTAGCATTTTTATGACTAAGACCCTCCCGGGTCCCCAGGACCAAACTTGACGGCAGCCTTAAAGATTTTAAAAAAATGGATATATTGTAATGGTTTTGAAAATTTTAAAATATGCATGCTTAGATTTTTCAGTGTGCGGCCCCCAATGCCACTGAGCTACAGTAATGAAAGATGCTCGGTTGGTCACATGATCACTTCCTCCCTACAGGTCACATGGCACTGGTGTCTGAGTTCCTGAGTCAGCTGACGCTGTCGCACAGCGGGGTGAGTGATGATGTCGCGCAGGATGTACGTATCTCTAAAAAAAACCCAGACTACAACATTCTGTCGCGTCTCTGCAGGAGAGGGAGCCCCTCTACCCCACCGTGGTCCCGGCCAGAGACTTTGACCCGGCCAGAGACGCCGCACGCTTGGAGGCGGCTCTCAGAGTCAAAGGTGGGATGAGGATACGCCATGAAACGTCGCAAAAATGATTTCACTGTCGGTATGTCCACGGCGATGACGACGCCATCTTGTCTGCAGGAGTGGACGAGCAAACCGTCATCGATATCCTGACCAGGAGAACCTACGAGCAGCGGCGGGAGATTGCTTTCGATTATGAGCGACTGGCCAAAAAGGTTCTACATGTCTCCAACGTAACCGTGTGACATCATCAACATCGTCATGGTTTGCGTTGTAGGACCTCGCTGTGGCCCTGAAGGGGGCGCTGTCGGGTTCTCTGGAGGCGCTGATGCTGGGCCTGATGAAGAGCCCCACCCAGTACGACGCCTCCATGCTCAACGGCGCCATGAAGGTCGCACTGGGCGTCACGAATCGCCAACCGTCCGGCAGAGACGGGAAAACGGCAGACTTTGAGACTTGTTTTTTACCCCGCAGGGTCTCGGAACCGACGAGGAGACTCTCAACGAGATCGTCTGCTCCAGAAACTACGAGGAAATCGCCCAGATCAAAACAGTTTACAGAGAAAGTGTGTCCCTGTGTATTCCCGTCACAGACGTTTGTCAGATAGCATTGATAGAAGCAGTTAGCATAGATTATTACTCATTTGCAGCAGCTAGCATTGATAGAAGCAGTTAGCATAGATTATTACTCATTTGCAGCAGCTATCATCAATTGGTATCAATTCGCATCAGGACCAGGAAGCATCAATTAGCATAAGATAGCACCAGCAAGCACTGATTAAAGCAACTAAAATCAGGATTGATAAAAGCAACTAGTGTCAGTTAGCATTAACAGAAACAGCTAACATCAATTAACATTGGTAGAAGAAGCTAGTATCAGTTAGCATTACTAGAAACAGCTAGCATCAGTTAGCCTTGATATAATTAGCTATCATCAGTTAACATTAATAGGAGCGGCTAGCATCAACCAGCATTGATAGAAGCAGCTAGCGTCAGTTAGAATCAATAGAAGCAACTTGTGTCAGGTAGCATTAACAGAAGCTAACATCAGATAATGTTGATAGAAGCAGCTAGCATCAGTTGACATTGATAGAAGCAGCTAACATCAGTTAGCATTGATAAAAGCAGCTAGCATCAACAGAATCAGCCATCTTAAGTTAGCATTGATAATAAACAGTTCAAATCAGTCAGCATTGATAGAAGCAACTAGCATCGGTTAGCACTGATAGAAGCAGCTAATATCAGTTAGAATTGATAGAAGAAGCTAGAATCAGTTAGCATTGATAGAAGCAGCTAGCATCAGTTAGCGTTGATAGAAGCAGTTAGCATCATAATGAGTTAGTGTTCGTTACGTTGAAATCTGCCTCACGACTGGACGTGTGTTGCTGTGTCCACAGTGTTTAAGAAAGATCTAGAAAAAGACGTGGCAGGAGACACTTCGGGAGACTTCGCCAAGCTGCTCTTGGCTCTGGTTCAGGTTCCTAACAATACTTGTCACCTCTTAAACATACAACGGATGTCCTGAAATATCTGAATGAACCTTTTCCCCTCAGAACAAACGAGACGAACCCTCCAACGTGGTGGAATATCAGCAGATTGACGACGATGCCAGAGTGGGTTTGTTAACGTCCATTCATCCAGTGTTTTTCAACCTCTGTGCCACGGCACAATAGTAGATACAATCTGGTGTGCCGTGGGAGATAATGTATGTCAGGTTCAAACACTGATGACATCTATTAAACAAGACAAGAGGCAAAGAATTAAACAGAGACAGAATTCCACCCGATTGTAGCTGAGATAGGCTCCAGCGCCCCCCGCTACCCCGAAGGGACTAAGCGGTAGAAAATGGATGGATGGATGGAGAATTCAATTTGGACTCAATATTGAGGAGAGTCGTCTGTACACTGTACCCCTGGACAGTATCTCAGCACGCTCTGCCAAAAGATTGCACGCCTCCTTCTTTGATTTTGGACCATCCCCGACCACATGGCCACCGCTGTTTCCAAAGGACAAAGGTCGCAAAAAGTTCACAGAAAAGGTCCTAAACAATTCACAGAAAAGGTCAGTTCAAAAATAGTTCGTAAAATAGTTCCAAAAGAGGTCCATAAAATAGTTCAAAAAGACGTTTGTAAACCAGTTCAAAAAGGAGGTTCAAAAAGAGGTCGTCAGGAAATTGGGCAGATCCTGTCTTCTCTCCGCTTTGAAGTCCTTGGGTTAGAACAATATCTTTCTGTTGATTACCATACATGAAAGAAAACAGGAACACCTTCATCTTGCTCCCCCCCCTACACAGTGGAGTTTTATGAGCCTTACTCTTGGTAGATGTCAAAGACAGCTTTTGTCTTCTCACCAGACCCTCAATGTAACACAAAGTTTTTGTGATAATTTAGAAACAATTATTCTAACAATGTAATTTCACATAAGTGGGTTAAAAATATTTTTTTGCAAACCAGTAATTATTATCCGCAAATAATGCGCCGTTGTTGAGTGTCTGTACTATCTAGAGCTCGGCAGAGTAACCGTGTAATACTCTTCCATATCAGTAGGTGGCAGCAGGTAGCTAATCGCTTTGTAGATGTCGGTATACATGGTGTGTCGTGATCACAATATGCGGGAGGCAGCGTGCAGGTAATAAGGTATCTAACGCTTAAACAAAAAATAAACAGAAGGCGAGTGAAGGCATAGAAGTCATTGACGCTTAGGGATAGATAGATAGATAGATAGATAAATAGATAGATAGATAGATAGATAGATAGATAGATGGATAGGTAGGTAGGTCTTTATTGTCATTGTACATGTACAACGAAACTTTGTTTTCAGCACAAACCCGTTAAAGATTAGACAAACAAACAGTGTACAGGGTTACAGAACAGGAACGCTGATGGGTCACCACAAGGCGCCCCGTAAAAGATGGGAAAAAGGTACAACGCTGGGGAAGGATGAGTAAAAAAATACAATCTAGACTGGGCTCCTAAGGTGGCCCAGTCTGGAGTGGGAAAAAACGTCCATAGCAAAGCACATATACATATTACAACGTACATCTCGAGATATTTGCAACAGAGGGAAGGTAGTGCGAGGTCATGATGGTAGGCCGCAGCTCTCAGGCGCTGACCATCCATTCATAACCCCAATGGGATTTGCGTCGAGGGCGTTGGGTTGGGGGTGTGGGGTGTGTATGTGTGGCGTATATTTTTGTGGATGCATGTTTGTGTGTACACCCGTAGTGTGTCTCTGTTCCGCGGCCTTGATGTTTGTGCAGTCGCTAATCCAAAGTCAACAACAACAGGTGTGTGTCCATGAGAGACAAGCAGGGAGTTTGTTGTGTCTTTGCTGCACTGTCCTTCGGGAGAGTCTCGACGCCAGGGAATCAACGCAAGTTAGAATGTTTTGTATGCGAGTGAAACTAAAATTTGCTTTTCACTCTAAATTGTCTATGACTGGTCCTCAAAAACTGCGGGGCAGACAGTCCGATGTGATCCAAAATCACGAGAGTGTCCACAGTTATTCCCGCATCCTCCAATCATTTGTGGCAGCTTTGGACTACTTTGAAGACTGCCAGCAACTTCCAATTTGTCGACAAACCAGAGCAACGCTTACTCCAATCAGCAGATGTCCTGTTGTCATAATTTCGAATAGGTAGATATCAATCAATCAATCAATGTTTATTTATATAGCCCTAAATCACAAGTGTCTCAAAGGGCTGCACAAGCCACAACGACATCCTCGGTACAGAGCCCACATACGGGCAAGGAAAAACTCACCCCAGTGGGACGTCAATGTGAATGACTATGAGAAACCTTGGAGAGGACCGCATATGTGGGTAACCCACCCCCTCTCTAGGGGAGACCGAAAGCAATGGATGTCGAATGGGTCTGACATAATATTGTGAAAGTCCAGTCCACAGCGGATCCAACACATCAGCGAAAGTCCAGTCCATAGTGGGGCCAGCAGGAAACCATCCCGAGCGGAGACGGGTCAGCAGCGTAGAGATGTCCCCAACCGATGCACAGGCTAGCGGTCCACCCCGGGTCCCGACTCTGGACAACCAGCACTTCATCCGTGGCCACCGGACCTGTGCAACTCCCCCTCCGTAAGGGACAGGGGAGCAGAGGAGAAAAGAAAAGAAAAGAAACGGCAGATCAACTGGTCTAAAAAGGGAGTCTATTTAAAGGCTAGAGTATACAAATGAGTTTTAAGATGGGACTTAAATGCTTCTACTGAGGTAGCATCTCTAACTTTTACCGGGAGGGCATTCCATAGTAATGGAGCCCGAATAGAAAACGCTCTATAGCCCGCAGACTTTTTTTGGGCTCTGGGAATCACTAATAAGCCGGAGTTCTTTGAACGCAGATTTCTTGCCGGGACATATGGTACAATACAATCGGCAAGATAGGCAGGAGCTTGACCGTGTAGTATTATATCTTCACGTCCTCGACAGAAAAGGGTCGCCAGGCACGCGGCACTCCTTCTTCTCCCAAGAGTCCGTCGTGTGTCCAGCAACAACCGCTTCGTCACGACAGCAGGTTCCCCCAAACCAAAGATCTTGTCAATTTCGTTGAGGCCAGTTAAATAGTTCCAATGTTTAGATTTGGAGAGCAGTGCAAAAAGAGGCAACAAGAAAGTTAAGACAAGACAAAGAAGCAAGCAGGAGAGATAAGGGCGAGGAAAGGGGAGCGTCCACCCTCGATGAGTGCCAGAGAGAAAGATGGCTATGCAAAACTAAACTAAAACTGAACTGGCTACAAAGTAAACAAAAACAGAATGCTGGACGACAGCAAAGACTTACAGCATGTGGAGCAGACGGCGTCCACAAAGTACATCCGTACGTGACAATCAACAATGTCCCCACAAAGAAGGATAGCGTCCACACAACTGACATAGTCTTGATTGCAAAGCAGGTGCGGGGGAATAGCGTTCAAGGAAGACATGAAACTGCAACAGGAAAATACCAACAAAACAGGAAAAGCCACCAAAATAGGAGCGCAAGACAAGAACTAAAACACTACACACAGGAAAACACTAAAAACTTCAAAATAAGTCACGGCGTGATGTGACAGGTGGTGACAGTACACCTACTTTGAGACAAGACCTATAGTGATGCATGGTTAGTTATGGTGTGAATTCAAATCCAACAATTGCAAGAACGACTTTTTATTGTCAATATCGGCTACTGAGTTTCATTTTTCAATGTTTTCTGCTGGTGGTGTGCCTCTGGATTTTTTCCAATGGAAAAAAAAAAGTGCCTTGGCTCAAAAAAGGTTGAAAAACACTGCATTCATCAACGAATCAGACAATAAAATCCACACTTGGTGTCCTTCAGAGTCTCTATGAAGCTGGCGTGAAGCGCAAAGGAACTGACGTGTCCGTCTGGATCTCCATCATGACCCAGAGGAGCGTCCCACACCTGCAGAGAGGTGAGGCAAACTCCCACAAGAAACAAATCCTACTGATGGATAAGAAATGTACTTTGTGTGTGTGTGTGTGTGTGTGTGTGTGTGTGTGTGTGTCAGTGTTTGAGCGCTACAAGAGCTACAGTCCGTACGACATGAAGGAGAGCATCATGAAGGAAGTCAAGGGAGACCTGGAGAAGTCCTTCCTGACACTCGGTACTTTTGTAAAAGATCATTTTTTGGCGTAACGTTGTTTCTGTTTGTTACATAAATGGCATGTTAGCATGACAGTGTTTGTATCTGCGAGATAATTAGCATTTAGCATAGCGTTGTTTAGGTTTGTTAGGTAATTAGCATGTTAACATGATAGCATTGTTTCTGTTTGTTAGATAATTAGCTTGTTAGCATGCTGCTGTATACGTTGTTAGGTAATTAACATGTTAGAATAATAGCATTGTTTCCGTTTGTTTGATTATTAGCTTGTTAGCATGCTGTTGTATATGTTGTTAGGTAATTAACATGTTAGAATAATAGCATTGTTTCCGTTTGTTTGATTATTAGCATGATGTTGTTTACCTTGTTAGGTGTGTGGCATGTTAGCATGATAGCACTGCTTTCCGTTTGTTGAATAATTATCTCTTTAGCATGCTGTTGTTTACCTTGTTATGTATGTAGCATAATAGCATGATAGCATTGTTTATGTTTTTTGAATAATTAGCTTGTTAGCATGCTGTTGTTTACCTTGTCAGGTATGTAGCATGATAGCATTGTTTCCGTTTGTTGAATAATTCGCTCTTTAGCATGCTGTTGTTTACCTTGTAGGGTATGTAGCATGTTAGCATAGTAGCATGTGTCCCGTTTGTGAGATAATAAACTTGTTAGCATGCTGTTGTTTACTTTTTTAGATATGTAGCATTTTAGCACAGTAGCATTTTTCACATTTGTTAAAAAATTAACTTGTTAGCATGTTGTTGTTTACCTTGTTATATATGTAGCATGTTAACGTGATAGCATTGTTTCCGTTTGCTGAATAATTAGCTTGTTAGTATGCTGTTGTTTACCTTGATATGTATGTAGCATGTTAGCATGATAGCATTGTTTCCGTTTATTGAATAATTAGCTTGTTAGCATGCTGTTGTTTACCTTGTTATGTATGTAGCATGTTAGCAAGATATCATTGTTTCCGTTTGTTAAATAATTAGCTTGTTAGCACGCTGTTGTTTACCTTGTTAGGTATGTAGCATGATAGCATTGTTTCCTTTTGTTGAATAATTAGGTTGTTAGCATGCTGTTGTTTACATTGTTAGGTATGTAGCATGTTAGCATAGTAGCATGTTCCCCGTTTGTTAGATAATTAATTTGTTAGAATGCCGTTGTTTACCTTTTTAGATATGTAGCATAGTAGCATTGTTCCCCTTTGTTAAATAATTAGCTTGTTAGCAAGCTGTTGTTTACCTTGTTATGTATGTAGCATGATAGCATCTTTCCCGTTTGTTGAATAATTAGCTTGTTAGCATGCTGTTGTTTACCTTGTTCTGTATGTAGCATGACAGCATTGTTTCTGTTTGTTAAATAATTAGCTTGTTCGCATGCTGTTGTTTACCTTGTTATGTATGTAGCATGTTAGCATTGTTTCTGTTAGGTAAATAATTAGCTTGTTAACATCTTGTTGTTTACCTTGTTAGGCATTTAGCATGTTAGCACGAAACACAAGTTAGCACAGTTAGCGGTTATCGTGTTACGAAGCTTTGAACCAGAGAGGTGAAATGTGTTGACAGTGGAGTGTGTGGAGAACAAGCAGCTGTACTTCGCCAACAGACTCAACGATGCCATGAAGGTAACGTTTTATATCACACCTGCTTGGCTTGACCTGTGAGTGACCTTTGTGTGACCTTCGTCTGACCACAGACTAAAGGTGCCAAGGAGAAAGTGCTGACTCGCATCATGGTGTCTCGCTGCCAAGTGGACCTGATGAAGATCAGAAATCAGTTCAAGAAGCAACACAAACGCTCTCTGTACCAAACCATCGTTGTACGTATGATAGCCGCTCTCATCTCCATCCTCATCATCCATGTCATTCTCATCCTTGGACTCTTCCTTATCAATATCCTCATTCTCATCCTTGTACTTTTCCTTCTCTTCATTCTCATTCTCATCCATGTCATCTTTGTTTTCATCCTCTTCATCTTTATACTCATTCTCACCACCATCTCCATCTTTCTCACCCACACATTACCATCCCCATAATTGTTATCCTCATACTAATCCTTCTCGTCCTCATCATTATCATCTGTACCTTTGGCATCCTTATACTCATATATATCCTCCTCATTCCTATCATCATTATACTCATCAACCTTATTGTCATACTCATCCTCATCCTTGTCTCCACTTTTATCCTCATTATCATTACACTCAGCTTTACCCTAATTCACATCTTCTTCATACTCATCCCACCCTCAGCGTTCTCATTTTCATTCTTGTTATCCTTATACTCATCCCCATTTTCCTCATACTCTTGCTCATCATCTTTATTACCATTCTCACCCTTATCCCATCCTCCTCATTCTCCTCTTTATCCTTATCATCTTTATACTCATCCTCATCATTGTTATTACTACTGTCATTCTCATCTTTATATCCTCCTCCTCATATTCATTCTCCCATCTCCCCTTTTACATTAGTATCATCTTCAACCTTTTCATCCTCATTATCCTTATACTTATCCTCATGCTTACCCTTCCCGTCCTCTTCATACTCACATAATTCTCATCATCCTCATTACTATTATCATCCTTCGTATATCCTCATCATCTTTATAGTCTTCTTCACCCGTATGCCCATCCTCCTCAACACATAATCTCATTCCCAGTATCATACTGATTCTTATCCTGGTCCTTATAATCCTCGTCATTCCTATATTCATCTTTTTCCTCCTCATCCTCATACTTGTCATTCTCATTATCCTTACACTTATCCTTCTCATCATTTTTGTAATTCTTATGTTCATCTTCACTCTCATCATTCTTATTATCCTTATTACCATTATCATTCTTATTCTCATCCTTATATCCATCATCATCCTTATATTCCTCCCCACCCTTATGCCCACCCTCCTTAGTCACATTATTCTCATCCCCATCATCATCCTGATTCTTACCCTTGTCCTTATCATCCTTGTCGTTCTTATATTCATCTTCATCCTCCTCATTCTCCTACTTGTCATTGTCATCATCCTTCTCACGTCCTCATTCTTATCCTCCTTGTCATCCTTAAATTCATCCTGACTCTCATCATCCTCATCACCATTATCATCCTTATTCCCATCCGTATATCCTCATCATCCTTATATTCTTCTTCAGTCTCATGGCCATCCTCTTTAACCACATTATTCTCATACTGATTGTAATCCTCGTCCTTATAATCCTTGTCAATCCTATATTAATTCTTATCCTCCTTATCCTCATTCTTATCATTATCATCATCCTCATTCTTATCCCCCTACTTCTCATCCTTCTCATCCTTGTATTCATCCTCACACTCATCATTCTCATCATCCTCATTACCATATTAATTCTCGTTGTCATCCATTATTCTCATCCCCATTATCATCCTGATTCTTATCCTCATCCTTGTCATTCCTATATTCATCATCATTCTCATACAGTACTTGTCATTCTCATTATCCTTACTCTTCATCCTCATTCTTACTTATCATCATTATATTCACCCTCACTCTCATCCTTCTCATTACCATTATAATCATTATCCATATATCCTCATCATCCTTAATATTCTTCCTCACCCTTATGCCCATCCTCCTTATTCACATTATTCTCATCCCCATCAAATTCCTGATTCTTATCCTCCTCGTCATTCCTATATTCATCCTCATCCTCCTCATTCTCATCCTCATACTTGTCATTCTAATCATCCTTATACTTATCCTTCTCAGCATCGTCATTTGTATCCTCCTGCTTATCATCCTCGTCATCCTTATATTCATCCTGACACTCATCATTCTCATGATCCTCATTACCATTATAATTCTTGTTCTCATCCATTATTCTCATCCATTATTCTCAACCCCATTATCATCCTAATTCTTAAGCTCATCCTTGTCATCCTCGGCATTCCTATATTCATCATCATTCTCATACAGTACCTGTCATTCTCATCATCCTTACTCTTATCATTCTCATCATCCTCATTCTTACTTATCATCCCTATATTCATTCTTACTCTCATCATTCTCATTACCATTATCATCCTTATCCATATATCCTCATCATCCTTATATTCTTCCTCACCCTTATGCCCATCCTCCTTATTCACATTATTCTCATCCCCATCAAATTCCTGATTCTTATCCTCCTCGTCATTCCTATATTCATCCTCATCCTCCTCATTCTCATCCTCATACTCGTCATTCTAATCATCATTATACTTATCCTTCTCAGCATCGTCATTTGTATCCTCCTGCTTATCATCCTCGTCATTTGTATCCTCCTGCTTATCATCCTCGTCATTTGTATCCTCCTGCTTATCAGCCTCGTCATCCTTATTCATCCTGACACTCATCATTCTCATGATCCTCATTACCATTATCATTCTTGTTCTCATCCATTATTCTCATCCATTATTCTCAACCATTATTCTCATCCTCATCATCATCCTGATTCTTATCCTCATCGTTGTTATCCTCGTCATTCTTATACTCATCATCATTCTCATACAGTACTTGTCATTCTCATCATCCTTACTCTTATCCTTCTCATCATCCCATCATCCTCATTCTTACTTACCATCCTTATATTCATCCTCACTCTCATCATTCTCATTACCATTATCATCCTTATCCATATATCCTCATCAGCCTTATATTCTTCCTCACCCTTATGCCCATGCTCCTTATTCACATTATTCTCATCCCCATCAAATTCCTGATTCTTATCCTCCTCGTCATTCCTATATTCATCCTCATCCTCCTCATTCTCATCCTCATACTCGTCATTCTAATCATCCTTATACTTATCCTTCTCAGCATCGTCATTTGTATCCTCCTGCTTATCATCCTTGTCATCCTTATATTCATCCTTTATTTATTATCATTTATCCTCACACTCATCATTCTCATCATCCTCATTGCCATTATCATTCTTATTCTCATCCATTATTCTCATCCTCATTATCATCCTGATTCTTATCCTCATCGTTGTTATCCTCGTCATTCTTATACTCATCATCATTCTCATACAGTACTTGTCATTCTCATCATCCTTACTCTTATCCTTCTCATCATCCCATCATCCTCATTCTTACTTACCATCCTTATATTATCCTCACTCTCATGATTCTCATTACCATTATCATCCTTATCCATACATCCTCATCATCCTTATATTCTTCCTCACCCTTAAGCCCATCCTCCTCATTCACATTATTCTCATCCCCATCAAATTCCTGATTCTTATCTTCGTCATTCCTATATTCATCCTCATCTTCCTCATTATCATCCTCATACTTGTCATTCTAATCATCCTTATACTTATTCTTCCCAGCATCGTCATTTGTATCCTCCTGCTTATCATCCTCGTCATCATTATATTCATCCTCAATCTTATCATTCTCATCATCCTCATCCCATCATCATCCTTTAAATACTTACCTAATGTAATCCTTGTCATCCTCATTCTAACCCTAATCCCCCTCACACTCATCTTCATCATTCTTATCATCCTCATCCCCATTATCATCCTCCTCCACATTTTCCTCATTCTCATCCTCATGGTGACCGTGTGGTTTCAGGAGCACACCAAGGGAGACTACCAGATGGCTCTGCTGTCTCTGTGCGGAGGAGACGACTGAACGTCTTCCCGCCAGACCTCACAAGCTGCCCATTAGGTCATTACCCACAATGCCTCTGTGCCTCATCACGTCTTTATGACGTCATTACCCACATTATCTATATTGTGCTTATCGAGCAGCTTCTTTCAATAAAACTAAGAATGCTTCCTTCTTGTCAGTGTATAGCAGCATGTGACCACCAGAGGGCAGCAGAGACATTCATATAAGTTTTCAATTGCTTTGTTGTGTGTTTGTGGGTGTTGTTGACAAAGAGGCGCGTCGTCAACAATTGCTATGTGATGAAAGCAGCAGAATGCTGGCGGGAATTCTCGACAAACAAAACACGCTTTCTGTTCCGCCGTTTTGTTACCGCCGCTTGTTAGTGTGCAGCAGAAAGAATATGCAAATAAGGCGTTGCATTTAATGTCTGACAATCACGACTTAGTCACTGACTAGTTGCTCGGCCCGCGGCGTGAAGCCCTGATGGCGGAGTAACGGAGCCTGCTTGTTTGTTGTACCATTAGCATAAACCTTTCTTCTGCTCCGCAAACAGCGGAGAAACGCAGAAACAACACGTTGCACTTTCATCCCGCCAACACGAACGCCGCCAGCCAGCAAATGTTTAGAATGTTTGCCTCCACTTATTTTACATTTCACACAACAAAACACAACAACATGAACTCTAAGAACTAGAAAACTTTTTAGTTTATTGTATTAACATTTCACACAAATAAACTCTGAGAACAAGAAAACTTTATATTAACATTTAACACTGTTAGGTTTTCGTACTGTTAGGACAAAGACTGTTACGACAAAGACTGTCAGGTATAACACTGTTAGGACTATGACTGTTAGAGCTAGTTCGGACTGTTAGGATTAGGACTGTTAGTACAAAGACTGTTAGGTTTAAGACTGTTAGTTGGGGCTATGACTGTTAGAGTTAGCTAGGACTGTTAGTACAAAGACTGTCAGGCCAAAGACTGTTAAGAATAAGATTATGAGAACTAGGACTGTTGGGGCTACAACTGTTAGGACTACGACTGTTAGGACAAAGAATGTTAAGATTACGACTGTTATGACAAAGGCTGTTAGGAAAAGGGCTTTTAGTACTTGGAATGTTAAGGGTTAAGACTGTCAGGACAAAGACTGTTAAGATTATGAGCCCTAGGACTGTTAGGGCTACAGCTGTTAGAATAAAGGCTGTTAGGACTACGACTGTTAGGAAAATAATGTTAAGACTACGACTGTTAGGACAAAGAATGTTAAGACTACAACTGTTAGGACAAAGAATGTTAAGACTACGACTGTTAGGACCAAGAATGTTAAGACTACAACTGTTAGGATAAAGACTGTTAGGACTACGACTGTTAAGACTACAACTGTTAGAATAAAGACTGTTAAGACTATGACTGTTAGGACAAATATTTAGGAATAAGATTATGAGCACTAGGACTGTTGGGGCTACAACTGTTAGAATAAAGACTGTTAGGACAAAGCATGTTAAGACTACGACTGTTAGGACAAAGAATGTTAAGACTACAACTGTTATAACAAAGAATGTTAAGACTACAACTGTTAGGACCAAGAATGTTAAGGCTACAACTGTTAGGATAAAGACTGTTAGGACTACGACTGTTAGGACAAAGACTGTGAGGAATAAGAATATGAGCACTAGGACTGTTGAGGCTACAACTGTTAGGACAAAGAATGGTAAGACTACAACTGTTAGGATAATGAATGTTAGGACTACGACTGTTAGGACAAATAATGTTAAGATTACGACTGTTAGGACAAAGACTGTTAGGACAAAGGCTGTTAGGAAAAGGGCTGTTAGTACTTGGAATGTTAAGGGTTTAGACTGTTAGGACAAAGACTGTTAAGAATAAGATTATGAGCCCTAGGTCTGTTAGGGCTACAACTGTTAGAATAAAGGCTGTTAGGACTACGACTGTTAGGAAAATAATGTTAAGACTACGACTGTTAGGACAAAGAATGTTAAGACTACAACTGTTAGTACAAAGAATGTTAAGACAACGACTGTTAGGACCAAGAATGTTAAGACAAAACTGTTAGGATAACGACTGTTAGGACTACGACTGTTAAGACTACAACTGTTAGGATAAAGACTGTTAAGACTACGACTGTTAAGACTACAACTGTTAGGATAAAGACTGTTAAGACTACGACTGTTAGGACAAAGATTTAGGAATAAGATTATGAGCACTAGGACTGTTGGGGCTACAACTGTTAGAATAAAGACTGTTAGGACAAAGAATGTTAAGACTACGACTGTTAGGACAAAGAATGTTAAGACTACAACTGTTATAACAAAGAATGTTAAGACTACAACTGTTAGGACCAACAATGTTAAGGCTACAACTGTTAGGATAAAGACTGTTAGGACTACGACTGTTAGGACAAAGACTGAGGAATAAGATTATGAGCACTAGGACTGTTGAGGCTACAACTGTTAGGACAAAGAATGGTAAGACTACAACTGTTAGGATAATGAATGTTAGGACTACGACTGTTAGGACAAATAATGTTAAGATTACGACTGTTAGGACAAAGACTGTTAGGACAAAGGCTGTTAGGAAAAGGGCTGTTAGTACTTGGAATGTTAAAGGTTTAGACTGTTAGGACAAAGACTGTTAAGAATAAGATTATGAGCCCTAGGTCTGTTAGGGCTACAACTGTTAGAATAAAGGCTGTTAGGACTACGACTGTTAGGAAAATAATGTTAAGACTACGACTGTTAGGACAAAGAATGTTAAGACTACAACTGTTAGTACAAAGATTGTTAAGACAACGACTGTTAGGACCAAGAATGTTAAGACAAAACTGTTAGGATAACGACTGTTAGGACTACGACTGTTAAGACTACAACTGTTAGGATAAAGACTGTTAAGACTACGACTGTTAGGACAAAGACTTAGGAATAAGATTATGAGCACTAGGACTGTTGGGGCTACAACTGTTAGAATAAAGACTGTTAGGACAAAGAATGTTAAGACTACGACTGTTAGGACAAAGATTGTTAAAACTACAACTTTTAGACCAAAGAATGTTAAGACTACGACTGTTAGGACCAAGAATGCTAAGACTACAACTGTTAGGATAAAGACTGTTAGGACTACGACTGTTAGGACAAAGACTGTGAGGAATAAGATTATGAGCACTAGGACTGTTGAGGCTACAACTGTTAGGACAAAGAATGGTAAGACTACAACTGTTAGGATAATGAATGTTAGGACTACGACTGTTAGGACAAAGACTGTTATGACTACGACTGTAAGGACAATGAATGTTAAGACTACGACTGTCAGGACAAAGAATATTAAGACTACGACTGTTGGGACAAAGAATGTTAAGACTAAAACTGTTAGGACAAAAAATGGTAAGACTACAACCGTTAGGATAATGAATGTTAGGACTACGACAGTTAGGACAAAGACTGTTATGACTACGACTGTAAGGACAATGAATGTTAAGACTACGACTGTTAGGACAAAGAATGTTAAGACTACGACTGTTAGGACAAAGAATGTTAAGACGGCAACTGTTAGGACAAAGACTATTAGGACAAAGGCTGTTAGGAAAAGGGCTGTTGATACTCAGAATGTTAGGGCTACGACTGTTAGGACAAATACTGTTCAAAGGAAGAACGTTAGTGCAAAAACTGTAACTGGAAAATGAATGTACTGAAGAAGACTGTTAGGGCTAGGACTGTTAGGACAAAAGAGTGTTGGGACAAGAACTGTTAAGAGAAAGACTGTTCGGACAAAGACCCATTAGCACAAGGACACTTATAGGACTATGACTATTAGGACAAGGGCTGTTATGGCAATAACTGTTAGCAAAAAAGACTGTTAAGACTATCACTGTTAGGACAAAGCATGTTAGGGCAACGGCTGTTAGGAATAGGACTGTTAGGGCTAGGACTGTCAGGACGAAGACTGTTAAGACCACGACTGTTAGGGCTGCGACCGTTAGGACAAATACTGTTCAGAGGAAGAACGTTAGGAAAAAGCATGTACAGAAAAAGACTGTTAGGGTTCGGACTGTTAGGGCAAGGAGAGTTGGAACAAGAGCTGTTAAAGACTGTTCGGACAAAGGCCCATTAGCACAAGGACACTTAGGACTGTAACTATTAGGACTGTTGGGGAAAGACTGTTAGGACTATTAGGAAAAGGACTGTTAGAACAAAGACTGTTAGGACTGTCACTGTTAGGACAAAGACTGTTAGTGCAACGGCTGTTAGGAATAGGACTGTTAGGGCTAGGACTGTCAGGACAAAGACTGTTAAGACTACGACTGTTAGGGCTGCGACCGTTAGGACAAAGACTGTTCAGAGGAAGAAAGTTGGGGCAAGAACTGTTTGGAAAAAGCATGTACAGAAAAAGACTGTCAGGGTTCGGACTGTTAGGCCAAGGAGAGTTGGGACAAGAGCTGTTAAAGACTGTTCGGACAAAGGCCCATTAGCACAAGGACACTTAGGACTGTAACTATTAGGACTGTTGGGGAAAGACTGTTAGGACTGTTAGAACAAAGACTGTTAAGACTAGGACTATTAGGACAAAGACTGTTAGGACAAAGGCTGCTAGGACTACGACTAGTAGGACACAGACTGTTAGGACTGGGACTTCTAGGACTAGGACTGCAACAATAAAGACTATTAGTACAAAGACTAGGGCAACGACTGATACGACTACAAATTTTAGGGCTAGGACCATTAGGACGAATGCTGTTAAGAAGAAGACTGTTAGGACAAGGACAGTTCGGACTATGACTGCTAGGACCAGGACTCTTGTGACACAGAGTGTTGAAATAAAACTGTTAGGACAAAGACCATTAGCCCAAGGACACTTGGGACTACGACTATTAGGACAAGTACTGTTAAAACAAAGACTGTTGGGATTAGGATTGTTAAACCAAGAAATATTAGGAAGAAGACAGTTTCGACAAAGTCTGCAAGGACAAGGACTGTTAGGACAACTTGGCTCAGGTAAATATGGTGGCGAGGTTGATTAAAAAAGCTTTGCCGTGACAAAACTTAAAAAGCCAAATGAATAAACAAACAACAGAATGCCGACTTTGCGTATTTGAGGTGCGACTATTAAAGTTTATTTGCTTAGCTAGCAGTGATGTCATGCTAACATCTTCATCAGTCAACGAAAAGTCAAACAGAGGTCGCCGCCCACTTCCTTTTTATGACCGCCGCCTCCTCACAATAATTGGACTCACGACTAATGGTCCACGCTTCCATGCTATCGCTAATGCTAATATGTGCTTTGCTGTGCACAGACATTATGACCAGTGTGTGTGTGTGTGTGTGTGTGTGTGTGTGTGTCTGTGTGTGTGCGTGTGCGTGTGTGTGTGTGTGTGTGTGTGTGTGTGTGTGTGTGTGTGTGTGTGTGTGTGTGTGTGTGTGTGTGTGTGTGTGTGTGTGTGTGTGTGTGTGTGTGTGTGTGTGTGTGTGTGTGTGCGTGTGCTTAATGAAATTAAATTGTTCATCAAGTTCCAAAGACAACAAAGGACGTCCACTCGGAGACAAAAGACCACTTCATGTCTACAAACATTCACTTGAGCTTGTGGATCACGCACAAGTCAAGAAGTGAGTACAAGAAGCTGATTGGTTGACACAGAGGAGGCGGGGCTAACTGACAGGTGAGTGACAGAAAGATCAAATGGAAAACCCAACAACAATCAAAACATTTGTCAAAATGTTTTCTTCTTATTTTGGGGTTATCACATCCGTCAGTTTGTCCTTTTGTACATGTGTAACAGGGTCAATTATGTCTTGTAAATAATGTATTTTATAATGTTTTATAATTGTTATAATTACACAAAATGTGTAAAGTACATGTAAATACCTGAATATTTTTCGATGTTTTGTCAATGTG
Organism: Entelurus aequoreus; assembly: GCF_033978785.1. Classification (NCBI taxonomy): domain Eukaryota; kingdom Metazoa; phylum Chordata; class Actinopteri; order Syngnathiformes; family Syngnathidae; genus Entelurus; species Entelurus aequoreus. The sequence goes on from NC_084732.1 coordinate 14,266,181, forward strand.
GAACCATTGTCTCGTTGTCCCTCCTACTGCAATAATTACTGTGACACCTGTCTTTTTATATGCGTGGGACACGCCTTCCGACTTCCCTTTTGTCTACGATAACGGGAGAGGTAGGCGTCCATGCGACGACAGAAAATGTATTGTCTTGTTAAGAACTTAAGTTCACTTTCTTGTTCATTATTATATTTGTGTAGGGCAGACCTGGGCATTCTGCGGCGCAATTGCGCACTGCTCAAGCGTCCTCTGCGCACAGCAAATATATGCCGCGCACCAAATCAAACCCACCTAAATTCTAAACAAAATAAACACATTTATTCTGTGTAATTTTGCAATGCAACTCTGAGTGACAGTGACAACAAGCGGCCCTAACGGTGCTAGTCAACACCGTTCAATTATTGTAACGTCTATCGTGATGCTTTGAGGACAGGAATTATATCGATCACTTTATTGAGCGAAACTGTTTCTATTCGGCCATAACCACACCAAAAACATGAGTAAAAAACTTCTATTTCGAAAAACTAGTCATTTTCTGCCGTACAAACCAGGCCAAAACCAACTTGTCATCTGTCACCAACACGCATAGCACTAGGCCACTGGTGCGTTTATGGCCACACAAAAAGTCGGACAACTCAAACACCACACAAAGTTACACTATGACTCCTCAGTCATACGTGTGCTTATTTTACCGTCATTTATTATTAATGTTAATTCATTTATATTAATCATGGAATGCTGTTACTAGAGAAAGTTACAGGAATGCACACTTCATCCTATGCTTACATTTCATTGTGCAACATGAGGATGTTTAAGGGGAACTAAATGTGATCTCTGAAAGGGGTACAAATGATTTCTAAAGCAGTGCTTTTGGTATAAAGTTAAGTGAGGTTAAATGAAAGTATTATTATTATTATTAACTATTATTATTATTATAATTATTATTATTTATCATACGGTATATATCAAAAATAATATTGAGCAAAATTTATTGAAATATTGTCGATGTGGCCCTCCAGCAGTGCTCGGGTTGATCATGCGGCCCCCGGTAAAAATTAATTGCCCACCCCTGGTGTAGGGGCTCGACGATGGCAAAAAGTTATTGACGACAATTGTATTCTGTGTATTATCAGGTATGTTTATTTCACTGTTGTACGTAATTCCCTTTTGTCTACGATAACGGGAGAGGGGCTCGACGATGGCAAAAAGTTATTGACGACAATTGTATTCTGCGTATTATCAGTAAAGTGCAGCTGAGCAGCAATCCATGGTGTCGGTCGTGTTCCATAAAATCCACACAACGCAGAGGAAAAGACCACCGGTTACACATGTTCTTCAAGATTAGCATTGATAATAAGCAGTTAGCTTCAGTTATCAATGATAGAAGCAGCTAATGTCAGTTAGCATTGATATAAGCAGCTAGCATCGGTTAGCGCAAGCTAACATGAGACAGAATTGATAGAAGCAGCTAACATCGGTTCACATTGATTAGGCTGACCATATTGTGAAATCCCAAAAAGAGGACACATATATGCGTGCCAAGGCCGGGACTAGGTGAAAATTTGCCAACGATACTCGAACTTGCTTTATAAATAATATATTTATTTAAATAAAGCATTTTTTCTCCTCTGTTGACAGCAGTTTCGGCGCTAGAAATTTTCTAAATGGGGTCCCAGGGACCCCATCAAGTCATAAAAATGGGGTCCCACAGTAAATTTTTGGCGTTCCACTTTTTTGTAAGTGTTTTGAAAAAAAATGATAAACGTATGCACTATCCTGTTATATCTTACATTCTATATTGTGTTTTGGAAAAAGGTTGTCATAAACGTTACTTATTTCATTAAAAGAAATAATAAAAAAAGAAGACACATTAATATACATATGTAAATGTATTCAGTTATAAACATTCATTCACTTTCTTCTTTCCTTCATGGATTTAAACTTTACCGATGCTGGTAGTTTTTTCTATGTTTTTATTGAATAAGTTGTAGGTGTATTTATTTCAGTATAAAAGTGTAAAAAGTGTTTTGCTTGAGTCATGAAATGATGATAATGGTGTGCCAGGGCATACATACATTTTGTATTTAACGCTTAAATCTCTGGAGTCTACATCAACTTCAGATCTATCCCTCATTTTAAAATGTTTTAGTTTTTTTTATGTTGTTTTTTTGTTTGTTTGTTTTCCGCCCTTTTTTGTTAAAAAAAACTATGTTTTTAATGGCAAACACGCAAAATATGCAAAATCTTCCACCAAAAATATTTTTCAAAGTGGAATATTTGATGTGAAGTAATCGGAACCTTGGATAGGTCAATAATTCATAATAACATTGATTTTGATTCAATATTATGTTTTGAGCAATGACAGTTTGAAAGGAAAAAAAACTGCTTTGTTTTATTAGTCAATATTGCAACTTTTTCTCAATTACATTTCACCTTTAAGCTTTTTTATTTCACTTTTGTTATGTTTTTGTTTATTTTAATAGTATTTTTAGAATGTGCCGTGGGCCTTTAAAACATTAGCTGTGGGCCGCAAATGGCCTCCGGGGCACACTTTTGACACAGCTGCTATAGATAATAAAAAATTAAATCTGATAAATCTATGAATAAAAAGCAGAGCCTGGCGAAGCATGCGCGTTTATCATAACTCTCTCGCTCTCTCTGTCTCTGCCCCTCCCTCACGAATGCTGCTGCGTGCGCACACCTTCACAATTTGTTTTGTTTTCAACCCCTTCTTAACCCTGAACGTACATTGAAAATACACGCAACCCTAACTCAAAATGCCGGACATTTGAGGCATTTAAGAAACTCTGCCCGGCGTACAGCCCCGCAAAAGAGGACACGTCCGGGGAAAAGGGGACATATGGTCAGTCTAGCATTGATAGAAGAAGCTAGCATCAGTTAGCATTGATAGCATATGCTAGCATCAGTTAGCATTGATAGAAGTAGTTAGCATCATAATGAGTTACTGTCAGTAAGTGTTTGTTACGTTGAAATCTGCCTCACGACTGGATGTGTGTTGTCCTTTTGCACATTTTCCTCAGGATTTATGGTTCTCTTTTATGGATCTTTATGAGTAGTTTCTTTTCAAAGAGCCATTCAAAAAACTAGTTTGTTATTATTCTTTTTTTTTCATTTTTTTTTTCAGAAGTGGCTCTTTTTATCCAGGAAGTAATCACCGTTACAGTTACAAGATAAGGTTTGGATGTGATTAATTAGCATTTTCTCAATTTATACTTTATTTGTGGCAAATATTCGAAAACAGAGTTTCTCAAACATTTTTCACCAAATACAGAAAAAAATTAATTGGCTCTCCGAGTATTAGTACAGTACAGTAGCGTAGTAGGCCTAAGTATTCCTTAAAAACAAGGCAGAGGTTTTATTTAAGAATATTTATGATTTTTGGCCACTGTTTTGACACACAGTTAGAACAGTAACACCGTGTTTGAATATAGGAAAATAAAAACACTTTACTTTAATCAAGTGATTCTTTGGCGTACCAGTAGATGGAGCCTGCGTACCACTAGTAGTACACATAACAACAGTTTTAGAATCACTGTTCTAAAATATGGCGTAGTGGGTAGAGCGGCCATGCCAGAAACCTGAGGGTTGCAGGTTCGCTCCCCGCCTCTTGACATCCAAATTGCTGCCGTTGTGTCCTTGGGCAGGACACTTCACCCTTGCCCCCGGTGCCGCTCACACTGGTGAATGAATGATGAATGAATGATAGGTGGTGGTCGGAGGGGCCGTAGGCGCAAACTGGCAGCCTCGCTTCCGTCAGTCTACACCAGGGCAGCTGTGGCTACAAATGTAGCTTACCACCACCAGGTGTGAATGAATGATGGGTTCCCACTTCTCTGTGAGCGCATTGAGTATCTAATAATAGAAAATCTAATCCATTATTATTATTATAACTACAATTGTTGGGAGAAAAAATGTTAGGACTAGGACTGTAGGGCTCGGACTGTTAGGACTTAGACTGCTACGACAATGACTAGTAGGATAACGACTGTTTGGACTATGACTGATAGGGCAAAGTCTGTTGTGACTACGACTTTTAGGGCTAGGACTGTTAGGACAAAGATTGTTAGAACTACAATTGTTGGGAGAAAAATTGTTAGGACTTTGACTGTAGGGCTTGGACTGTTAGGACTTAGACTGCTATGACAAAGACTATTAGGATAACGACTGTTCGGACTATGACTGATAGGACAAAGTCTGTTATGACTACAACTTTTAGGGCTAGGACTGTTAGCACAAAGAGTGTTGGGACAGGAACTGTTAAGAGAAAGACTGTATGGACAAAGACCCATTAGCACAGGGCCACTTAGGACTATGACTGTTAGGATAAATACAGTTAGGGTAAGAAGTGTTAGGACAAAGGCTGTTAAGACAAGGACAGTTAAGAATACGACTGCCAGGACTAGGACTCTTAGGACAAAGGCTGTTGGAACTACAACTGTTACGACAAATACGTAAGACAAAACATGCTAAGACAAAGTCGTGGGACAAGAACTGTTCATACAAAGTCTGTTAAGATTAGGACTGTCAGGACAAAGACTGTTAAAACTACAATTGTTGGGAGAAAAACTGTTAGGACTAGCACTGGTAGGACTAAGATTGTTAGGATTTAGACTGCTACGACAACGAGTATTAGGATAACGACTTTTCAGACTTATTACTGATAGGAGAAAGATTCTTATGACTACGACTTTTAGGGCTACAACTGTTAGGACAAAGACTGTTAGAACTACAATTGTTAGAAGAAGAATTGTTAGGACTAGGACTGTAGGGCTCGGACTGTTAGGACTTAGACTGCTACAACAATGACTATTAGGATAACGACTGTTTGGACTATGACTGATAGGACAAAATCTGTTACGACTACAACTTTTAGTGCTAGGACTGTTAGGACGAAGACTGTTAGAACTACAATTGTTAGAAGAAGAGATGTTAGGACTAGGACTGTAAGGCTCGAACTGTTAGGACTTAGACTTCTATGACAACGACTATTAGGATAACGACTGTTCGGACTATGACTGATGGGACAAAGTCTGTTACGACTACGACTTTTAGGGCTAGGACTGTTAGGACAAAGACTGTTACAACTACAATTGTTAGAAGAAGAATTGTTAGGACGAGGACTGTAGGGCTCGGACTGTTAGGACTTAGACTGCTACAACAACGACTATTAGGAAAACGACTGTTATGACTGATAGGACAAAGTCTGTTACGACTACAACTTTTAGGGCTAGGACTGTTAGGACGAAGACAGTTAGAACTGCAATTGTTAGAAGAAGAATTGTTAGGACTAGGACTGGAGGGCTCGGAAAGTTAGGACTTAGACTGCTACGACAACGATTATTAGGATAACGACCGTTCGGACTATGACTGATAGGACAAAGTCTGTTACGACTACGACTTTTAGGGCTAAGACTGTTAGAACTACAATTGTTAGAAGAAGAATTGTTAGGACTAGGACTGTAGGGCTCGAACTGTTAGGACTTAGACTTCTACAACAACGACTATTAGGATAACGACTGTTCGGACTATGACTGATGGGACAAAGTCTGTTACGACTACAACTTTTAGGGCTAGGACTGTTAGGACAAAGACTGTTAGAACTACAATTGTTAGAAGAAGAATTGTTAGGACGAGGACTGTAGGGCTCGGACTGTTAGGACTTAGACTGCTACAACAACGACTATTAGGATAACGACTGTTATGACTGATAGGACAAAGTCAGTTACGACTACAACTTTTAGGGCTAGGACTGTTAGGACGAAGACTGTTAGAACTACAATTGTTAGAAGAAAAATTGTTAGGACGAAGACTGTTAGAACTACAATTGTTAGAAGAAGAATTGTTAGGACTAAGACTGTAGGGCTCGGACAGTTAGGACTTAGACTGCTACAACAACGACTGTTCGGACTATGACTGATAGCACAAAGTCTGTTACGACTACGACTTTTAGGGCTAGGACTGTTAGGACAAAGGCTGTTAAGAAGTAGACTGATTTGATTTGGTTGTCATTCCTTTAAAAAACTAAGAAATTGACTGAAGTATTTGGAATAGAACAGTGAAAAAATTGGATGATTATCTTCTAAAATTGTCAGTGAGGCGTGTGTGTGTGTGTGTGTGTGTGTGTGTGTGTGTGTGTGTGTGTGTGTGTGTGTGTGTGTGTGTGTGTGTGTGTGTGTGTGTGTATGTGTGTGTTTGTGTGTGTGTGGGCGAGCTGCTTTATGATGTTGTGAGGTTGCGAAGTGTGAAGGTCGCCTGCAAGTAGGATTTATTTCACCATTAAGTCCAGCAGCATCTCCTATTATAATTATTGTTATTATCAACTTCTTTGTTCGGTCAAACGTGACGTAAATGATGATAGTAAAAGTCAACAACAACAAAAATATTTGAATACTTTCATCCCTGACGACTCTTTTTGTTGTCTTGTCGTCATGGCAACAAGCGGGGTGTGCGTTTTTTGTTTTCTATCAGGAGTTACACCTGTCAATCAAATGTTCATTTGTCATTATTAGGTTGAAATTGTTATATTGGATCAATGTAAGCACTTGTATGACACAAAAGTTATGCACCACAGTTTATTTATACTCTATACGTATAGTTTTATGATCATTTCACCTCATTACACAGCCATCAAACACATTTGTTTTAAAATCACAGGTTTTATTTGGAATAAATCAACCCCATAATAATAATGATAATGATAAGGTAAGAAGAAGTACACATTTTCCAGCACAACACGTTTTAACATATCTAGGCATATTGATAATATGAACAATACTTAGAGAACAAATTAACTGATTAATTCTCATTAAACGAGCAGTAAGTGGGTGAATGTATGAATCATTGAATGATGGAACAAACGAATGAACTTATGAATAAGCAAACAAATAAATGAATAATTTAAAGGAGGAACAAGCGAATAAATACAAAAACTATGGAATTACAACTTTTAATAGCGAAAATTCATAATTCTAATACATAAATGTTTCATTAATATATTTGTCCTAATATAAATAAAACGTGTTATCATTAATTAGAATAATAATTAATAATTATATTATTATAATTATAAAAGTTATGTTATTATTATATGTATTGTATATTATTGTAATTGTGTTAAATATAATAGCAATAACAATATAATTAGTTATATATAATATAAAATATTAAATAATAAACTTATTAATATAATGTTTGATAATACTACTATTATTATTATTATTATTTTACAATATTTTTAACTTGTCATTTGACAAGCAGGTGAAGAAAAAATACAATAAACATTGATGTAAATATTACAGCAGTAGTATTTTCGTAAATAAATTAAAGAATAAATAAAAAATCAATTGTAACTTTGATTACAAAAAAAAATCATAATTCTAATTGTTGAATGAATTAATAATATAATTATTGTAATATAAATAATACATATATAATTCAAATAATTAATTTCTTTGTTATAACTATAATAGTTCTATGTTATTATTTATTATAATTATTATATATTATTATCATTAGAATAATTATGAAAGCAATACCATTATCAACTATACAAAATATAAAATATTAATTAATTATCTCATAATTAATATAGCTTTTGGTAATATTACTATTATTATTATTTTACAATATTTCTAACTGCATTGACATGCAGATGAAGAAATAATACAATACAATAAGTATTGATGTAAATATTACAGTAGTAGTATTTTTGTAAAGTAAAACTTCAAACAAATAAATAATTTAAAGAAAGAACAAGCAAATAAATAAACAAATTAATTGTAACTTTGATTAGTAAAAAAAAATCACAATTTTAATTGTCGAATGAATTAATAATATAATTATTCTAATATAAATAATACATGTCATTTATAATTAGAATAATTCATTGCATTATTATAATTGTTATAGTTCTATGTTAGAATGTATTATAATTATTATATATTATTATAATTAGAATAATTATAAAAAACATTATTAGCTGTATAAAATATTAATTAATTATTTGATAAGTAATATAGTTTTTGCTAATATTACTATTATTATTATTTGACACTATTTCTAACTGGTCATTTGACATGCAGATGAAGAAATAATACAATACAATAACTATTGATGTAAATATTACAGCAGTAGTATTTCTGTAACGTGAAACTGTACACACACACACACACACACACACACACGCCTACAACGTTCATGTTTGACGGAGGTCGGAGGTCAACCTGCTGTGCAGTGAAGAAGAAGTCATTTAGTGCACGTCCACCTGCAGCGTGCACACAGGCGGGCCACCATGGCTGAAAAAGGCCTGTGTGGGACCACCCCCCAGGAAAGCGGGAACGTGCGTGTGCAGGCCCGGCAGTAGCACATGCGTCGCTTTGACGGGCACCGGGACGGCGGGAAGGAGGACGTCTCTGGGCGCCACAGAGGCGGCGTGCGTTCGGGGTGGCCAGTCGGGGTGCTGCTGCTGGGGCGCCACGGGGAGGCGCACGACTGCGGGCGTCTGGATGAGGCTCTCGATGGCGAAGGGGTGCTTGAAGGGCGGCTGCGCGCGCACGGCCACGATGGGCTCGGCCGCCTTGAAGCGCTTCCGGCGGCGCAGGAAGCTGCCGTTGTGGAACATGTCCCCGCAGAGGGGGTGCAGCGCCCACAGGCCGCCCTTGCCGGGGTGCTCGGCCCTGCGGGGCATCTTGACGAAGCAGTCGTTGAAGGACAAGTTGTGTCGTAAGGAGTTCTGCCAGCGCCGGGTGTTGCTGCGGTAGAAGGGGAAGTGGTCCATGATGAACTTGTAGATGGCGCTCAGCGGGAGCATCTTGTCCGGGCTGCTCTGGATGGCCATGGCGGTCAGGCTGATGTACGAGTAAGGGGGCTTGTGCTCGCCGTACTCGCTCCTGCTCGGCCGGGGCATGGCAACCCCTCCACAGTCCCCCCCTCCCACGGTGCACACCCTGGGCTCACTTGGCGGGTAGACTGTGCCAAGAGTGGCGCGCCTCTGCATGTCATCAAGTTGCAAGGGGGGGTGGGGGTAGGTTGACTTGGCCACTCATAGGGAAGGAGGAGGCGGAGTTACGCCTGTCAATCACTGATCTCTGCATGTCTGCTCACTGTCCAATTATTTTGTATCTTTCTTCAATGGTGCATTCAGGGACTGTCGGCAAAAAGCAGCTTATTCATTCCACACACGCGTGCTTTAATCCCGCGGCAGCCGGGAACGTGTTTGCAGAGGATTTGGACTCCGTCGTCTCCAAAACTTTCTTGATTTTCATTGAAGAAGACCTTAGACCTTTTCTTTTCTCGCATGTCTTCGTTACAAATGGACACCGTTAAGAGTTTCTTGTTTGCTTCCACCTGCTCGTGTTTGTTTTGTTGCGTCAGCACGTTTCCTTACAGCCCGTGGTCGTTAAAAGGTTGAGTTGCGAACACCAGACCGGAGAGACCGCGGACACTTTCTAAAAGTAAGACGGATGAAGGTTTGACGGCCCTCATCTGCATAACGACCTAAATAATAACAATGTCATTTGCACATCACTGACCGGCTAATTGTGGCATCATTACTTTCACCGTTAATGGCGCTAACGAGGCCACGTAATCATGTGACCACTTGACCGTCCAAACAATCGCATTAACGATCTTCGACATCAACAAAACGCTTCTGGAACTTTCTACCTGCTACTTCCTCACGTGGCCTAAAAGCAGGGCCGCGAGTTTCTTTGAAAACTGGTTAGCTAAATAGGTTAGCTTACAGAAAAGTTGTTAGTTTGGCCTAATTCAAGATGAGTTCGACAAATGGGTTAGCTTCATTGAAGACTTATTAGTTAAATAGTTTAGCTCAATTGAAGACGAGGTTAGCTCATATGAAAACTAGCTTGTTTAGCCTAATTCAAAATTAGTTGAATAGGTTAGCTTCATTGAAGACTAATTAGTTCAAAACGTTAGCTCCATTGAAGCCTAGCTATGTTAGGTTACATGAAAACTAGCTAGTTTAGCCTAATTCAAAATGAGTTGAATAGGTTAGCTTCATTGAAGACTAATTAGTTCAAAACGTTAGCTCCATTGAAGCCTAGCTATGTTAGGTTACATGAAAACTAGCTAGTTTAGCCTAATTCAAAAGGAGTTAGATAAATAGGTAAACTTCATGGAATACTAATTAGTTCAATAGGTTAGTTCCATTGAAGACTAGGTTAGCTTGCGTGAAAACTAGCTCTAGTTTAGCCTAATTCAAAATTAGTTGAATAAGTTAGCTTCATTGAAGACTAATTAGTTCAAAACGTTAGCTCCATTGAAGACTTGGTTAGCTTCCATGAAAATTAGCCAGTTTAGCCTAATTCAAAATGAGTTAGATAAATAGGTAAACTTCAAGGAAGAGTAATTAGTTTAATAGGTTAGTTCCATTGAAGACTGGGTTAGCTTCATTGAAGACTAATTACTTCAAAACATTAGCTCTATTGAAGACTAGGTTAGCTTATATGACAATTATCTAGTTCAGCCTAATTCAAAATGAGTTTAATAGGTTATCTTCATTGAAGACTAATTCGTTCAAAACCTTAGCTCCATTGAAGACTTTGTTAGCTTCCATGAAAACTAGCTAGTTTAGCCTAATTCAAAATGAGTTAGCTAAATAGGTAAACTTCATGGAAGAGTAATTATTTAATAGGTTAGTTCCATTGAAGACTAGGTTAGCTTGCATGAAAACTGGTCAGTTCAGCCTAATTCAAGATGAGTGCGATAAATAGGTTATCTTAATTCAAGACTAATTAGTTCAATAGGTTAGCACCATTGAAAACGAGGTTAGCTTATATGAAAACTAGCTAGTTTAGCCTAATTCAAAATGAGTTAAATAGGTTTGCTTCATTGAAGACTAATTAGTTCAAAATGTTAGCTCCATTGAAGCCTGGGTTAGATTACATGAAAACTAGCTAGTTTAGCCTTATTCAAAAGGAGTTAGATGAATAGGTAAACTTCATGGAAGACTAATTAGTTCAATAGGTTAGTTCCAATGAAGACTAGGTTAGCTTGCGTGAAAACTAGCTCTAGTTTAGCCTAATTCAAAATGAGTTGAATAAGTTAGCTTCATTGAAGACTAATTAGTTCAAAACGTTAGCTCCATTGAAGACTTGGTTAGCTTCCATGAAAACTAGCCAGTTTAGCCTAATTCAAAATGAGTTAGCTAAATAGGTAAACTTCAAGGAAGAGTAATTAGTTTAATAGGTTAGTTCCATTGAAGACTGGGTTAGCTTAATTGAAGACTAATTAGTTCAAAACATTAGCTCTATTGAAAACTAGGTTAGCTTATGTGACAATTAGCTAGTTTGCCTAATTAAAAATGAGTTTAATAGGTTATCTTCATTGAAGACTAATTCGTTCAAAACCTTAGCTCCATTGAAGACTTTGTTAGCTTCCATGAAAACTAGCTAGTTTAGCCTAATTCAAAATGAGTTAGCTAAATAGGTAAACTTCATGGAAGAGTAATTAGTTTAATAGGTTAGTTCCATTGAAGACTGGGTTAGCATCATTGAAGACTAATTAGTTCAAAACATTAGCTCTATTGAAGACTAGGTTAACTTATATGACAATTAGCTAGTTTAGCCTAATTCAAAATGAGTTTAATAGGTTATCTTCATTGAAGACTAATTCGTTGAAAACCTTAGCTCCATTGAAGTCTTTGCTAGCTCCCATGAAAACTAGCTAGTTTAGCCTAATTCAAAAGGAGTTAGCTAAATAGATAAACTTCATGGAAGAGTAATTAGTTTAATAGGTTAGTTCCATTGAAGACTAGGTTAGGTTGCATGAAAACTGGTCAGTTCAGCCTAATTCATGATGAGTTTGATAAATAGGTTATCTTAATTAAAGACTAATTAGTTCAATAGGTTAGCACCATTGAAGACGAGGTTAGCTTACATGAAAACTAGCTAGTTTAGCCTAATTCAAAATGAGTTAAATAGCTTAGCTTCATTGAAGACTAATTAGTTCAAAATGTTAGCTCCATTGAAGCCTGGGTTAGATTACATGAAAACTAGCTAGTTTAGCCTTATTCAAAAGGAGTTAGAGAAATAGGTAAACTTCATGGAAGACTAATTAGTTCAATAGGTTAGTTCCATTGAAGACTAGGTTAGCTTGCATGAAAACTAGCTAGTTTAGCCTAATTCAAAATGAGTTGAATAAGTTAGCTTCATTGAAGACTAATTAGTTCAAAATGTTAGCTCCATTGAAGACTTGGTTAGCTTCCATGAAAACTAGCCAGTTTAGCCTAATTAAAAAAGAGTTAGCTAAATAGGAAACTTCAAGGAAGAGTAATTAGTTTAATAGGTTAGTTCCATTGAAGACTGGGTTAGCTTCATTGAAGACTAATTAGTTCAAAACATTAGCTCTATTGAAGACCATGTTAGCTTATATGACAATTAGCTAGTTTAGCCTAATTCAAAATGAGTTTAATAGGTTATCTTTATTGAAGACTAATTCGTTCAAAACCTTAGCTCCATTGAAGACTTTGTTAGCTTCCATGAAAACTAGCTAGTTTAGCCTAATTCAAAATGAGTTAGCTAAATAGGTAAACTTCATGGAAGAGTAATTAGTTTAATAGATTAGTTCCATTGAAGACTGGGTTAGCTTCATTGAAGACTAATTAGTTCAAAACATTAGCTCTATTGAAGACCATGTTAGCTTATATGACAATTAGCTAGTTTAGCCTAATTCAAAATGAGTTTAATAGGTTATCTTCATTGAAGACTAATTCGTTCAAAATCTTAGCTCCATTGAAGACTTTGTTAGCTTCCATGAAAACTAGCTAGTTTAGCCTAATTCAAAATGAGTTAGCTAAATAGGTAAACTTCATGGAAGAGTAATAAGTTTAATAGGTTAGTTCCATTGAAGACTAGGTTAGCTTGCATGAAAACTGGTCAGTTCAGCCTAATTCAAGATGAGTTCGATAAATAGGTTATCTTAATTCAAGACTAATTAGTTCAATAGGTTAGCACCATTGAAGACGAGGTTAGCTTACATGAAAACTAGCTAGTTTAGCCTAATTCAAAATGAGTTAAATAGGTTAGCTTCATTGAAGACTAATTAGTTCAAAATGTTAGCTCCATTGAAGCCTGGGTTGGATTACATGAAAACTAGCTAGTTTAGCCTTATTCAAAAGGAGTTAGATAAATAGGTAAACTTCATGGAAGACTAATTAGTTTAATAGGTTAGTTCCATTGAAGACTAGGTTAGGTTGCATGAAAACTGGTCAGTTCAGCCTAATTCATGATGAGTTTGATAAATAGGTTATCTTAATTAAAGACTAATTAGTTCAATAGGTTAGCACCATTGAAGACGAGGTTAGCTTACATGAAAACTAGCTAGTTTAGCCTAATTCAAAATGAGTTAAATAGCTTAGCTTCATTGAAGACTAATTAGTTCAAAATGTTAGCTCCATTGAAGCCTGGGTTAGATTACATGAAAACTAGCTAGTTTAGCCTTATTCAAAAGGAGTTAGAGAAATAGGTAAACTTCATGGAAGACTAATTAGTTCAATAGGTTAGTTCCATTGAAGACTAGGTTAGCTTGCATGAAAACTAGCTAGTTTAGCCTAATTCAAAATGAGTTGAATAAGTTAGCTTCATTGAAGACTAATTAGTTCAAAATGTTAGCTCCATTGAAGACTTGGTTAGCTTCCATGAAAACTAGCCAGTTTAGCCTAATTAAAAAAGAGTTAGCTAAATAGGAAACTTCAAGGAAGAGTAATTAGTTTAATAGGTTAGTTCCATTGAAGACTGGGTTAGCTTCATTGAAGACTAATTAGTTCAAAACATTAGCTCTATTGAAGACCATGTTAGCTTATATGACAATTAGCTAGTTTAGCCTAATTCAAAATGAGTTTAATAGGTTATCTTTATTGAAGACTAATTCGTTCAAAACCTTAGCTCCATTGAAGACTTTGTTAGCTTCCATGAAAACTAGCTAGTTTAGCCTAATTCAAAATGAGTTAGCTAAATAGGTAAACTTCATGGAAGAGTAATTAGTTTAATAGATTAGTTCCATTGAAGACTGGGTTAGCTTCATTGAAGACTAATTAGTTCAAAACATTAGCTCTATTGAAGACCATGTTAGCTTATATGACAATTAGCTAGTTTAGCCTAATTCAAAATGAGTTTAATAGGTTATCTTCATTGAAGACTAATTCGTTCAAAATCTTAGCTCCATTGAAGACTTTGTTAGCTTCCATGAAAACTAGCTAGTTTAGCCTAATTCAAAATGAGTTAGCTAAATAGGTAAACTTCATGGAAGAGTAATAAGTTTAATAGGTTAGTTCCATTGAAGACTAGGTTAGCTTGCATGAAAACTGGTCAGTTCAGCCTAATTCAAGATGAGTTCGATAAATAGGTTATCTTAATTCAAGACTAATTAGTTCAATAGGTTAGCACCATTGAAGACGAGGTTAGCTTACATGAAAACTAGCTAGTTTAGCCTAATTCAAAATGAGTTAAATAGGTTAGCTTCATTGAAGACTAATTAGTTCAAAATGTTAGCTCCATTGAAGCCTGGGTTGGATTACATGAAAACTAGCTAGTTTAGCCTTATTCAAAAGGAGTTAGATAAATAGGTAAACTTCATGGAAGACTAATTAGTTCAATAGGTTAGTTCCATTGAAGACTAGGTTAGCTTGCATGAAAACTAGCTAGTTTAGCCTAATTCAAAATGAGTTGAATAAGTTAGCTTCATGGAAGACTAATTCGTTCAAAACATTAGCTCCATTGAAGACTTGGTTAGCTTCCATGAAATTTAGCTAGTTTAGCCTAATTCAAACTGAGTTGAATAAGTTAGCTTCATTGAAGACTAATTTGTTCAAACCCTTGGTTGACCGGTGAAATTAGTTAGCTAGTTAGAGATCATTTAGCTTAGTTAGTTCAATATGGTATTTTTTATTGAGTACCAGTTAGTTCAATAGGTTGTTAGCTTAGTTCGTTCAAAAGGGTATTTTATAGAGTACTAGTTAGTTCAATAGGTTTGCTTCATTGAGGATTAGTTTGTTAACTATTTTAGCTTGATTGAAAACTAGTTTGCTAAATAAGTTAGCTTAATTGAAAACTAGTAAGATAAAAATGTTAGCACTGTCAATTCAATAGGATAACCTAATTAAAGAATTGTTGGTTCAATAGGTTAGCCTTATTGAAAAATACTTGGTAAATAGATTAGCTTGGTGGAATACAAGTTACATAGAGACGTTAACTTACTGATTATTTTAATTGAGGACTAGTTAGTTTAATAGGTTAGCGTTACTAAACACCACTTAGTTAAATAAGATCGATTGATCAGTTCAACATGTTTGCTTTATTGAGGATTAGTTGGTTCAATAGGTTTGTGTCACTACAGACTACTTTGTTAACGAGGCTACCACAATTGAAATCTTCTTAAAAAGGATAGCTAACTGATGGCGAGGTAGGTCAATGGAAAATAGGTTTGTGTCACTAAATACAATTTAACTACTATTCAGTTAAGTGGGTCTATGTATTTGAGGTCTAGTTGGTTCAATGGGATTGCTAACTGATGACCATTTAGTTAAATAGACCAGCATCATTTAAAACTAGTCATTTCAATAGATTAGCTTAATTGAAAATCGGCTATGTCAATAGGTTTGTGTCACTACATACAATTGAATTTCTATTCAGTTAACTAGGTCTTCGTATTTTAGGACTAGTTGGTTCAATAGGATTGCTAACTGATGACCATTTAGTTAAATAGACCAGCATCATTTAAAACTAGTCATTTCAATAGATTAGCTTAATTGAAGATCGGTTATGTCAATAGGTTTGTTTCACTAAATACAACTGAATTACTATTCAGTTAACTAGGTCAACGTATTTGAGGACTAGTTGGTTCAATCGGATTGCTAACTGTTGACCATTTAATTAACTAGACCATCATCATTTATAACTAGTCATTTCAATAGATTAGCTTAATTGAAGATCGGTTATGTCAATAGGTTTGTGTCACTAAATACAACTGAATTACTATTCAGTTAACTAGGACAACGTATTTGAGGACTAGTTGGTTCAATAGGATTGCTAACTGATGACCATTTAGTTAAATAGACCAGCATCATTTAAAACTAGTCATTTCAATAGATTAGCTTAATTGAAGATCGGTTATGTCAATAGGTTTGTTTCACTAAATACAACTGAATTACTATTCAGTTAACTAGGTCAACGTATTTGAGGACTAGTTGGTTCAATCGGATTGCTAACTGTTGACCATTTAATTAACTAGACCAGCATCATTTATAACTAGTCATTTCAATAGATTAGCTTAATTGAAGATCGGTTATGTCAATAGGTTTGTGTCACTAAATACAACTGAATTACTATTCAGTTAACTAGGACAACGTATTTGAGGACTAGTTGGTTCAATAGGATTGCTAACTGATGACCATTTAGTTAAATAGACCAGCATCATTTAAAACTAGTCATTTCAATAGATTAGCTTAATTGAAGATCGGTTATGTCAATAGGTTTGTTTCACTAAATACAACTGAATTACTATTCAGTTAACTAGGTCAACGTATTTGAGGACTAGTTGGTTCAATAGGATTGCTAACTGATGACCATTTAGTTATATGGACCAGCATCATTTAAAACTAGTCATTTCAATAGATTAGCTTAATTGAAGATCGGTTATGTCAATAGGTTTGTGTCACTAAATACAACTGAATTACTATTCAGTTAACTAGGTCAACGTATTTGAGGACTAGTTGGTTCAATAGGATTGCTAACTGTTGACCATTTAATTAACTAGACCAGCATCATTTATAACTAGTCATTTCAATAGATTAGCTTAATTGAAGATCGGTTATGTCAATAGGTTTGTGTCACTACATACAATTGAATTACTATTCAGTTAACTAGGTCTTCGTATTTGAGGTCTAGTTGGTTCAATAGGATTGCTAACTGATGACCATTTAGTTAAATGGACCAGCATCATTTAAAACTAGTCATTTCAATAAATTTGCTTAATTGAAGATCGGTTATGTCAATAGGTTTGTGTCACTACATACAATTGAATCACTATTCAGTTAACTAGGTCAACATATTTGAGGACTAGTTGGTTCAATAGGATTGCTAACTGATGACCATTTAGTTAAATAGACCAGCATCATTTAAAACTAGTCATTTCAATAGATTAGCTTAATTAAAGATCGGTTATGTCAATAGGTTTGTGTCACTACATACAATTGAATTACTATTCAGTTAACTAGGTCTTCGTATTTGAGGTCTAGTTGGTTCAATAGGATTGCTAACTGATGACCATTTAGTTAAATGGACCAGCATCATTTAAAACTAGTCATTTCAATAAATTTGCTTAATTGAAGATCGGTTATGTCAATAGGTTTGTTTCACTAAATACAACTGAATTACTATTCAGTTAACTAGGTCAACGTATTTGAGGACTAGTTGGTTCAATAGGATTGCTAACTGTTTACCATTTAATTAACTAGACCAGCATCATTTATAACTAGTCATTTCAATAGATTAGCTTAATTGAAGATCGGTTATGTCAATAGGTTTGTGTCACTAAATACAACTGAATTACTACTCAGTTAACTAGGACAACGTATTTGAGGACTAGTTGGTTCAATAGGATTGCTAACTGATGACCATTTAGTTAAATAGACCACCATCATTTAAAACTAGTCATTTCAATAGATTAGCTTAATTGAAGATCGGTTATGTCAATAGGTTTGTGTCACTAAATACAACTGAATTACTATTCAGTTAACTAGGTCAACGTATTTGAGGACTAGTTGGTTCAATAGGATGTAGTGAAGTGAATTATATTTATATAGCGCTTTTCTCTAGTGACTCAAAGCGCTTTTGCATTGTGAAACCCATTATCTAAGTTACATTTAAACCAGTGTGTGTGGCACTGGGAGCAGGTGGGTAAAGTGTCTTGCCCAAGGACACAACGGCAGTGACTAGGTTGGCAGAAGCGGGGATCAAACCTGGAACCCTCAAGTTGCTGGCACGGCTACTCTACCAACCGAGCTAGTCAGTTAACTAGGTCTTCGTATTTGAGGACTAGTTGGTTCAATAGGATTGCTAACTGATGACCATTTAGTTAAATAGACCAGCATCATTTATAACTAGTTAGTTAAATAGGTTAACTAAAAAAAAGTCAGTTTACTATGTTAGCTTAATTGAAGACTAGTTAATGTGTTAAGTGTGTGCCACTAAATACTGGTTAGTTAACCAGGCTACTACACTTTAATTACTAGTCAGTTAAATAGGTCGACGTCATTTAAGACTAATTAGTTCAACTAATGATGACCAGTTAGTTGGCATTAGTTGACAAGAGACTTTGTATTTGGCTGTCATCACTTAAGGCGTTGACTTACGCACAAACCCACAACAAACAAATCAATCAATCAATGTTTATTTATATAGCCCTAAATCACAAGTGTCTCAAAGGGCTGTACAAGCCACAACGACATCCTCGGTACAGAGCCCACATACGGGCAAGGAAAAACTCACCCCAGTGGGACGTCGGTGAATGACTATGAGAAACCTTGGAGAGGACCGCATATGTGGGTAACCCCCCCCTCTAGTGGAGACCGAAAGCAATGGATGTCGAGTGGGTCTGACATAATATTGTGAAAGTCCAGTCCACAGTGGATCCAACACATCAGCGGGAGTCCAGTCCACAGCGGGGCCAACAGGAAACCATCCCGAGCGGAGACGGGTCAGCAGCGCAGAGATGTCCCCAACCG
This sequence comes from Entelurus aequoreus, assembly GCF_033978785.1. Taxonomy (NCBI): domain Eukaryota; kingdom Metazoa; phylum Chordata; class Actinopteri; order Syngnathiformes; family Syngnathidae; genus Entelurus; species Entelurus aequoreus. The sequence goes on from NC_084732.1 coordinate 14,284,935, forward strand.
ATGCACAGGCTAGTGGTCCACCCGGGGTCCCGACTCTGGACAGCCAGCACTTCATCCATGGCCACCGGACCTATGCAACTCCCCCTCGCAAGGGACAGGGGAGAAGAGGAGAGAAGAAAAGAAACGGCAGATCAACTGGTCTAAAAAAGGGGGGTCTATTTAAAGGCTAGATTATACAAATGAGTTTTAAGATGGGACTTAAATGCTTCTACTGAGGTAGCATCTCTAACTGTTACCGGGAGGGCATTCCAGAGTACTGGAGCCCGAATAGAAAACGCTCTATAGCCCGCAGACTTTTTTTTGGCTCTGGGAATCACTAATAAGCCGGAGTTCTTTGAACGCAGATTTCTTGTCGGGACATATGGTACAATACAATCGGCGAGATAGGCTGTAGCTAAACCGTGTAGTATTTTTTACGTAAGTAGTAACACCTTAAAGTCGCATCTTAAGTGCACAGGAAGCCAGTGCAAGTGAGCCAGTATAGGCGTAATATGATCAAACTTTCTTGTTTTTGTCAAAAGCCTTGCAGCCGCATTTTGTACCAACTGTAATCTTTTAATGCTAGACATAGGGAGACCCGAAAATAATACGTTACAGTAATCGAGACGAGACGTAACGAACGCATGAATAATGATCTCAGCGTCGCTAGTGGACAAGATGGAACGAATTTTAGCGATATTACGGAGATGAAAGAAGGCCGTTTTAGTAACACTCTTAATGTGTGACTCAAACGAGAGAGTTGGGTCGAAGATAATACCCAGATTCTTTACCGAGTCTCCTTGTGTAATTGTTTGGTTGTCAAATGTTAAGGTGGTATTATTAAATAGATGTTGGTGTCTAGCAGGACCGATAATCAGCATTTCCGTTTTCTTAGCGTTGAGTTGCAAAAAGTTAGCGGACATCCATTGTTTAATTTCATTAAGACACGCCTCCAGCTGACTACAATACGGCGTGTTGGTCAGCTTTAGGGGCATGTAGAGTTGAGTGTCATCAGCATAACAGTGAAAGCTAACACCGTATTTGCGTATGATGTCACCCAGCGGCAGCATGTAAATACTAAAGAGTGCAGGGCCAAGAACCGAACCCTGGGGAACTCCGCACGTTACCTTGACATAGTCCGAGGTCACATTGTTATGGGAGACGCACTGCATCCTGTCAGTAAGATAAGAGTTAAACCAAGACAAGGCTAAGTCTGACATACCAATACGTGTTTTGATACGCTCTAATAAAATATTATGATCGACGGTATCGAAAGCGGCGCTAAGATCAAGAAGCAGAGCCATTTGTACAAGTACATTTGCCAGCAAAGGAGCTCTGCATAAAACTTCATTGTGGAGGGAGGTGTGGCCAGTGCGCCTGCAGGAGCAAAGGTCACCGCCTCTGTCTATGGTGCTGAGGACGAGCACCATCGGATAGGGGTGCTGACGGCGAGACACAGCTGGCAGGTGATTAGATTTCACAGTTGGTACGTGCTAATCTAATCATCTGTTGTCTTTAACAGTAAGCGTCCGGGAGGAGGAAGGAAAGAGGCATGACACAGAGGACTGAAAAGTCGAGTGTCATGTGAATTTATTGTGGAAAAATAAAACCATTGTCAAACCAGAACAACGGTCTCCAGCTGACGTGTGTGATCCACCAAACCTACTAGGAGGAAACTTCCTCACTCATTAATCAAAGCTTCTCCTGTCTCCTGTCTTTAATAGAGCTGCAGAAAGCTGCTATTGGTCCTGGTGATGAGCAGCCAGTGCTATAAATCCCAGTCACAACAGACGTAATGAAGTTGTATCACACTCACTGACCTAGCATCTCAAAGGCTTTAGCGGAGCACACACGCGGAATAATGAGCTCATCCTGAGCGAGGGTGGCAAGGCTTAATTCTTCCAGCTCGGCAAGGTTGTCTGAGCACCAGCGGCTTTCATAAACTTTTGTTGTCTTCCTTCATTTACAGTAGGTGCGGTTGTTATTTTCTCATCCTTCACTCTAAGTGTGGGTACAAAACTGGTGAAGAATGCACTATGCACCTCATAAGTCGGAAAGAGATAGAGATGATACAATATTTTCTGCTCACAGATGTTACAACTGGTGGTTGTTTGAGCACACTGCTGCTAGTTCTGGTTAGTCCCACTCCTTAATGCTTCGGTCACACGCAGGATTCTCACAGGGATGAGGAAAAATACAGACTTACCTGCTGTACAAATCAACTTCCTGATTGCCATGTTAGATGCTCTATATTCTAAAATAACCTATCCATCCCCATCCATTTTCTACCGCTTGTCCCTTTTGGGGTCGCGGGGGGTGCTGGAGTCTATCTCAGCTGCATTTGGGCGGAAGGCGGGGTGCACCCTGGACAAGTCGCCACCTCATCAGAGGGCCAACACAGATAGACAGACAACATTCACACTCACATTCACACACTAGGGCCAATTTAGTGTTGCCAATCAACCTAACCCCAGGTGCATACCTTTATATACTCTTATATGTTATATATTCATATACATATATGTTCATAGTTTATATATACATGTATATAATCTTATCTCATATATGTATATCTATCTATCCATCTATCTATCTATCTATCATCTATTGATTGATTGATTGAAACTTTTATTAGTAGACTGCACAGTTCAGTACATATTCCGTGCAATTGACCACTAAATGGCAACACCCGAATAAGTTTTTCAACTTGTTTAAGTCGGGGGTCCACGTTAATCAATTCATGGTGTCTATCCGTCTATATATATATATATATATATATATATATATATATATATATATATATATATATATATATATATATATATATATATATATATATATATATATATATATATATATATATATATATATATATATATATATATATATATATATATATATATGTATATGTGTATATATATATATATATATATATATATATATATATATATATATATATATATATGTATATATATATATATATATATATATATATATATGTATATGTATTTGTATATATATGTATTTGTATATATATATATATATATGTATATGTATTTGTATATATATATATATATATATATATATATATATATATATATATATATATATATATATATATATATATATATATATATATATATATATATATATATATATATATATACACACACAGCAGCCAACTTTACTACAACATGGCAGCGCTTGGAAGTAGGCATCATGGCAGGCTGCACAGTTTCACCCCTGATTTTCACAATGGCCATGGAAGTCATCATGAGGGCCTCAAGGTGGGTGGTGGGTGGTGAACGAACCAGGGCTGTGCTCCGTCTTCCACCTATCAGGGCTTACATGGACGACATGACAACACTAACCACTACTGCAGCATGCACTAAGCGTCTACTTGGAAAGCTGCAGGAGAACATCGAGTGGGCCCGAATGAAATTCAAGCCTAGTAAATCTCGAAGCATCTCCATAATCAAGGGGGTGCTGAGAGATACAAGGTTCTACATCGGCAAAGACCCTATTCCAACGGTGTCTGAGCAGCCTGTCAAAAGCCTGGGCAGATGGTACAATGCAAGCCTCAAGGACAAACAACAAACAGAACAACTAAGGCAAGAGATCGCGAAGAGCCTGGATAACATAGACAAGACTCTACTGCCAGGGAAACTGAAGCTTTGGTGCCTACAATTTGGACTCTCACTGTGTATGAAGTTCCAGTAACCACTGTGGAGAAGATGGAGCGAACCATCACTTCATATGCAAAAAAGTGGCTTGGCATTCCACAATGTCTAAGTAACATCGGCCTCTACGGCAAAGGGATCCTGGAGCTACCTCTCACTAGTCTAACTGAGGAATACAAGTGTTCTAAAGTTAGACTCCAGATGACACTGAAGGACTCCAGAAACAAGACCATTAGCACTGTAGCACCGCCCCTAGTAACTGGGCGGAAGTGGACACCGTCCGATGCGGTGCAGCAAGCTACAGCAGCCCTGAGGCACAGAGACATCGTGGGAAAGGTCCAACAGGGAAGAGGAGGCTTTGGCCTGACTGCAAGAGAACCATCCTGGAAAAATGCTACAACATCAGAGCGGAGGACGCTGGTGGTGGAGGAGGTGCGTCGCCAGGAGGAGGTCTTAAGGAGTGCGAAGGCTGTCTCTCTCGCCAAACAGGGGCAATGGATGCAGTGGGAAGGAGTGGAGAGGAGAAAGATAAGCTGGAAGGAGCTATGGCAGATGGAAGCAAGTAAAATCAGCTTTATCATCAGAGCAACGTATGATGTGCTCCCATCACCAAAGAATCTCCATCAGTGGTATGGCGAGGATCCAATCTGTGCCCTCTGCCCAACTCCAGCAACCCTCAGACACATCATGACAGGATGTAAGACGAGCCTCACGCAGGGGAGATACACTTGGCGACACAACCAGGTCCTCAAGAGCTTGGCATCAGCCCTGGAGAGCATGCGTGGTGCCGTCAACTCCTTGCCACCAAGAGTATCCAATCCCATGAAGACAACAATGTTTGTCCGAGAGGGCGGGAAAACACCCAAACAGCTTTCCACCAAACCAGAAGCAGGACACCTATACAGGGCCCGCGACTGGAAGATGCTGGCAGACATCGGCAAACAACTGGTTTTCCCACCTGAGATTGCTTCTACCAACCTCAGGCCAGACTTGGTGCTCTGGTCCCCTTCGGTGAAGACTGCTTACGTCATAGAGCTCACAGTCCCATGGGAGAACTCTGTGGAGGAGGCCTATGAACGTAAAAAGCTGCGCTACTCAAAGCTAGCAGAAGAAGCGAGGCAGCGTGGCTGGAACACCAAAGTCTATCCAGTTGAAGTGGGATGCAAGAGGATTTGTGGCGTCGTCTACCATCAGACTGCTGAGGGAACTCGGCAGCCACGGTCAGGCCCTGCGGAGGACCATCAGAGCAGTCTCAGAGGCAGCCGAAAGAAGCAGCCAGTGGATTTGGCTCAAGCGGAAGGACCCCAGTTGGGCCCCAAAAACAGCAGTATAACAGGGTGAATTTCAGGAACAGTTGAGCACGGGACACAAGCTGAGGACTGATCATCCTTCGGCGGGCCACCTTTGTGGAGGGTGTATAGTGTTTGAAGGCCGAAACACCCAATGATGCAAGGGCACACTACTGAAGATGTGTCGCTTGTCCAATTGTCCTGGAATTCAACCCTGACCAAGTCTCATATCCCATACAACTCACAAGAACACCCCACCCCCCACACCCCCACGTTGTCTGTCTACCACTCTCAACAACAAGGACATCTCGAGTGAGTACTCTCCACATTTGGCACAAGGGACTGTTCAACATCTCATCCTGTGTTTTTTGATTCTGAGATATATATATAAATATATATATATACAGGTATATATATATATATATATATATATATATATATATATATATATATATATATATATATATATATATATATATATATATATATATATATATATATATATATATATATATATATATATATATATATATATATATATATATATCAATCAATCAATCAATGTTTATTTATATAGCCCTAAATCACAAGTGTCTCAAAGGGCTGTACAAGCCACAACGACATCCTCGGTACAGAGCCCACATACGGGCAAGGAAAAACTCACCCCAGTGGGACGTCGGTGAATGACTATGAGAAACCTTGGAGAGGACCGCATATGTGGGTAACCCCCCCCCTCTAGGGGAGACCGAAAGCAACGGATGTCGAGTGGGTCTGACATAACATTGTGAAAGTCCAGTCCACAGTGGATCCAACACATCAGCGGGAGTCCAGTCCACAGCGGGGCCAACAGGAAACCATCCCGAGCGGAGACGGGTCAGCAGCGCAGAGATGTCCCCAACCGATGCACAGGCTAGTGGTCCACCCGGGGTCCCGGCTCTGGACAGCCAGCACTTCATCCATGGCCACCGGACCTATGCGACTCCCCCTCGCAAGGGACAGGGTAGAAGAGGAGAGAAGAAAAGAAACGGCAGATCAACTGGTCTAAAAAAGGGGGGGTCTATTTAAAGGCTAGATTATACAAATGAGTTTTAAGATGGGACTTAAATGCTTCTACTGAGGTAGCATCTCTAACTGTTACCGGGAGGGCATTCCAGAGTACTGGAGCCCGAATAGAAAACGCTCTATAGCCCGCAGACTTTTTTTTGGCTCTGGGAATCACTAATAAGCCGGAGTTCTTTGAACGCAGATTTCTTGTCGGGACATATGGTACAATACAATCCGCGAGATAGGCTGGAGCTAAACCGTGTAATATTTTATACGTAAGTAGTAAAACCTTAAAGTCGCATCTTAAGTGCACAGGAAGCCAGTGCAAGTGAGCCAGTATAGGCGTAATATGATCAAACTTTCTTGTTTTTGTCAAAAGCCTTGCAGCCGCATTTTGTACCAACTGTAATCTTTTAATGCTAGACATAGGGAGGCCCGAAAATAATACGTTACAGTAATCGAGACGAGACGTAACGAACGCATGAATAATGATCTCAGCGTCGCTAGTGGACAAGATGGAACGAATTTTAGCGATATTACGGAGATGAAAGAAGGCCGTTTTAGTAACACTCTTAATGTGTGACTCAAACGAGAGAGTTGGGTCGAAGATAATACCCAGATTCTTTACCGAGTCTCCTTGTTTAATTGTTTGGTTGTCAAATGTTAAGGTGG
>NC_084732.1:14294098-14349098 GCF_033978785.1 Entelurus aequoreus
CCGCCCAGTTGTTTGCTAGTTTGGCGTGTCGGGAAGCGAGCTGTCTTGTTAGCTTCCTGAGTTAGCCTAACGTTCGCTCATCTTCGTCTTCTTTGGGCTCCCGAAGCCTCCATCATGGCGTACCAGCTGTACAGGAACACCACGCTGGGAAACAGCCTTCAGGAGAGCCTGGACGAGCTCATCCAGGTGACTCCTCGCTAACGCTACCTAGCTTCCGTTAGCCTCGCCGAATATTAGCCGGGAAGCTTTTTTTTTTTTGTCGTCACTTTAATATATTTTATTGACACTATTAATTCAGTTTAATAATTTACTTGTGTCATGAATTATTTACAATATTGTCAAATGTGTATTTGGCGCTTCCACAGTCTTATGTATAGGTTCAAAGCAGCCTGGCTATGTCGTCACAGGAATAAAGCAGTTTAAGCAAACGTACGTTCATGAGGCGTATTTATTTTGTGTGTAAAATTTCGAAAAAACAACACTTTTTTTTCTTTTTTTTAAATCAATTCCAGTGATATAAGTATCATTTTCCTGTGATAAACATTACCTCAAGAAACACGTCAATAATGAATAAAGCAAAACATGTTCTAGACAAAAAATCACTTCATATTCTCTACTGCTCGCTAGGGTTACCATACCTGAGTTATTGTGTAGAAATATGGGGAAACAACTACAAAAGTACACTTCATTCATTAACGGTGTTACAAAACAGATCAGTTAGAATAGTACATCATGTTGGATATAGAGAACATACAACCCCTTTATTTATTGAATCAAAAATACTGAAATTCCACAACATAGTGAATTTGCAAAGTGCTAAAATTATACACAAAGCAAACTATAACCTGCTACCCAAGAATATACAACAATTCTTCTCAAAAAAAGAGGAGAAATATAATCTTATAGAGAAAAATGCAATTTAAAACATTTGTACGGACGTACAACACTTAAGACCTTCAGTATATCAGTGTGTGGAATTAAATTATGGAATGTATTAAGCAAAGCAATCAAACAACGTACTAATATGTTCCACTTCAAGAAACTATTCAAACTTAAAGTGTTTACAAAGTACAAAGAAGGAGAACCATGATAAACATTCTCAAATTTATTTCATCCATCCATCCGTTAATTTTCAAGATAATCTTACTCATCTCACCATATGAAATGTAACTTACTTCACCGAGTATTTATTTATTTATTTATTTCATTGGGATTACTTATGGAATATATTGTAAATACATTGAGAACAGGACGTGAACAAAAGCAGGTCGCGGGAGTCTTTAGCGCTTCCATAGCGAGCTACTGACAGATATTATGAAACCTTTAAGCTGCTTTACATTAGAAATGGCAACAGTGGAGTATTAATGCCCCACAAGAGGATAGAAAAAAAAGGAGTTTATTGACTACAGCGTGGACTACTGCAAATTTTCAAGACATAAGCAGATCCTAAATACACATCAGCAAGGTCCGAAAAGTTGGTTTTGCATAATATTGCAAAACCAAATGCCAGATATGTCTGCTAATAGGTGACAATTTGGGGTCTTTATACACACGCCATAATAATACCCGTACGTTGAAGCGCTGTACGTCTGACTACAGTAGCCATAATGCGCCGACAATCCATCAAGCGGTGCGGCTTCATAATTTACCATAGTCGTACTAAAACATTTTGACAGATTATTGAGCGTCTTGTGAAATCAATGAAACATAAAAAGTTTTGGGCTTGCTTGCATCAATCTGCAGTCCACACGTATCTCTTATGTGTGACTGCCATCCATTGGTCACACTTATCATTACACCATTTACCAAATAAAATTGCTTCAAGGTCGGGTAGCACAACCAGAATTAATACGTACTATAAAGCGGGTTATACTTTAGATTAGATAGTACTTTATTAATCCCCGAGGGGAAATTTGAATTTCAGCACAAACCCGTTCAAGATTAAACAAACCGTGTATAGGGTTACAGAACAGGAACGCTGATGGGTCGCCACAAGGCACCCTGTAAAAGATGGGAAAAAGGTCAAGCTGGGGGAGGACGAGTAAAAAAAAATAAAATCGAGACTGGGCTCCAAAAAAAACCTCCATGGCAAAGCACATATACATATTACAACAGTGGTCCCCAACCACCGGGCCGGGACCGATTGGTACCGGGCCACACAAGAAATAAAAAAATAAAAAATATATATATATATATATATGTATATAGATATATTTTTTTAATTAAATCAACATAACAAACACAATATATACATTATATATCAATATAGATCAATACAGTCTGCAGGGATACATTCCGTAAGCACACATGATTGTATTTCTTTATGAAAAAAAAAAAATCACCCCCTTCCCCCCGGTCCGTGGGACAAATTTTCAAGCGTTGACTGGTCTGCAGCTACAAAAAGGTTGGGGACCACTGTATTAGAACATAAATCTCAATACTTGCAACAGAGGGGAGGGGGGGGTGGGGGCTGCTACGGTGGCTGGCTGCAGCTCTTCAGGCACTGCCCAGCCGTCCATCACCCCTAAGGGATTCACGTCATGGGCGTTGGATGGGGGGTGGGGTATGTGTGTGTGTGTGAAGTATATTTTTTGTGGATGCATGTGTGTGTGTGTGTGTGTAAGCCTGCCGCTTGTCTCTGTTCCGTGCCTTGGTGTTCTTGCCAGTCAGTCCAAAGTCAGTTGAGAAAATGACAGGATTTTATGTGGGCCTTACAGTCGGAAAAATACAGTACTTGCAAGCTCCATCTGGATTTTAGACTGGGATATGTGTTCCACGTCATCGGTGTTGGTGTGCGGTGGTGATGAAAACAACGCAAATGCAGTTAAAGTCTGAAAACAAGCTTGAAATTGAAGTTGAAATTAATCTAGGCGTTTGTTTTAAAGACCCAGCAGATCACCCCCCAGCTCGCCCTGCAGGTCCTGCTCCAGTTCGACAAAGCCATCAACACGGCGCTCGCCAACAGAGTCCGTAACAGAGTCAACTTCAAGGTAACCCCATCCCTCCATCCATCCATTTTCTACCGCTTGTCCCTTTTGGGGTCGCGGGGGGTGCTGGAGCCTATCTCATACATACACATATGTGTGTGTGTGTGTATATATATGTATATGTGTATATACAGGTAAAAGCCAGTAAATTAGAATATTTTGAAAAACTTGATTTATTTCAGTAATTGCATTCAAAAGGTGTAACTTGTACATTATATTTATTCATTGCACACAGACTGATGCATTCAAATGTTTATTTCATTTAATTTTGATGATTTGAAGTGGCAACAAATGAAAATCCAAAATTCCGTGTGTCACAAAATTAGAATATTACTTAAGGCTAATACAAAAAAGGGATTTTTAGAAATGTTGGCCAACTGAAAAGTATGAAAATGAAAAATATGAGCATGTACAATACTCAATACTTGGTTGGAGCTCCTTTTGCCTCAATTACTGCGTTAATGCAGCGTGGCATGGAGTCGATGAGTTTCTGGCACTGCTCAGGTGTTATGAGAGCCCAGGTTGCTCTGATAGTGGCCTTCAACTCTTCTGCGTTTTTGGGTCTGGCATTCTGCATCTTCCTTTTCACAATACCCCACAGATTTTCTATGGGGCTAAGGTCAGGGGAGTTGGCGGGCCAATTTAGAACAGAAATACCATGGTCTGTAAACCAGGCACGGGTAGATTTTGCGCTGTGTGCAGGCGCCAAGTCCTGTTGGAACTTGAAATCTCCATCTCCATAGAGCAGGTCAGCAGCAGGAAGCATGAAGTGCTCTAAAACTTGATGGTAGACGGCTGCGTTGACCCTGGATCTCAGGAAACAGAGTGGACCAACACCAGCAGATGACATGGCACCCCAAACCATCACTGATGGTGGAAATCGAGGTCCCAGAGTCTGGAGGAAGACAGGAGAGGCACAGGATCCACGTTGCCTGAAGTCTAGTGTAAAGTTTCCACCATCAGTGATGGTTTGGGGTGCCATGTCATCTGCTGGTGTCGGTCCACTCTGTTTCCTGAGATCCAGGGTCAACGCAGCCGTCTACCATCAAGTTTTAGAGCACTTCATGCTTCCTGCTGCTGACCTGCTCTATGGAGATGGAGATTTCAAGTTCCAACAGGACTTGGCGCCTGCACACAGCGCAAAATCTACCCGTGCCTGGTTTACAGACCATGGTATTTCTGTTCTAAATTGGCCCGCCAACTCCCCTGACCTTAGCCCCATAGAAAATCTGTGGGGTATTGTGAAAAGGAAGATGCAGAATGCCAGACCCAAAAACGCAGAAGAGTTGAAGGCCACTATCAGAGCAACCTGGGCTCTCATAACACCTGAGCAGTGCCAGAAACTCATCGACTCCATGCCACGCCGCATTAACGCAGTAATTGAGGCAAAAGGAGCTCCAACCAAGTATTGAGTATTGTACATGCTCATATTTTTCATTTTCATACTTTTCAGTTGGCCAACATTTCTAAAAATCCCTTTTTTGTATTAGCCTTAAGTAATATTCTAATTTTGTGACACACGGAATTTTGGATTTTCATTTGTTGCCACTTCAAATCATCAAAATTAAATGAAATAAACATTTGAATGCATCAGTCTGTGTGCAATGAATAAATATAATGTACAAGTTACACCTTTTGAATGCAATTACTGAAATAAATCAAGTTTTTCAAAATATTCTAATTTACTGGCTTTTACCTGTATATGTGTGTATATATATATATATATATATATATATATATATATATATATATATATATATATATATATACACATATATATGTGTGTGTGTGTGTGTGTGTATATATATATATATATATATATATATATGTATATATATATATATATGACAGGAAAAAACATGCTTGTAGGCAATGTTCCCTCTAATTTTTAATGTGTGTGAGCAAACACAAAAACTCCCTGAGCATTCAGTGGAGCCCATGTGAGCAACATCAGACGTGCACACTGTGGCTACACCAGCAGCACACCTGTCCCAAACCTGACTAAATAACAAGTTCAATCTCCATCCATGCATTCATTTTCTACCGCTTGTCCCTTTTGGGGTCGCGGTGGGTGCTGGAGCCTATCTCAGCTGCATTCGGGCGGAAGGCGGGTTACACCCTGGACAAGTCCGCACCTCATCGCAGGACCAACACAGATAGACAGACAACATTCTCTTATTATTATAATCAAATGACAGCAGTCATTTCCATGAGGTTGTTTTCTAATATAAGTGTTTAGGCCCACTTACAATGACAATAACAAAAAATATTGTTTTTCATGAACTGTGCACTTGTATTGTTTGTCTGGGTGGAGGTCCTGCTTTGGAAATAATTTGTACCCCTTTCAGACCTTGCATCTAGTTCCCATTAAAACATTCACATGTTGCACAATGAGATGTAAGCACGGGATCATGTGTACATTCCTGCAACTTCTTGTTTGTAAAAAATATTTTTTTTTTAGTATTTATACTGACAGCATTTCATGATTAATATTTATAAATTAAGATTCCTAATAAATGACACTAAAATAAGCACACATTTGATTGGTAAATCATAGTGTAACGACCTGGAATTACACTATATGTGTGGTGTTGGAGTTGTCTGACTTTTTGTGTGGCTGTAAACGCATCACTGGCTAAGTGCCATATGTGCATGTGTTGGCGCAAGTGAGAAAGAGCGAGCGGCTGCTGTTGATATAACAAAGTTGGTTTTGGTGTAGTTTGTACTACAGAAAATGACCACTTTTGCTAGATATCATTTTTTTACTAATGTTTTGGTGATGTGTTTATGGCCGACAAAGAGTTTTGCCCAGTAAAGTGATCGATGGAATTCATGTCCTGAAAGCGTCAGATTTGAACAATGATGACGAAAACTGTTTTCTCTGTTGTGTCCGTGTCGTGTCGAAAATTGTTATGCGCCTATTTTTTTTATTTGATTTTGTGCGTGGCATAGATTTGCCGTGCACAGAGGACGCTTGAGCATTGCGCAATTGCACAGACGCGCACCTTAGAGGGAACATTGCTTGTAGGGATGATATAGCCTCTGTGTTTTTTTCTGACCTAACGTATATTCCGCTCTACCCCGGTATTGAGCACTGTATAACGGATAAACCACAGAAACCTCGACTATATATATATATATATATATATATATATATATATATATATATATATATATATATATATATAGATAGATAGATAGATAGATATACATATATGAGATAAGATTATATATATGACCCCTGGTTGCCACGGTCCTGACAGCCACGTTGGTTTGTCCATCAGGGTTCTTTGAACACGTATCGCTTCTGCGACAACGTCTGGACGTTTGTCCTGAACGACGTGGAGTTCCGAGAGGTCACCGATCTGGTCAAGGTGGACAAGGTCAAGATTGTGGCGTGCGACGGCAAGAGTAAGTGCACGTGTCCCTCGACTTGCCCGCCTCCCGTCAAACCCTTTTACTTTCTCCTTCAGATTCCGGCTCCAACGCCGCCGAGTGACCACGCCCACCGCCACGAAGTGTACATATGTGTATAATTTATTCACGCTCCTCTGCAGTGTCCGAGTGTGCACGTGAGCGCACGTGTCACAGCTTGCAGCAGTTTATTTTATTCCTTTTTTTTTTACGTTTGCAAAAACTTGAATAAAAATTGACAAATGGAACAATGTCAACCTTTCCTAGTGATGTTAACTCCTCCCACAAAGTCGAATTGACTTCCTACAGACTGACTCCTCCCACAAATAATAAGCTTCTTCCAAAAATAACACATTGACTCTTCCAGCAGAGGGAGACATTTTCAAGCATGCTGAGAGAGAAACATTTTTTACACAACCCAGTAGGGATGGTCCCTGAGTTTGATACTTTTTACGCACCTGTAGACGTAAAATCCATATTAAGGCACATGGGTGACGTCACACACACTTCGACGATCACTCCAGCAGCACTGAGAGCGTTCTCAGCCAAACGTTTACTAGGTAATGTTGCAATATTCAATGCCAACAATGTAATCGACTCAAAAAATGCTCCAACGTAAGTAAAGTAAGGCTCAACTTTTCCTAAAATTTGCCAGCTTGATTGTAATATACATTGGCATTATTGACATGCTACTGATTAACATTAGCAATTTTACATGGCGATTTCAACACCTACAAATTTGTTACTGAAAACCACAATGAAGTAAGTACATTTTATTTATTAAGCGCTTTTCACAGATAAAATCACAAAGCACTGTACAAAACATAGGGGAAGTAAAACAATTTAATTTAAAACTGTTAGAATAATTGCTTCTAAATTATTACAAAAAACTTTGTGTTACATTGAGTAAGTAAGTAAAAAGTAAGAAGACAAAAGCTGTCTTTGAAACCTACGAAGAAGAATGCTCGTAAAACTCCAGTGTGTAGGGGGGAGAGCCACATGAAGGGTTTTCTGTTTTCTCATGTATGGTAATCAACAGAAGAATGTTGTTCTGGCCCAAGGACTTCAAAGCGGAGAGATGGCAGGATCTGCCCAATTTCGAGATGAACTCTTTTTGAACTATTTTATGGACCTCTTTTTGAACAATTTTACGAACTCTTTTTGAACTGACCTTTTCTGTGAATTGTTTACGACCTTTTCTGTGAACTTTTTGCGAACTTTGTCCTTTGTATACAGAAATAAAAGGAGGCATACAATCTTTTGGCAGAGCGTGCTAGAGATTGTAGAAGGATCATACTTGCCAACCCTCCCGGTTTTACCGGGAGACTCCCGGTATTCAGCGCCTTTCCCGATGACCTCCTGGCAGAAATTTTCTCCCGACAAACTCCCGGTATTCACCTGGAGGCCACGCCCCCTCCAGCTCAATGCGGACTTGAGTGGGGACAGCCTGTTCTCACGTCCACTTTTCCACAATATAAACAGCTTGCCTGCCCAATGACGTCATAACATCTACGGTTTTTAGAGAGTAGAGTGCACAACTGCGCACACAACAAGGAGACAAAGCAAAAGAACGAGGAAGTTACAGACATGGCGACGCTGTCGACGAGCAAGATGAAGAAATACGCTTGCAAGTTCCAAAACGAATGGAAACCAGAATTTCAGTTCATCCAGGACAGTTCGAAAGGGAATGGGGATGTATGTTGCCTGTACATTTTGTAGAACAGACTTCTCCATTGAACACGGTGGCCGAAATGATATACTCAGTCATGAACAGAGAGGTTAAACAGGACAATACTGCCATCTACTGGATAGCCTCCGGAACACTGAAATTCATTTTATTTATATGTATAATAAATTATATATACAGGTATATATATATATATATATATATATATATATATATATATATATATATATATATATATATATATATATATATATATATATATATATATATATATATATACATACACAGTTATGTTCATAATAATAGCAGTGTGTTTAAAAAGGTGAGTAAACCTCAAAATTCTTCAAATAAATGGTATTTTAATGAACACAAATGCATTGGGGAGACTGCACATTCTATTTCAAAGCCAGAAAATTGGAAAAAAGTAATTGAATTTGACAATATTTTACATAAAGTCAATAAATATAAAACAAAAAAATAGCAGTGTTGTCATCTTTCTTTACAAAACTCAAATGTACTGTATGAACTAAGAAAGACTTGCAGATTCAACTTTCCTTAGAATAATTAACTACAATTTAGCTGCATAACCAGGGTTTCTGATAACTGCTTCACATCTGTGGCACATGGAGTCGACCAGCTTCTGGCACCGGTCAACAGGTATTGCAGCCCAGGACAATTGTACTACGTTCCACAATTCCTCTGCATTTCTTGGTTTTGCCTCATGAACAGCATTTTTCATGTCAGCCCACAAGTTCCCAATGGGATTAAGGTCCGGGGGGATTCTGCTGGCCACTCCATTACTTGAATTCTGTTTGTCTGAAACCATGATTTTGCTCGCTTGCTGGTGTGTTTGGGGTCATTGTCTTGTTGAAACACCCATTTCAAGGGCATTTCCTCTTCAGCATACGGCAACATGACTTCTTCCAGTATTCTGATGTACTCAAACTGATCCATGATCCCTGGTATGCGATAAATAGGACCAACACCATAGTACGAGAAACATCCCTGCATCATGATTCTTGCACCACCGTCTTCACTGTGTACTGTGGCTTGAATTCAGTGTTTGTAGGACGTCTGACAAACTGTGGCCCTAAGACCCAAAAAGAACAATCTCACTCTCATCAGTCCTCAAATATTACGCCATTTCTTTTTAGGCCAGTCAATGTGTTCTTTGGCAAATTGTAACCGCTTCAGCACATGTCTTTTTTTTAACAATGGGACTTTGCGGGGGCTTCTTGCTGGTAGCTTGGCTTCACATAGACGTGGTCTGATTGTTACAGTACTCACAGGCCATCTTAGATCTTCTTTGATCCTCCTGGAGCTGATCATTGGCTGAGCCTTTGCCATTTTGGTTATTCTCCCATCCATTCCAATAGTTGTTTTTCTATTTCTGCCTCGCCTTTTTGGTTTTGGCTTACATTTTAAAGCGTTTGATATCATTTTAGCTGAACAGCCTATCATTTTCTGCACTTCTTTATAGGTTTCCACCTCTTTTATTAAATTCTTAATCAAAGAACACTCTTCTTCTGAACAGTGTCTTTAACGACCCATTTTACTCTGTTTTCCAAGGACAAATGCACAGCCAGCATATGCAGCGTCAGTTGCCTTGATCCTAAAGTAAGGGCCACTTGTTTAACATATTTTTTTACACATAATCAATGATGGAACGCAGCACAGCTATTTTTTGAACACGCCCCTTTCAGTAAATGATTCAGTTTCACAGAATCAGCAGCATGCATGTCATGCCTGTTGGGTCTGTTGGTTTTCTATACCTTTACTAAACCTTCTAGAAACTTACTTGCAGTGTAGAAGTTGAAATTCTAACAAAAACATGGATTTATCCTGCTAGTGAGGTGGGACTGCTATTATTTTGAACACAACTGTATATATAAATAAATGATAAATGGGTTATACTTGTATAGCGCTTTTCTACCTTCAAGGTACTCAAAGCGCTTTGACAGTATTTCCACATTCACCCATTCACACACACATTCACACACTGATGGCGGGAGCTGCCATGCAAGGCGCTAACCAGCAGCCATCAGGAGCAAGGGTGAAGTGTCTTGCCCAAGGACACAACGGACATGACTAGGATGGTAGAAGGTGGGGATTGAACCCCAGTAACCAGCAACCCTCCGATTGCTGGCACGGCCACTCTACCAACTTCGCCACGCCGTCCCCAATATATTATATATATATATATATAGCTAGAATTCACTGAAAGTAAAGTATTTCATACATATATATATATATATATATATATATATATATATATATATATATGAAATACTTGAGTTGGTGAATTCTAGCTGTAAATATACTGCCCTATTAACCACGCCCTTAACCACACACACCCCACCCCCCACCTCCCGGTATCAGAGGTCTCAAGGTTGGCAAGTATGAGAAGGATACAATGTCCGGGCGACTCTCCTCAATATATTGAGTCCAAATTTAATTCTCGTCTGTTTAATTATTTGCCTCTTGTCTTGCTTAATAGATGTCATCAGTGTTTGAACCTGACAAAAACAACAGGAGCAACATCAGAAAAAGGATACAAAGTGGATTAAAAATGATCGTTAAGAGGTGCATTAACTAAAAGCTTTACTAAAAAGAAGTTTTCAAATGTTTCTTAAAATGAAAGAAGACGCACATTACAATCAAACAGCTGGTGCGTAATAAGTACAACGCTTACAGTATTAACACTTTGTAGGGCGCAACAGACAGTGGAAGACTGAACTGCTCAACACACTTCCACACTGCTGCCATCTAATGTCTTATCCTTGCAACTTTAGTGTCATACCTGCAAATAAGACTGAGAAATGTGATAACAAAACAAGATATATTAGCTGGACAGCAGTTATAATCAGCTCATTTTTAAATGTTGCAATAAAAAAATAAGTTAATTAACACAAAAGTACCGAAAATCGGTACAGGTGAGAACCAGGAATTGTACCGTATCGGTTCACTTGTGAACAGTACTCAAATCTACAAAACAGTATTTTTTTTCTTTCACGAGAGGTGGAGCCTATCTCAGCACACACTACTGAACTGGCCACCTGTCAATCATATGGCTTTTAGTGAGCCTCGTTTCCACCAAACCAGACCTGGGCAAATTAAGGCCCGCTGGACATTCCTAAATCTTTTTTTTTAGGTATCTTTAAGATGGAAACTGTAGCTGCCATTATGATGTGCAGGGATGTTTTCAAATGAGTGTAACATTGAGGCCCGAGTGCCACCAAAGACTCTTCAAAGCGTTAAGTGCCGCCTGAAGCTACAGCTACCTCACCTGGGTGTGTTGTGCACTGTGGAACAGACGGAACTACTCAATAAAAACGTTCTGCTGACACTTTTAGGAAGCACAGGACTGCTTGGGCCTTAAGAGGTTCATTAATATTAGTCATTATGGTGGCACTTGGTGAAAAAAGTTCTAGAACCACTGGTCTAGAACAGTGGTCCCCAACCACTGGTACACGGGCCGCACAAGAAATAAATTTAAAAAAAACTTTTTTTTTTTTTTTAATTAAATCAACATAAAAAACACAAGATACACTTACAATTAGTGCACCAACCCAAAAAAAACTCCCTCCCCCATTCACACTCATTCGCACAAAAGAGTTGTTTCTTTCTGTTATTAATATTTCTGGTTCCTACAATATATATTAATATAGATCAATACAGTCTGCAGGGATACAGTCCATCACACATGATTGTATTTTTTTATGACAAAAAAAAAAAAATGAAATAAAATAAAAATTAAAGCTGCAAGCAGCGATGGACGAGACCGACTTTGACGGCACATAAAATCCAAACCGGAGCAGTAATTAAAACTCTTTCATCAACTTTTAATCAGAAGGGTTCAATCTCTCTCCTGTGCTAGTTTGAAACCGACACGACAAACGCGCTCAGAGGAGATAATGTTTGAAAAAAGGTGACTGTTTTTACACAACTTTTGTTTTGAAGGGGGAATTGCAAACTTCCTGTTGATTTTTGCTGGGGGTTGTCAATATATGAAATGTAGGTCTAAGTGAGACCTACATAGAGGTTTCATGTCTCTACGACATTCCTACTGGAAGTTACAGGCAGTTTTGTCTGTGTTTTCTTCCTAGGAGCAGTTTGGTCTGTGTTTTCTTCCTAGGGGGCGCTACAACGCAATTTTGAGTTTTTTTTTTTTTTTTTAAATTAGATCGCAATTTTCGCCAGTCCTGATGTGTGTGTCCAGTTTGGTGAGATTTGAAGCATGTTAAGGGGGTCAAATTACAGCTCAAAGAGGCAAAGGTGACTGTTTTTACAAAACTTTTGTTTTGAAGGGGGAATTGCCAACTTCCTGTTTATTTTTGCTGAAGGATGTTAGTGTATGAAATCTAGGTCTAAGTGAGACCTACATAGAGGTTTTTGTTACATGTCTCTACGACATTCCTACTGGAAGTTACAGGCAGTTTTGTCTGTTTTCTTCCTAGGGTTTTTTGATTAGATCGCAATTTTCACCAGCCCTGATGTGTGTGTCAAATTTGGTGAGTTTTGAAGCATGTTAAGGGGGTCAAATTACAGCTCAAAGAGGCGGCGGTATAATAATAATAAAACCTTAGAAATACAATAGGTCCTCTGTCCCAAAGGGACATTCGGTCCCTAAAAATACCGGTCCGTGGGACAAATTATCAAGCCTTGACCGGTCCGCAGTTACAAAAAGGTTGGGGACCACTGGTCTAGAAGACATGTTGATTTCATTGTTTATGTGACATCCAACCTTTTTGTTTTGTAACCATGCCAACGCTAGCAGGCCTAGCTAGTTCTGGCTGGTTGATTGATGTTTATCCTCTCTAAACAAGCTCACACCCAATAAGCAAAAAATAATAACTACAACTGAAAAATATTCTAACACACATTTTACGACACGTTTCGAAACAAATATTGGTTTGTCAAACAGGAAAATGATAATGTAGTTTTGGAAAAAAAATTCTTTGATGTGTTAAAATTTGTTTTCCAAAGGTGTTAGCTTGCATATCAGCAATGGTTTAATGGAGGCAACTGGACGTTTTGTTTGTTTAAGACGTTTTTTAGGCATTAATCGCTTCTTTAACTCTAAATTTTAAGTGGAGGTGGTCACGATAGGCCCCGCGACCCCGAAAGAGACAAGCGGTAGAAAATGGATGGATGGATGGAATAGGGTTGTTTTTGCCACTTTGAGTGGCCGGCAAACAACTATTTTATACCAGTACATACTTTTGGGATGTCACATTATGAACATTTCTTATCACGGTTATTGTGACCGAAATTGTCATGGTTATATCATTAATATCGCGGTATTTTTAAATGTCCTCAAAATTTTTCCCCAAAAATATATACTGAAATCTTTTAACCAAGTTTTATTAGAAAAAACACAACACATTCAGAACTTTTTTTTTTATTTGTAGGAGAAACATTACTGTAGACAAAAAGCACAGTTTCATGGACCTCAAGTAGAAATTGAATGTGCATATGAAAGCAACAAAAGCATTATAAACAAAGTAATATGGCAGAAAAAAAATAAAGGAAATAAATTGTGCTAGTAACAATTTCATTTTAGATCAAACAGAGTTAAAATTATGGGATGACTCAATTCTGAAGAAAAGAATATGGAATCAGCCTGTACATATTCATTTCCAATGCCTGCATCAGATTAAATCTATTCATTAGTCGGCGGTTAAACCTTGGAGAGCTGTCGCACCAGGTGGATTTGACATGAATTACCATGACTTGATTAACAATAAGTTTTTTCAACTTAAACAAGTTGAAAAACTTATTCGGGTGTTACCATTTAGTGGTCAATTGTACGGAATATGTACTGTACTGTGCAAGCTACTAATAAAAGTTTCAATCAATCAATCAATCAATCATGGCTCCAACACCAGAGATGTCAATTGAAACACATGAGATGATGATCAAACTTCCTCAAGAAGGTAAATCATCACGCAATGTTGCAAAAGATGTTGATTGTTCACACTCAGCTGTGTCTAAAATTTGGACTAAGAACAAACATGGGAAGGTTGTAAAAGGTAAGCATACAGGTAGACCAACGAAAACGTCAAAACATTGAAGCAATATGTCTTAAAAACAGTAAATGTACAGCAAAACAAATGGGCGGAAACAAGAGTCACTGTTTGTAAATGAGATTTAAACACAGAAAATCTCAAATAAAAGCTAAACCTAAACAGAAAACAAAACAAAGTTATGTTATAAATCTGTCTCTGCATGATTCCTTGCTTCTCGTCTGTTTAATAATGTCATCAGTGTTTGAACCTGACATCTTCTTGGTCCTTCGAGCCGGATTCCAACACGTCTGACGATTCCGGCCGGGTGAGTAAAACCAGAAGACCACGGCAAACCATCAACCATTGAGGAGCTGCTTTTCTTCACCCTGGCTGGGATCTGAGGATTGACGGGAAATGCCGAGGACAAGAAGAAGGAACGCAGATTTCAGTGAATACATTTTGAATTACAAAGGAAAAATAGAGTGTGACTGAGGGTTACGACGCATAGGGGAAAAAAAGCGTGTAACTAACGGTTACGACGCATTGAAAAAGCGTGTGACTAAGGGTTACGACGCATAGACAAACCCTGTAAATCCTAGGCTCTAACAGGTAAAAAGGCGTAAGAATCAGAAGGACGGCGGTGTCCACAAAAACTGAAAATTCTGTCAACTTCAACATTGAAAATAAGCCAAATTAAGGACAGTAAAACGTAAAAACCGAAAATTCTAAAACAGAAGAGACCACAGAAGGATGGCACAGAAGGGTAATGGCACTGTCATTACACCTTCAATAAATGCACAAGTTTATGTTGACATTTTGGACACTTTTCTTATTCCATCAATGAAAAGGATGTCTGGGATGATGACATCACTTTCAAAATGATAATCCATCTTGCCATATAGCATCCATCCATCCATCCATCCATCTTCAACCGCTTTTCCGGAATCGGGTCGCGGGGACAACAGCTCCAGCAGAGACCCCCAGACTTCCCTCTCCAGAGCAACATTAGCAACTTCCTCCTGGGGAATCCCGAAGCGTTCCCAGGCCAGAGAGGAGATGTAATCCCCCCATCTGGTCCTTGGCCTGCCGCGGGGTCTCCTCCCAGTGGGACGTGCAACGAGGACCTCCCTAGGGAGACGCTCGAGATGCCCGAACCACCTAAGCTGGCTCCTTTCCAAGCGAAGGAGCAGCGGCTCTACTCCGAGTCTCTCTCGGGTGACTGAACTTCTCACCCTATCTCTAAGGGAGATGCCAGCCACCCTTCTGAGGAAACTCATTTCGACCGCTTGTATCCGCGATCTTATTCTTTCGGTCATGACCCACACTTCATGACCATAGGTGAGAGTA
The DNA here is from genome assembly GCF_033978785.1 of Entelurus aequoreus. Taxonomy (NCBI): domain Eukaryota; kingdom Metazoa; phylum Chordata; class Actinopteri; order Syngnathiformes; family Syngnathidae; genus Entelurus; species Entelurus aequoreus. The sequence goes on from NC_084732.1 coordinate 14,309,542, forward strand.
GGAATGTAGATAGCTCGGTAGACCGAGAGCTTTGCCTTCTGGCTCAAAAAAAAATCTTTAAAGAAAAATGGATTAGGTCAATGTTCCGTCCATCCATTTTCGACTGCTTGTCCCTCTCGGGGTTGCGGGGGTGCTGGAGCCTATCCCAGCTGCATTCGGGGAAAGGCGGGGTTCAGCATGGACAAGTCACCACCTCACCTACGCAGTGGCCTAGTGGTTAGAGTGTCCGCCCTGCAATCGGTAGGTTGTGAGTTTGAACCCCGGCCGAGTCTTACCAAAGACTATAAAAATGGGACCCATTATCTCCCTGCTTGGCACTCAGCATCAAGGGTTGGAATTGGGGGTTAAATCACCAAAAATGATTCACGGGCGCAGCCACTGCTGCTGCCCACTGCTCCCCTCACCTCCCAGTGGGTGAACAAGGGGATGGGTCAAATACAGAGGACAAATTTCACCACACCTAGTGTGTGTGTGACAATCATTGGTACTTTAACTCATCGCATAGACAACATCCACATTTACATTCAACATATCAACGTCTCAGCATCTTGTCTTTTTGTCGGTTTGCTTATGATGGCGACTTGTCCAGGGTGTGCCCCGCCTTCCGCCCAAATGAAGCTGAGATAGCCTCCAGCACCTCCCGCAACCCCAAAAGGGACAAGCGGTAGAAAATGGATGGATGGCTGCTTATAATGTGTTTGATTTTTCTGTAAGTGGCCCTCGGTAGAAATGTTTGGACTAGCCTGGTTTAGAATAATGAAGCAAAAGAAAAAGCCCACACCAAAAAAAGACATGGGTAACATTTGTATATGACCATGGATTAAAAATTGTAAGAGACTGCAGATAGGACGCAGGTAAGCTATGTTATTTTCTTCTGCTTCAAAAAGAGAACTGAGTCCTTCATTTTGTCAAGTAAACAAATGACAACAAAATGATTTGCCTTAATAATAATAATAATATATTTTTTTGTAAAAGCACTTCACATTGAACAAACAACCTCAAAGTGCTACAGTGCATTTAAAAAAACAAAAACAAAACAACAACGCTAGAACCACACATAGCTTCCCCCCAACAAGTAAATAAATAGTAAAAAAAATAAAAACTAGAACAGCCCAATAGCTAAAACTAGCACACATATATCTTAAAAAAAGGCTTTTTTAAAAAGAAGGTTTTTTAAGCCTTTGTTAAAAGCATCCACAGTCTGTGGTGCCCTCAGGTGGTCAGGGAGAGCGTTCCACAGACTGGGAGCGGCGGAGCAGAAAGTCCGGTCTCCCATAGTTCGGAGCTTAGTCCTCGGAGGTTGGAGGAGGTTAGCCTGTCCGGAACGGAGGTGTCGTGTGGAGGATTTGGGGGTGAGCAGTTCTTTGAAATAGAGGGGGGGCATTTCCATGCCTTGTTCTTCTTCTTCATCTTCGTATGGGAAGTGACGGTTCCAGTAGAAGTGTGTACAATTCTTCACATGTTTGGGCATGTGTTGGACAGCCAGGCCACAGTATTGTCATGTGCCCCATTTGGAAGACGGTAAAGGGGGAAAGATATTATGATGTGGTCCACCTGGTGTTCCTCTGCACCACATTCCCAAAACACCATTTGTGCATTGTTGAGTGGAATAGTGCGATGACATTTTGAAGCCGATTTAATCGGTTCTCTTAAAGTGAAGGACAGGTTTCTGGAATAAACATATAGAGTCTGGATGTGCACTTCTTCCACTGCATGCTCCATTTGCAATCCACCCAACATGCTCCACTAGTGCTGGTGGACTCTGCAAAGTCATTTAGCAGTTCCGATGTGATAACTACAAATGGTGTCTTGATTTAGGTTGTCGGTGACGCACACAAATGCCCGGGCTCTTGTGCCAACAATGTGGCTCTTTTGTGGCAAAGCTCAGCTGCTTGGACGTCTGTCAGAACAAATATGTTGTCTGTATCTGCCTGATCAAATATGACTAAGACCAAAAAGGTGGTGCCATGTTAATGTGAACAATCTTCATATGTAACACTGGCATGCCTTCAGGCGTCATGGTGGGTATTTAGGAGCTGAGAACTTGAGGTGAAGTTGAAGACGGTGGAGCGAGATTGAACAGCACACATCTCTGGTGAGTAGAAGAGAAAGATGGCAGAGGTTGATGCAGTACAATTAACATTGTTCCGTTTGCAGGTCGGTCATTCTGAGCCATGCCTTCTGCTGTGACAACTATCCTCCTGATGGGGGCGCTGATGGTCGCCCCTGCTTATTCTTGTAATAAACAAAGCGTCAGTAATGTTTACTCTGACGAGCAGCGGGTAAAAGCTGACAGTATTTTGTGTCACAGGGACTTTTGCAGAGGTGGCTGCTCTTTGTGCCACCACCGAGCTGCAGCCATGTGATGCTGGGGAGTACCGCCTGAACGATGACAGCTGCGTCAAATTTTTAACCTCCCAAATGACTTTCAAGGAAGCCCAGGTGAGACTCCAGTAAACAAAAGCAGCTACAGTAAAAATCTTCTGGTCCTGATCTTCTACTTTGTCTATCTATCAGGAAGGGTGTCAATTAGTCGACGGTGCTGTGGTCAAATTGACAAGCCATGACGAGCACAAAAAGCTGGTGTGTATGATGTTTGCTGCTTTTCCGTTTCGACTCCACTACTGGATTGGTGCCAAAAGAGGACCAGTAAGCAGCCAACACACTGATGATGATAAGTTAATGAAGAGATGTTTAGCACGTTTGTCTTCATTTCAGGATGCTTTTGAATGGATCCATGGAGGTGAACCACTGGAGACTGCTCCTTGGCGTGAAGGTCAGCCTGATAACTTCAACGGCAATGAGAACTGCGTGTGGATGAACTCTGGCTGTAAGTTGAACTAAACATCTCGCTTAACGTCCGTCTCAGCATCACACTGAACGTTGTCTCCTGTCTTTGTCCAGCTTGGGGTCCATTCAACGACGGGCCGTGCTCCGAGTTAAGCGCTGTGCCATGTCAGATCGCAAAGTGATTGTTTGCTTCTCCAAGGGCACGAGGAGCCGCGCTGTTTGTCTACTCAAGAGCACAAACACGCTTTTACTTTCATTCCAATAAACTTCAAGCATCAGACAGTTTGTTTCTGCTTCTGCTTGCATTTGACGTTGACATTTTATCTATTGGGTGCCGAATGTAAAATTTAAATCACAGTTTTCGAGCTAATGTATTTGGAATCTTTAGCTCACCTTTCTCGCTTGCAGCTCATTTTCTTTACATGTGAAGGATACATTTAATGAGGGATATACAGTAAATGTGAAATCTAAATGTTAAATATATATTTTGAATACAAACATTAAATATAAACGTTAAATCTAAATCGCAAATCGAAATCCTAAATCTTGAATGTACAAACCCCGTTTCCATATGTGTTGGGAAATTGTGTTAGATGTAAATATAAACAGAATACAAATACAATGATTTGCAAATCATTTTCAACCCATATTCAGTTGAATATGCTACAAAGACAACATATTTGATGTTCAAACTGATAAACATTTTTTTTTCTGCAAATAATCATTAACTTTAGAATTTGATGCCAGCAACACGTGGCAAAGAAGTTGGGAAAGGTGGCAATAAATACTGATAAAGTTGAGGAATGCTCATCAAACACTTATTTGGAACATCCCACAGGTGAACAGGCAAATTGGGAACAGGTGGGTGCCATGATTGGGTATAAAAGTAGATTCCATGAAATGCTTAGTCATTCACAAACAAGGATGGGGCGAGGGTCACCACTTTGTCAACAACTGTGTGAGCAAATTGTTGAACAGTTTAAGAAAAACCTTTCTCAACCAGCTATTGCAAGGAATTTAGGGATTTCACCATCTACGGTCCGTAATATCATCAAAAGGTTCAGATAATCTGGAGAAATCACTGCACGTAAGCAGCTATGCCCGTGACCTTCCATCCCTCAGGCTGTACTGCACCAACAAGCGACATCAGTGTGTAAAGGATATCACCACATGGGCTCAGGAACACTTCAGAAATCCACTGTCAGTAACTACAGTTAGTCGCTACATCTGTAAGTGCAAGTTAAAACTGTCCTATGCAAGGCGAAAACATGGCCGGCCCGTGGCATAGGCCATATAGGCAAATGCTAAGGGCGCCGTCCATCAGGGGGCGCCACGCCAGTGCCATAAATGTTGGAGAAAAAAAAAAGAAAAAAAAGTTGGTACTCTTATTTCTAAATACAAAAAATAATCCCACGTTAATTAAAATGCAAAGTAAAGATTATTTAATACAAATATTATTTGTTACAACATTACGCCCCCCCCTTCCTGTATCATGACTCTTTTTGGACGTCACCACATCAAAAAATCAACACAAGATGTCAAAACGGCCAAAACTGTCAGGTGCCCAGGGAAGACAAAAGAGAAAAGAAGAGGAGGAGAAACGAGAAAAAGACAGAGGTAGCAGGTAGGTAACGTTAGCCTACATGAAATTATTTGTCTGTTACAGAATGTGATAGTAACCTGGCTTTTTAGCATTAAGCTAATGTTACATGATTCGGCAATTGCTAATCAATAAATAGCTAGTTCTGTTTTAACGTCGGGTTAATATTGTGGAGGGGGCTAAATTGTTATGGAAAATAATAATGTAACGTTAGGTAATTACAGAACTCCCACCTTACATTCCTCAGGGACATTTGTATTAGATCTTTTAAGCAGGTGTTTTTTGTTTACATTATTATTGCCTTCTGGTTAGCTAATGTTTGCCCTGCAGGTAATAGTCACTTTTCCACCCCTTTATATATTAGGTATAGTTGTAAGCCTAGTTGTTAAAGTGCACATCATTAATGTTAATTAAGCAATATCACATGAGAGGGAATGCTGTTTTTTAATTTGAGCACTGCTGTGATTGGGTTGAAAATAATCATAACATAACATTCTCATATAATATGTTAATTTGCTTTCTTTAAGTAAAAAAAAAGGTCAAAAAACAAAACTATTCGGTTTCTTGTGAGTATATACACTTCACTGCCGATGTGGGGGGGCGCCACCTAAAATCTTGCCTAGGGCGCCAGATTGGTTAGGGCCAGGCCTGGTTGTGATGGAGCAGTATTGGTGTATGTGGTGTGTGTGCAACAAAAGGATGGGAAAACTCCACTCCTTTGAGTTTCATTTCAAGAGCTTTGGGAAAACAAAAAATTGCAAACTCCTTTGGTACACATATCCTCCTCATTAGCTTCTTTCTACTCAACATTAACAAGAGATTAAGTTTGTTTGTGCGTCGTCTGTTCTCTGTGCCAATGCTCTAGGTAGAGATGTACTCCCTGACCTCTCTTACAACATGTATGAGAAACATAAATTGTAATATACATATTAGGAAATACTTGAATCATATTTGACAGTTGTCATTTAGCTTCACAAAGGTCACTGTCAGTAAGTTTTGTTTTTGAAGGAAAACTAGGATTTTTACAAAAAGTGTTTGAAGAAATCAGCTCTGACATGACACAAAACTTTATTCATCCCGAATGGCAACACTCTGGCTTTAAGAAACACTAAATCAAATCAAGGAAATAAATTGTGTTAGGAACAGTTTCATTTTAGATCAAACAGAGTTAAAATTATGGGATGACTCAATTCTGAGGAAAAGAATATGGAATCAGCCTGTACATATTCATTTCCAAAGCCTGCATCAGATTAAAGCTATTCATTAGTCAGCGTTTAAACCTTGGAGAGCTGTTGCACCAGGTGGATTGACATGAATCATGGCTCCAACACCAGAGATGTCAATTGAAACACATGAGATGATGATCAAAGTTCCTCAAGACAGTAAATCATCGCGCAATGTTGCAAAAGATGTTGATTGTTCACAGTCAGCTGTGTCTAAAGTGAAACCAAGTGAAACGTCAAAACATTGAAGCAATATGTCTTAAAAACAGTAAATGTACAGCAAAACAAATGGGCGGCGACAAGAGTCACCGTTTGTAAATGAGATTCAAACACAGAAAATCTCAAATACAAAGCTATCATTAACACCTAAACAGAAAACAAAACAAAGTTATGATGTGCTATGGAAAGGCAGTCGTGGACTATGGATGACTGAATGGAAGTCACATTCAGTGATGAATCATAAGCCTGCATTGGGCAAGGTGATGATGGTGGAACTTTTGTTTGGTAAGACTTATGAAGACGACAGTAACAGCAGTAACAGTTAGAGATGCTAGAATCATTTAAGTTCCATCTTAAAACTCATTTGTATACTCTAGCCTTTAAAAAGACCCCCCTTTTAGACCAGTTGATCTGCCCTTTCTTTTCTGCTCTGCCCCCTTCTCCTTCTGTCAGGTTCTAACACTGATGACATCTAATAATCAGACAAGAAGCAAGGAATCATGCAGAGTCAGAGTTCAATTCAGAAGAATCAGCTTTATTGTCATTACGCAGGGTAACGAGATTGAGGCCATTCCATACGGTGCGATAAAACAAATGTACACTCTATACAGTGGGTGAAATGAATATGTACATGAATATCTACATGAAACAGGGTGGTTGGTGGAATGGATTATTGCACCGAAGAAAAGGCAGTTATGAGGGTCAATGGGGAAGTCTGTTCAGGGTGGTTATGGCCCTGGGGAAGAAGCTGTTCTTTAGCCTGTTCGTCTTGGTTTTAATGCACCTGTAGCGCTTCCCAGAGGGCAGCAGGTGGAACAGGTCAGAGCCAGGGTGGGTGCTGTCCTTGATGATGGCACTGGCTCTGTTGAGGCAGCGGGAGGTGTAGATGTCCATCAGAGAGGGGAGAGGGCGGCCGATGATCTTCTGAGCCGACTTGACCCCTCTTTGCAGCCTCTCCCTGTCTGCGGCAGTGCAGCTGCCGTACCATACTGTAATACAGTAGGTCAGCAGGCTCTCGATGGACGAGCTCGAGGAGACACGTGTTTTGGGCTGTATTCTAGTTACAGATCCAAACTACATTCTAAAAGTCAAGCCCGCGCGCCTCCTCTATTTATTTGGAAGGGCCCTATTACATCACTGAAGCTGTGGCTGGGGGAAGGGGGTAATCTCGACAACTCCAGTTAGACACAATATATGATTATAGAATAAATAAAAATTAGGTGACGCAGGTCATATCGCCTTGTCTCTGCTCTGTCTGCGTCACGGCGGTGTTCGGCCTTGGCAATCAGCAGGCCGAGTCTGGAATCAACACTGATAAAGACTGCTGGCAATCTTTTGAACAGCCTGCTTGCACAGATACAAAAATACCACTTCAGCACAATTGACAATCATTTATAGCAACGGCCCTTAAGCATAAAGTTAGTGTGATACTATATACATAATTATTCTAACACCTTCGGGGAGGGGGAGGGGGGGGGCACAGGTTCGGTGGCCAAGGATGAAGCGCTGGCTGTCCAAAGTCAGGACCCAGGGTGGACCACTCGTCTGTGCATCAGTTGGGGACGTCTCTGCGCTGCTGACCTTTCTCCGCTCGGGATGGTCTCCTGCTGGCCCCACTATGGACTGGACTCTCACTATTATGATGGATCCACTATGGACTGGACTCTCACGATTATGTTGGATCCACTATGGACTGGACTCTCACTATTATGTTAGATCCACTATGGACTGGACTCTCACTATTATGTTGGATCCACTATGGACTGGACTCTCACTATTATGTTGGATCCACTATGGACTGGACTCTCACTATTATGTTAGATCCACTATGGACTGGACTCTAACTATTATGTTAGATCCACTATGGACTGGACTCTCACTATTATGTTAGATCCACTATGGACTGGACTCTCACTATTATGTTGGATCCACTATGGACTGGACTCTCACTATTATGTTAGATCCACTATGGACTGGACTCTCACTATTATGTTGGATCCACTATGGACTGGACTCTCACTATTATCCACTCGACGTCCATTGCACCGGTCGCCCAGGGGGGTGGGGGGGTCCCCACATCTGCGGTCCCCTCCAAGGTTTCTCATTGTCCCGTTGGGTTGAGTTTTTCCTTGCCCTGATGTGGGATCTGAGCCGAGGAGGTCGTTGTTTCTTGTGCAGCCCTTTGAGACACTTGTGATTTAGGGCAATATAACTAAACATTGATTGATTGATTGACTTCTTCCACTGCATGTTCCATTTGCAATCCATCCCAACATGCTCCACTAGTGCTGGTGGACTCTGCAAAGTAATTTAGCAGTTCCGATGTGATAACTACAAATGGTGTCTTGATTTAGGTTGTCGCTGACGTACACAAATGCCCGGGCTCTTGTGCCAAGCCAGCAACCGACGATGTGGCTCTTTTGTGGCAAAGCTCAGCTGCTTGGACGTCTGTCAGAACAAATATGTTGTCTGTATTTGCCTGATCAAATATGACTAAGACCAAAAAAGGTGGCGCCATGTTAATGTGAACAATCTTCATATGTAACACTGGCATGTCCTCAGGCGTCACGGTGAGTATTTAGGAGCTGAGAACTTGAGGTGAAGTTGAAGACGGTGGAGCGAGATTGAACACCACACATCTCTGGTGAGTAGAAGAGAAAGATGGCAGAGGTTGATGCAGTACAATTAACATTGTTCCTTTTGCAGGTCGGTCATTCTGAGCCATGCCTTCTGCTGTGACAACTATCCTCCTGATGGGGGCTTTGATGGTCGCCCCTGCTTATTCTTGTAATAAACAAAGCGTCAGTAATGTTTACTCTGACGAGCAGCGGGTAAAAGCTGACAGTATTTTGTGTCACAGGGACTGATGCAGAGGTGGCTGCTCTTTGTGCCACCACCGAGCTGCAGCCATGTGATGCTGGGGAGTACCGCCTGAACGATGACAGCTGCGTCAAATTTTTAACCTCCCAGATGACTTTCAAGGAAGCCCAGGTGAGACTCCAGTAAACAAAAGCAGCTACTGTAAAAATCTTCTGGTCCTGATCTTCTACTTTGTCTATCTATCAGGAAGGGTGTCAATTAGACGACGGTGCTGTGGTCAAATTGACAAGCCATGACGAGCACAAAAAGCTGGTGTGTATGATGTTTGCTGCTTTTCCGCTTCGACTCCACTACTGGATTGGTGCCAAAAGAGGACCAGTAAGCAGCCAACACACTGATGATGATAAGTTAATGAAGAGATGTTTAGCACGTTTGTCTTCATTTCAGGATGCTTTTGAATGGATCCATGGAGGTGAACCACTGGAGACTGCTCCTTGGCGTGAAGGTCAGCCTGATAACTTCAACGGCAATGAGAACTGCGTGTGGATGAACTCTGGCTGTAAGTTGAACTAAACATCTCGCTTAACGTCCGTCTCAGCATCACACTGAACGTTGTCTCCTGTCTTTGTCCAGCTTGGGGTCCAATCAACGACGGGCCGTGCTCCGAGTTAAGCTCCGTGCCATGTCAGATCGCAAAGTGATTGTTTGCTTCTCCAAGGGCACGAGGAGCCGCGCTGTTTGTCTACTCAAGAGCACAAACACGCTTTTACTTTCATTCCAATAAACTTCAAGCATCAGACAGTTTGTTTCTGGTTCTGCTTTCATTGGACGTGAACTTTTTTTCTATTGGGTGGCGAATGTAAAATTTAAATCACACTTTTCGAGCTAATGTATTTGGAATCTTTAGCTAATTTTCTTTAAATAAATGGTAAATGGGTAATATTTGTTGTGGAGGTCTTCCTCCCTCCGGGTTCCATGGACCACCAAGGCCAGACATGACTTCGAGCAGTTTCGTGACTTTGTTTATTTTTCAATAAACCTCTGTGTCGTCGGGTCGCTTGTCAGCTCCTTTTCCCAACTGCTCGCTCTACGGTTCGCTTTCCAGCCTCGTCGTCGTCTTCATCTTGCTTTCGGTCGCTTCCGCGCTGCATGTATTGCTGGCTCTCCAACTCCTTCTGCCCGACGTTCTCGGCTGCTGCCCTTCTACACACTGCCAGGTGATTATAGAATTGCGCCAAGGTGGGCGATCCACGCACCTGACATCCATCTCGGAGCCGGTCCCGGCGCGCCCCGCCTCGCTGCAGGTCTGCCGGCCACGCCTCCTCACCCTTGTATAGCTCTTTTCTACCTTCAAGGTACTCAAAGCGCTTTGACACTATTTCCACATTCACCCATTCACACACACATTCACACACTGATGGCAGGAGCTGCCATGCAAGACCATAACCACCACCCATCAGGAGCAAGGGTGAAGTGTCTTGCTCAAGGACACAACGGCCGTGACAAAGTTGGTAGATGGGCATTGAACCAGGAACCCTCAGGTTCCACTCTCCCAATCGCGCCACGCCGTCCTTTTACATGTGAGGGATATACAGTAAGTGTCAAATGTCCACACTGCATTTGACCCATCCCCTTGTTCATCCCCTGGGAGGTGAGGGGAGCAGTAAGCAGCAGAATGTCCTTCCTTGGTGGTCCTGCGTACCCGGACGACAGCGAGAGTCGTTCACAGTGTGATTGAATTAATACTTACTACGCTCAATAGTCACCATCTGGGCTACACAGTCGAAGGAGAGGGACTAACTCCAGCGTTGCAATCCATGATTAAAACGGAGAGAAAAATAAGAAGCGGGGGAATATTAACACTTTGTGCTGTATTTGTACCGTAAGATTTTTGATTTTGTCCAAGTCTCACCAATCTTGATGACCAGCGAAGTCAGTCAATGATCTCAGAGACCCGGCTTTAAACAGAGAACTGAATCCATGTGTTCCTTGTTTGTATGAAGTATACAAATTGGCAGTGAAAAATGATTTGCCTGATTGAAAAGGCGGGTCCATGATAATGTGAGCAATCTTCATATGTAGCATTGGCATGACTTCAGACGTCGTGGTGAGTATTTAAGAGCTGAGAACCTGAGGTGAGGCCGAGGACGGTGGAACGAGATTGAAGACGTCACACCTCTGGTGAGTCGACGAGAAAGAAGGCACAGGTCATCCTCAGGGTGTCAATTAGTCGGCGGTGCTGTGGTCAAAGTGCAAAATGATGAAGAGCACAAAAGGCTGCTGTGTATAATGTTTGATACGGTTCCGGTGCGACTTCGCTACTGGATCGGTGCCAAAAGAGGACCAGTAAGCAGCCTACACATTGATTATGATGGTGGTAAGTGGATGAAGAGATGTTTAGCACGTTTGTCTTCGCTTCAGGATGGTTTTAATTGGGTCCGTGGAGGTGAACCACTGGAATTTGCTCCGTGGCGTGAAGGTCAGCCCGATAACTTCGACGACAACGAGGACTGCGTGTTGACGAACGCTGGCTGTAAGTTGAACTAAACATCTCACTTAACGTCCGTCCCAGCATCACACTGAACCTTGTCTCCCGTCTTTGTCCAGGTTGGGGTCCATGGAACGACTCTGTGCCGTGTCAGATCCCAAAGTGATTGTTGTAAACACGTTTTCACTTTCATTTCAATAAACTTCACGCATCAGACAATTTGTTTCTGGTTCTGCTTTCATTTGGCGCGGACATTTACCTATGAGGTGTTGCGAATGCAAAAGTGAAATCCCACTTTTCGAGCTGATACAGTTGGAATACCGTATTATTCAGACTACAAACCCCGTTTCCATATGAGTTGGGAAATTGTGTTAGATGTAAATATAAACGGAATACAATGATTTGCAAGTCATTTTCAACCCATATTCAGTTGAATATGCTACAAAGACAACATATTTGATGTTCAAACTGATAAACGTTTTTTTGTTGTTGAAAATAATCATTAACTTTAGAATTTGATGCCAGCAACACGTGACAAAGAAGTTGGGAAAGGTGGCAATAAATACTGATAAAGTTGAGGAATGCTCATCAAACACTTATTTGGAACATCCCACAGGTGAACAGGCAAATTGGGAACAGGTGGGTGCCATGATTGGGTATAAAAGTAGATTCCATGAAATGCTCAGTCATTCACAAACAAGGATGGGGCGAGGGTCACCACTTTGTCAACAAATGCGTGAGCAAATTGTTGAACAGTTTAAGAAAAACCTTTCTCAACCAGCTATTGCAAGGAATTTAGGGATTTCACCATCTACGGTCCGTAATATCATCAAAGGGTTCAGTAGAATCTGGAGAAATCACTGCACGTAAGCAGCTAAGCCCGTGACCTTCGATCCCTCAGGCTGTACTGCATCAACAAGCGACATCAGTGTGTAAAGGATATCACCACATGGGCTCAGGAACACTTCGGAAACCCACTGTCAGTAACTACAGTTGGTCGCTACATCTGTAAGTGCAAGTTAAAACCGTCCTATGCAAGGCGAAAACCGTTTATCAACAACACCCAGAAACGCCGTCGGCTTCGCTGGGCCTGAGCTCATCTAAGATGGACTGATGCAAAGTGGAAAAGTGTTCTGTGGTCTGACGAGTCCACATTTCAAATTGTTTTTGGAAACTGTGGACGTCGTGTCCTCCGGACCAAAGAGGAAAAGAACCATCCGGATTGTTATAGGCGCAAAGTTGAAAAGCCAGCATCTGTGATGGTATGGGGGTGTATTAGTGCCCAAGGCATGGGTAACTTACACATCTGTGAAGGCGCCATTAATGCTGAAAGGTACATACAGGTTTTGGAGCAACATATGTTGCCATCCAAGCAACGTTACCATGGACGCCCCTGCTTATTTCAGCAAGACAATGCCAAGCCACGTGTTACATCAACGTGGCTTCATAGTAAAAGAGTGCGGGTACTAGACTGGCCTGCCTGTAGTCCAGACCTGTCTCCCATTGAAAATGTGTGGCGCATTATGAAGTCTTAAATACCACAACGGAGACCCCCGGACTGTTGAACAACTTAAGCTGTACATCAAGCAAGAATGGGAAAGAATTCCACCTGAGAAGCTTAAAAAATGTGTCTCCTCAGTTCCCAAACGTTTACTAAGTGTTGTTAAAAGGAAAGGCCATGTAACACAGTGGTGAACATGCCCTTTCCCAACTACTTTGGCACGTGTTGCAGCCATGAAATTCTGAGTTAATTATTATTTGCAAAAAATAAATAAAGTTTATGAGTTTGAACATCAAATATCTTGTCTTTGTCATGCATTCAATTGAAAATGGGTTGAAAAGGATTTGCAAATCATTGTATTCCGTTTATATTTACATCTAACACAATTTCCCAACTCATATGGAAACGGGCTTTGTACAATGCGCACTTAAAATCCTTTCATTTTCTCAAAAATCGACAGTGCGCCTTATAGCCCGGTGCGCCTAATGTACGGAATAATTCTGGTTGTGCTTACCGACCTCGAAGCTATTTTATTTGGTACATGGTGTAGTGATAAGTGTGACCAGTAGATGGCAGTCACACATAAGAGATGCGTGTAGACCGCAATATGACGCCAGTAAACACCAAAACTTTACATGCCCATCCATCCATTTTTCTACCGCTTGTCCCTTTCAGGGTCACGGGGGGTGCTGGAGCCTATCTCAGCTGCATTCGGGCGGAAGGCGGAGTACACCCTGGACAAGTCGCCACCTCATCGCAGGGCCAACACAGATAGACAGACAACACTCACATTCACACACTAGGGCCAATTTAGTGTTGCCAATCAACCTATCCCCAGGTGCATGTCTTTGGAGGTGGGAGGAAGCCGGAGTACCCGGAGGGAACCCACGCACTCACGGGGAGAACATGCAAACTCCGCACAGAAAGATCCCGAGCCCGGGATTGAACTCAGGACCTTCGTATTGTGAGGCACATGCACTAACCCCTGTTCCACCATGCTGCCCTAATATGACGCCAGTAAACACCAAAACTTTGAATGTTCCATTAAAAATAAAGATTACACACGGCACTCAAAAATCTTCCAAAATGTTTTAGTATGACTTTGAAGCCGCACCGCTTGATGGATTGTGGGCCCATTACGGCTACCGTAGTCAGAGGTACAAGTATTACTATGGTGTGTGTATAAAAACCGCAAAATGGCACCCATTATCAGACATTATCTGGCGATTTGTTTCACAATATTATGCAAAAACAACTTTTCTTACCTTTTGGTACCTGCTGATGTGTATTTGAGATCTGCATGAGTCCTGAAAATTTGCGCATGTCCGCCACTGTAGTCCTTGCCGATGCCGTAGTCGTTAAACTTCTTCTTTTTCCTCTATCTTCTTGTTATGGGACATTCATCCTCTGCTGTTGCCATTTCTAATGTAAAGTAGTGTAAAGCTCTAACTTATATCTCGCTGTGGAAGCACTAAAAACTACCAGTGTAGTGAGTTTACATTATTCACCCACGGACCCCGCCTTCTGCCCCAAAAATGTGTTACATTGTTAAATTTAGATGGCTAAAGGCTAAATCTAAAGCAAAACATTTAGAAAGTATGCAAATATTCCATCATTTCCAAGCCTCCTAGCAGGCACAGACACGCCCACATTTCTGAACGCTGGTGCTGTGAATGCAGTATGCAATGCTAGTAAGGAGGAGGAAAACATGAAAGATGATTAATGATAGATTAATGCAGGGGTGTCAACCTCAAATACAGAGTGGGACAAAATTCAAAACTGAACAAAGCCGCGGGCCAAGGTTGAACAAATTAACCTTTTAATAGGGACCCAAACAAGTTTTGCATTGAATATTACACAAGCAAGGCTTATATAACTTTATAGTGACATGCAAAATCCAGTTTCAAATAATAATAATAATAATAATAATTAAAAAATATCAAGGGCATATCAAATACAATTTAAATAAAAATTGAAAACCTCTTTTCTATTTGCAGATTTCTGAGGTAAATATCAACATTAACTTTTTCCACAGGCTAATACATTTGAAAATAAAATAACAACATTTGAAAATAAAATAACAATGAATAAACCAACCATTCAGGACTTTAAACTGCTCAGTTTGCAACACACTGATCTAATCTGATGTGCCCAAGCCAGATACCTGCCATCTTTTCTTGGACGCTAGTTCATTAATGTCGGGGATCAGGCTTTGAGCTGAGGCAACCTTCATTATCGAATGAAGGTGCTCATCAGTCATTATATCTCGTAGTCCACCGGGACCACAGTCTTGGGGGCGTGCCTTAAAGGCACTGCCTTTAATGTCCTTTATGAGTTGTCGTCACGTCCACTTTTCATCCTTTCTAACAACGTGCCGGCCCAGTCACAAGATATATGCGGCTTCTGAATTAACACACACGGGAATGCAACGCATACTTGATCAACAGCGATACAGGTTACACTGAGGATGCCCGTATAAACAACTTTAACACTGTTAGAAATACACGCCACACTGCTAATACACACCAAACAAGAATAACAAACACATTTCGGGAGAACATCCGCACCGTAACACAACATAAACACAACAGAACAAATACCCAGAACCCTTTGCAGCACTAACTCTTCCTGGACGCTACAAGGTGTTTGTGTATGGGGGAGGTGAGGGGGAGGAGGTTGGGTGGTAGCGGGGGTGTATTTTCATTATTGTTATTTTATTTTCAAATGTATTATTAGCCTGTGGAAAAAGTTTATTTTGATATTTACCTCAGAAGGCTGCACATAGAAAAGAGGCATTCAATTTTTATTTACATTTTATTTGATATGCCATTGATATTTTATTATTATTATTATTATTATTATTTGAAACTGGATTTTGCATGTCACTATAAAGTTATGTAAGCCTTGCTTGTTCAATATTCAATGCAAAACTTGTTTGGGTCCCTATTAAAAGGTTAATTTGTTCAACCTTGGCCCGCGGCTTTGTTCAGTTTTAAATTTTGGCCCACTCTGTATTTGAGTTTGACACCCCTGTGTTAGATTGTTAGTACGGACATAGACTTTTATATAACAAGCTACATATTTAATGAAAGATAATTACTGTAATTTTACATGAATTTTAAAGTAATTTAAGAAAACAGAAAATGCTGTGTATAATTAATTTGGTATTTTTCTGTAAAAAAAAATAGAAATATACAGTTTGTCATTACTGGCATATTACTTAAAATAACAGGCGGATTGTTTATTTACAGATAATGTCTTCAATTCTACAGTTTTATAAACTATTTAAAAAAAATAGAAAAATTACAGAAGAAATTTAGAGTAAATTAACCATAAAAATAAGATTTTTTTTTACAGTGTAGAGTTAAGGTTTTAGAATGGCCTTCCCAAAGTCCTGACTTAAACGTGTGGACGATGCTGAAGAAACAAGTCCATGTCAGAAAACCAACACATTTAGCTGAACTGCACCAATTTGAGTGGTCAAACATTCAACCAGAAGCTTGTGGATGGCTACCAAAAGTGCCTTAATGCAGTGAAATTTGGCAATGGACATGTAAGCAAATATTAACATTGCTGTATGTATACTTTTGACCCCGCAGATTTGGTCACATTTTCAGTAAATTGATAAAATAACCAAACTTCATGAATGTTTTTTGTGACCAACAAGTATGTGCTCCAATCACTCTATCACAAAAAAATAAGAGTTGTAGAAATTATCGGAAACTCAAGACAGCCATGACATTATGTTCTTTACAAGTGTATGTAAACTTTTGACCACGACTGTACATATACTCTTGACTAGCTGGTATATGTGCTCCCAAAGGGGTGGACACAGCTCCACCCCTTTTGAGTTTTAATACAAGAGCTTTGCCAAAACAAAAAATGCTGAACTCCTTTGGTACACATATCCTGCTCATTAGCTTCTTTCCACTCAACATTTAGAAGAGATGATGTTTGTGTATGCGTCGTCTGTTCTCTGTGCCAACGCTCAAGGTGGAGACGTACTGCCGGACCTCTCTTAACATGTACCAGGACCATACACGACACAAAACTATAGTAATTTCAAATGGCAACGTCCTGGCTTTAAGATACACTACAAGAAATTAAAGAAAATAAATTGTGGTAGTCAGTAACAGTTTCATTTTTGGAACAAAGACAATTAAAAAATTAAAGCTGCAAGCAGCGATGGACGGGACCGACTTTGAGGGCTCATAAAATCCAAACCGGAGCAGTGATTAAAACTCTTTCATCAACTTTTAATCAGAAGGGTTCAATCTCTCTCCTGTGCTAATTTGAAGCCGACACGACAAACGCGCTCAGAGGAGATAATGTTTGAAAAAAGGTGACTGTTTTTACACAACTTTTGTTTTGAAGGGGGAATTGCAAACTTCCTGTTGATTTTTGCTGGGGGTTGTCAGTGTATGAAATCTAGGTCTAAGTGAGACCTACATAGAGGTTTTTGTTTCATCTCTCTACGACATTCCTACTGGGAGTTACAGGCAGTTTTGTCTGTGTTTTCTTCCTAGGGGACGCTAGAGCGCAATTTTGAGTTTGGGGTTTGGTTTTTTGATTAGATCGCAATTTTCGCCAGTCCTGATGTGTGTGTCCAATTTGGTGAGTTTTGAAGCATGTTAAGGGGGTCAAATTACAGCTCAAAGAGGCGGCGGTATAATAATAAAATGCAACAAATTCAATAGGGTTCTCTGTCCCAAAGGGACTCGGTCCCTATTTTGATTAGATCGCAATTTTCGCCAGTCCTGATGTGTGTGTCCAATTTGGTGAGTTTTGAAGCATGTTAAGGGGGTCAAATTACAGCTCAAAGAGGCGGCGGTATAATAATAGAACGCTTCAAATTCAATAGGGTCCTCTGTCCCAAAGGGACTCGGTCCCTAAATATAGAATCACTCAACTCTGAGGAAAATATGAAACCACCCTGCATACTTGCCAATCCTCCCGTTTTTAGCGGGAGAATCCCGGTATTCAGCGCCTCTCCCGACAACCTCCCGGCAGAGATTTTCTGGTTTTAATTGGATCGATGGAAGTGGACCACTGGAGTCTGCCCCGTGGCGTGAAGGTCAGCCTGATAACTTTCACAACAAAGAGAACTGCGTGTGGATGAACTCTGGATGTAAATTGGATTAAACATCTCACTTAAGGTCTGTCTCAGCATCACACTGAATGTTGTCTCCTGTCTTTGTCCAGCATGGGGTCCATGGAACGACGGGTCGTGCTCGGTGTTCAATTCCGTGGCATGTCAGATCCCAAAGTGATGGTTTGCTTCTCCGAGGGCTTAACATGAGCAGCATTTCCTTCACTTAAATAAACTCCCAAGCTTCAGACAATTTGTCTTTGCTTCTGCTTTCATTTAACGTGCATCCATCTGCGATTCCTGATCGTCTGCATGAAAACCACCACTTTTTCCCTAGCTTAGCGACAAATGAGCTGCCATCGGACGGAGGTGTTGGGTATTGTTAGTGTTGCGTTTGACCAGCGTTCCTCCAATGGGGAATTCAAATTGCTAGTCTCTCCCAGATTCTTTTTATGGCAATAAGCTGATGTTTATATTCAATCACCAGGCAGTAGTTGGTATTTTGTGGTTTATTCTCCAAGCTTAGAGGACAAACGTGAGACCAACCCAGTACACCAGCGTTCCCTCGCCCAGTCTAGATCGGTCTCCCCCAACCCACAGAAGTGCTGTGATCTTCCCTCTGTCCCTCGCCCCCACTCCCGTTGTTTAGACTACTCCGAGTTATCTCTACTCTGACACATTCCAATCTAGAAGGCTGACACCTTACTATGAGACTCAAAAGAAGGAAGAATACTAGCTATTCTTTATATGACTATAGGAGTTTAGAAAGAAGTAACACTTAAATATGGATATGATTCTGATCTGCTTCCAACATTAGTCATTGACCATGAGCATTTATTATCTTATCGGCGGTCACACGAACGAGTATGACGATCCTCCTGGTAGGGGTGTATCCCTTTATGGAGGATCCCTGTGCGTGACTTTGTTTTAGGTGTGGAGACTGGTGCACAGACAGTCACCACACAATCCTTGACAGAATCGGGTTAGGGTCCAGGGGCATGGAGTCCAAGACGACTGGGGACCCTTTTCTGCTGCAGCCTTCTTCCGCCATCGCAGCCGTTGTGGTAGTTCTTAAATCTACCGTCTTCCGCCTGCTCCGCCGTTGAGGTCTTCACCGTATCCCTGGCTAGGGGGCAGTCAGGTACTAGGCCTTTGCCAAGGGCCACCTGGGGTAACAGTAGTAAAGGGGTTAACCTCCTAGTGCGGGGGTCGGCAACCCGCGGCTCTTTAGCACCGCCCTAGTGGCTCTCTGGAGCTTTTTCAAAAATGTATGAAAAATGGAAAAAGATGAGGGGGAAAAAATATATTTTTTGTGTTAATATGGTTTCTGTAGGAGGACAAACTTGACACAAACCTCCCTAATTGTTATAAAGCACACTGTTTATATTAAACATGCTTCACTGATTCGAGGATTTGGCGAGCGCCGTTTTGTCCTACTAATTTTGGCGGTCCTTGAACTCACCGTAGTTTGTTTACATGTACAACTTTCTCTGACTTTCTAGGACGTGTTTTATGCCACTTCTTTTTCTGTCTCATTTTGTCCACCACACTTTTAACGCTGTGCATGAATGCACAAAGGTGAGTTTTGTTGAGGTTATTGACTTGTGTGGAGTGCTAATCAGACATATTTGGTCACTGCGTGACTGCAAGCTAATCGATGCTAACATGCTATTTAGGCTAGCTATATGTACATATTGCATCATTATGCCTTATTTGTAGGTATATTTGAGCTCATTTAGTTTCCTTTAAGTCCTCTTAATTCAATTTATATCTCATGACACACTATCTGTATATAGTATGGCTTTTAATTTTTTGCGGCTCCAGACAGATTTGTTTTTGTATTTGTGGTCCAATATGGCTCTTTCAACATTTTGGGTTTCCAACCCCTGTCCTAGTGCATACTTGCCAACCTTGAGACCTCCGAATTCGGGAGATGGGGGTTGGTCGGGGTTTGGTGGTAGCGGGGGTGTATATTGTGGCCTGGAAGATTTAGGGCTGCAAGGGATTCTGGGTATTTGTTCTGTTGTGTTACGGTGCAGATGTTCTCCCGAAATGTGTTTGTCATTCTTGTTTGGTGTGGGTTCACAGTGTGGCGCATATTTGTAACAGTGGTAAAGTTGTTTATACGGCTACCCTCAGTGTGACCTGTATGGCTGTTGATCAAGTATGTCTTGCAGTCACTTGCGTGTGTCTGTAGAAGCCGCGTACAACATGTGGCTGTTTGTATGGAGAAAAAGCGAATGCGACGACAGGTTGTAGAGGACGTTAAAGGCAGTGCCATCACGGCACGCCCTCAATATTGTTGTCAGGGTGAAAATCGGGAGAAATTTCGGGAGAATGGTTGCCCCGGGAGATTTTCGGGAAGGGCACCGAAATTCGGGAGTCTCCCGGAAAGATCGGGAGGGTTGGCAAGTATGTCCTAGTGCCCCAAGACCCCATAGAGCAGTGGTCCCCAACCTTTTTGTAGCTGGGGGCCGGTCAACGCTTGAAAATTTGTCCCACGGACCGTGGGGGGGGGATGTTTTTTTTTCTCATAAAGAAATACAATCATATGTGCTTACGGACTGTATCCCTGCAGACTGTATTGATCTATAATGATATATAATGTATATATTGTGTTTTTTATGTTGATTTAATATAAAAAATAATAATAATAACATTTTTATTTTTTTTTATTTCTTGCGCGGCCCGGTATTAATCGGTCCGCGGACCAGTGGTTGGGGACCACTGCCATAGAGGAACCTCCACTGCCGGATGCACTTTAACGTCATGCCCAGGACATGGCCATGAGCATTAGACCACAATAGAAGTGCATAGTAGCAATATAAGCACCAGTCAAACCTTTCCCACCCATGGTCTGATCGATCAAAAAACAATGAAGAAAGTTAACATATGTGGTACAGAACCACATGTTAGAATAATTGTTTCTAAATTATCACAAAAACTTTGTATTACATTGTGTTACTGATAAGAAGACAAAAGGCTGTCTTTTGAAACCTACCAAGAGTAAAGCTCGTAAAACTCCACTGTGTAAGGGGGAAGCAAGATGGTGTTACTGTGTTCTCTCATGTATGGTAATCAACAGAAGGATGTTGTTCTGGCCCGAGGACTTCAAAGCGGACAGATGGCAGGATCTGCTCAACTTCCAGAGGAACTCTTTTTGAAGTATTTTACGAACTCTCTTTGAACTGTTCGGTAACTGAAGGCAACGCTGTTTACGACCCACTTCCCTCTGAAAGCAGCTGTGGCCAGGTGGGGGGAGAAAGTCAAATAAAGAAGGAGGAGTTCAATCTTGGGGCAGAGCGTGGTTGAAGACTGTGCCGAGAGGACAGTCGCCACGTCTCTCGTCAATATTGAGTGCAAATTTAATTCTGTCTCTGTTTGATTCTTTGCCTCTTGTCTTGTTTAATAGATGTCATCAGTGTTTGAACCTTTCCCACTAAACTAGACATTATAAAAAAAATATCTCAGCACAATACACGACCAAGCCTGACGGGTTTAAATTGCACAACATTCTCTCCACACTTCGACATGTTTGACGCATTTTAGCTGCTTAAAATTTCTGATGGATTACAAAACTTTAAGGTCGCCGGGGAAGTCAACAAAGTAGGAGTGGTTCATATTATCTAATGTTTTATCGTCTATACTTCATACTGTAGTGATGAGGGGCTTGGGGGGGGGGTCAATGTATTGACTACAATTGCCGACTCACACAAAGCACTGAGGTCCATTCAAACCGAATGTGTGAAAACGCACGGCCCCGAGGGGTGTACCAGGTCCGTGAACAGGTTTAACCAGGCCCGCAAGATCAGTTTGCCAAGTATAAAAACGAGCTGAATTTTTATAATGAAAGAAACTGCTGTTTTAATTGTGTCCAATGGCTGTCACAATAGCAATTCAACTGTAACCCTCGTCACACGTGACAGTGTTTAAAGATGACGTTTAAGCACCTTCCAGATTGTATGCCGCTACTACAATCAGGCAGGTGCAATCAGCTGCTCCTGTTGTGGCTGGCAGCAGATGGCAGCCGTATCGCTGCACAATAACTTATTTCATTGTAATATATACACTCAACGGATGAAATAACGAAACGGTAAGATGCAAAGACTTAAGTCAACTTGACCACCATCTTTGTAGTTAGAGTTTCATGCAGCGCTTGCAATTGGTTGAATACACGATGCAAACCCTGAACTCCATTGGAAAAATGTGTTTCTACTAGGGCTGTGAATCTTTGGGTGTCCCACGATTCGATTCAATATCGATTCTTGGGGACACGATTCGATTCAAAATCAATTTTTTTTTTCAATTCAACACGATTCTCGATTCAAAAACGATGATTTCCCGATTCAAAAGGATTCTCTATTCCAGGGGTCACCAACCTTTTTGAAACCAACAGCTACTTCTTGGGTACTGATTAATACGAATGGCTACCAGTTTGATACACACTTAAATAAATTGCCAGAAATAGCCAATTTGATCAATTTACCTTTAACTCTATGTTGTTATTAATAATTAATGATATTTATCTTTGTGGAAACACTGATCATCTTAATGATTTCTCACAATAAATATATATAGAAACAGATAAATATCAATATGCAACACTTTATTTTTATATTTTCTCTAAGTGCACATTTTTCAAATTGAACATTTTCAAATGATCACTTCTAAGACAGTCTTGTGAAATCACAATATCCCATTTTAACTAGCTAGCCACTAACATTTTTGAACAAATCATGAATTACTTTGCACCATGTTTGTACAAATAATAACTCATGTAAAATACAAAAGTCAACTCTCAAATTTTTAAATAAATCATGTCACACTTTGAACTGGACACCAAATCTGTTATCTGTTTCTTTGTCAGTTAGTGAAGACCAAGTCTTTAAAATATTTTCTTGGATTTTCAAATTCTATTTGAGTTTTGTCTCTCTTAGAATTAAAAATGTCGAGCAAAGTGAGACCAGCTTGCTAGTAAATAAATAAAATTTCAAAAATAGAGGCAGTTCACTGGTAAGTGCTGCTATTTGAACTATTTTTAGAAAAGGCCCGCGGGCTACTCATCTGGTCCTTACGGGCTACCTGGTGCCCGCGGGCACTGCGTTGGTGACCCCTGCTCTATTCATTCAATACATAGGATTTCAGCAGGATCTACCCCAGTCTGCTGACATGCAAGCAGAGTAGTCGATTTTTGTAAAAAGCTTTTATAATTGTAAAGGACAATGTTTTATCAACTGATTGCAATAATGTCAATTTGTTTTAACTATTAAATGAACCAACAATATGAACCAAAAATATGATTTATTTTATCTTTGTGAAAATATTGGACACAGTGTGTTGTCAAGCTTATGAGATGTGATGCAAGTGTAAGCCACTGTGACACTATTGTTCTTTTTTTAATTTTTTTATAAATGTCTAATGATAATGTCAATTAGGGATTTTTAATCACTGCTGTGTTGAAATTGTAACTAATATTGATACTGTTGTTGATAATATTCATTTTTGTTTCACTACTTTTGGTTTGTTCTGTGTCGTGTTTGTGTCTCCTCTCAATTGCTCTGCTTATTGCAGTTCTGAGTGTTGCTGGGTCGGGTTTGGTTTTGGAATTGGATTGCATTGTTATGGTATTGCTGTGTATTGTTTTGTTGGATTGATTAATAAAAATTAAAAAAATTAAAAAATTAAAATTAAAAATAAAATCGATTTTTTCAAAATGAGAATCGATTCTGAATCGCACAACGTGAGAATCGCGATTCGAATTCGAATTGATTTTTTCCCACACCCCTAGTTTCTACATTTGTTTTTTTTCTATTTTATTATTTTATGACACAATATGTTACTGCATACGTCAGCAGCTAAATTAGGAGCCTTTGTTTGTTTACTTACTACTAAAAGACAAGGTGTCTAGTATGTTCACTATTTTATTCAAGGACAAAATTGCAATAATAAACATATGTTTAATGTACCTGTAAGATTTTTTAGTTAAAATAAAGCCAATAATGACATCTTTTGTGGTCCCCTTTATTTAGAAAAGTACCGAAAAGTAACAAAATACTTTTGGTATCGGGACAACACTAATAAACACACACCGAGCACCCACTGGCAGAAATGTAGATCAGCGCCTATGGGTTGAATTGTTTTAAATATTCTGCTCCTGAGTAAATGATGCGAATAGATAAAAATGTATTATCATTTAACGAGTTTTATTTTATTTTTCAGTATCAGTATCCAGGAGATCGCAAAAAGCCGCTGCCTGACCAGGGCTCAGAAAATCTGCAGAGACTCCTCCCACCCCCACCAAGGACTGTTTTCATTGCTGGACTCTAGAAAGAGGTTCCGCAGCCTCCGTAGCAGAACCTCCAGGTTCTGTAACAGCTTCTTCCCTCAGGCCATAAGACTCTTGAACGCATCATAATAATCCTCTCAATTCCCCCCCAAAAACAGATTAACTCGCTGAAATATAAAGACAATATAACATACATCCATAAACATGGATGAATATGCAAAAGTGCAATATATTTAACTGTACAGTAATCTATTTATTTATATCTGCACCTTACTGCGCTTTCATCCTGCACTTCAACGAGCTAATGCAACATTTCGTTCTTATCTGTACTGTAAAGTTCAAATTTGAATGACAATAAAAGGAAGTCTCTAGTCTAAAAGGTTCAAGTCGGTTAAAAAATGTTTGTAGTTTGAATAAGGATTAAAAGAAGAATTTCAGGCAAATTGATGCACTTAAAATATTTTCTGTTACAAATATTTATTTAATGTTAATATTGATACAAAAAAAGAGGACTGGTTATTGGGTTCTGGCAAATACAAAACACAAAACCCGAGAGGTTGGCACGTTGTGTTAACCGTAAATAGAAACAGAATGATTTGCAAATCCTTTTCAACCTACATTCAATTGAATAGACTGCAAACACAAGATATTTAACGTTCAAACTGTTAAACTTTGTTATTTTTGCAAATACTAGATCATTTGGAATTTGATGCCTGCAACATGTTTCAAAAAAGCTGGCACAAGTGGCAAAAAAGACTGAAAATGTTGAGGAATGCTCATCAAACACTTATTTGGAACATCCCACAGGTGAACAGGCTAATTGGGAACAGGTGGGCGCCATGATTGAGTATAAAAGCAGCTTCCATGAAATGCTCAGTCATTCACAAACAAGGATGGGGCGAGGGTCACCACTTTGTCAACAAATGTGTGAGCAAACTGTCCAACAGTTTAAGAACAACATTTCTCAACCAGCTATTGCAAGGAATTTAGGGATGTCACTATCTATGGTCCGTAATATCATCAAAAGGTTCAGAGAATCTAGAAAAAGTACTGCATGTAAGCGGCAAGGCCGAAAACCAACATTGAATGCCCGTGACTTTCGACCCCTCAGGCGGTAGTGCATCAGAAACAGACATCAGTGTGTAAGGGATATCACCACATAACCTCAGGAACACTTAAGAAAACCACTGTCAGTGACTACAGTTAGTCGCTACATCTGTAAGTGCAAGTTAAAACTCTACTATGCATAGCGAAAGCCATTTATCAACAACACCCAGAAACACCGCCATCTAAGATGGACTGATGCAAAGTGGAAAAGCGTTCTGTGGTCTGACGAGTCCACTTTTCAAATTGTTTTGGAAACTGTGGACGTCGTGTCCTTCAGACCAAAGAGGAAAATAACAATCCAGATTGTTATAGGCGCAAAGTTCCAAAGCCAGCATCTGTGATGGTATGGGGGTGTATTAGTGCCCAAGGCATGGGTAACTTACACATCTGTGAAGGCACCATTAATACTGAAAGGTACATACAGGTTTTGGAGGAACATATTTTGCCATCCAAGCAACGTTATCATGGACGCCCCTGCTTATTTCAGCAAGACAATACCAAGCCATGTGTTACAACAGCGTGGCTTCATAGTAAAAGAGTGTGGGTACTAGACTGGCCTGTCTGTAGTCCAGACCTGTCTCCCATTGAAAATGTGTAACACATTGTGAAGCCTAAAATACCACAACGGAGACCCCCGGACTGTTGAACAACTTAAGCTGTACATCAAGCAAGAATGGGAAAGAATTCCACCTGAAAAGCTTAAAAAAATTGGTCTCCTCAGTTCCCAAAGGTTTACTGAGTGTTGTTAAAAGGAAAGGCCATGTAACACAATGGTAAAAATGCCCCTGTGACAACTTTTTTGCAATGTGTTGCTGCCATTAAATTCTAAGTTAATAATTATTTGCAAAAAAAACTGAAGTTTCTCAGTTGGGACATTAAATATCTTGTCTTTGCAGTCTATTCAATTAAATATAAGTTGAAACGGATTTGCAAATCATTCTATTCTGTTTTTATTTACCATTTGCACAACGTGCCAACTTCACTGGTTTTGTGTTTGGTAAAACAATGACTGAAGCTCAGTAGAAGAAGTTGTGGAAGCCATACCTCTGCTTCAACGATATTTCCCTTCATTTCTTTCACTGTGACTTGTGAAGAATAAGGCGATGATGGTGAATACACACCCTGATGGGTGGTGAAGTCCTGGGAGTGTTGTATTCACGTAGCCCGAGAGCCATCCAGAAGTCTTCAGTTACAAAAATCAGTCCTCCATTGCTTTTATGTAGAAGACTTGATTACGGGCTCTCCCAGGCGAGGACTTTTGTCCACAGAGCAAAGTCGTCTTCAGACTGGAAGAAACACTCCTTGTCCTCGTCTGCAAATGTTTTTTTAATTTTATTCAAAGAATGCAAAGCTCCTAAAAGTTTTCTTCTTCTTCTTCTTCAAAGCGCATCGTCCAGCGGCGCCAAGAGCAGCTGCAACTCCCTGAAGGCACAACCATGGCGGCCGACCTGAGACGCCTTGTTCTTCACCACGTTGTTGACGTTCTTCAGCTGCTTGTAGCACATCCTGCACTTATGGTGTCTGCGGAGTTACATGAGTCACCGTCAGGGTAGGGATGGACATTTATTCAAATTCTTATTAACGATTTCGGCTTCTCACAATCATAAAAATATCATAATTTTAAAAAAACAGAACAATAATGGGCCTCGCATCGTACATGCAGTTTTCTGAGCTTGTAACGGTGAAACAGATGGGGAGCGTATGAGTGAAAACAAGATCACGTCTACTAGAAGTTTGGTACTTCACCGTGGTTGCTACTAGAGATGTCCGATAATATCGGACTGCCGATATTATCGCCCGATAAATGCTTTCAAATGTAATATCGGAAATTATCGGTATCGGTTTCAAAAAGTAAAATGCATGACTTTTTAAAACGGACGTAGGGAGAAGTACAGAGCGCCAATAAACCTTAAAGGCACTGCCTTTGCGTGCCGGCCCAGTCACATAACACACACAAGTGAATGCAAGGCATACTTGGTCAACAGCCATACAGGTCACACTGAGGGTTGCCGTATAAACAACTTTAACACTGGTACAAATATGCGCCACACTGTGAACCCACACCAAACAAGAATGACAAACACATTTCGGGAGAACATCCGCACCGTAACATAGGGATGATACTCGAAACCGGTTTTCCCGGTTGTTCGATAAGAAAAGAACCGAGTCCTCGGACTCGCATCCCTTTTTGAGAACCGGTACCCGTTATCGAGACCACTATAGTAAAGAAAAAGAGTTGGTTCTTTATTCGAATCCCTCGGAACGAATCCCGTCCCGTGACGGGACGTCACGTAGCTCAGTCATTAGGCGCAGATAGGGAAAGCAGGAAAAACAATGGACCGCGCTCCAAGGTGTAATAAAGTTCAAAACAAAAAGGTATAATCCAATGAATAACTTTACTGAGAGATTTGAGCAGGGTACAAACACATGACGAACACTTTTACGACCAACCGGAAACATAGCAACCAGGCTAGCAACGCACCTCCTTTACGGCAGCTGTCGCAACTTAAAGCAACCGCAGCACATAGTACATATATATGACATCTCCCTTTTTTAACTTTTGTTTTTCTTGCCTTGTAAACAAAACAAAATCACACTTATGCGTTGTCTGTCTAATTATAAATAATGCAGACGAGGCGTGTTGGCTGATTTCTTGACGTTTACTTCCACAGCGTGCTCATAACCTCATTCTCAGCTGCCGGGTGGCGACATGCAACAACACTTTTCGGGGCTACCGCGCATGCTCGTCACTCCCGTTGCATGCTGGGTAGTGTAGTTGTTATTTTCCCTAGCTAATAACATCAAATCTTTTCCCCTATAAAGAAAGATTTTAACTCAATAAAGTGTATTTCTTTTTTTAGCTTTAACTTTTCATTTTTTAGCATTGTAACCACATTTGCAAACAACTTTTCTCTTCATAGAATTTTCTTTCAATAAAGAAATAAAGTGCAAAAATGTCAAAGCATCATAGCAAACAGTTATGTCAAATAGCAGCAGAAGTGCACTTTTTGGAGAGCTGTATTATTTTAAGTTTTGTGCCCAAGGGACTGATTTTATTTAACACTCTATTATTATTTATACACTTATAGTGATCAAAGAGACAGCTTGTTTTTGTGTTAATGTATATATTTGTTTCTCTGAAAAATCCCACTTAATATACTTTGGGTTACAACAGTCAATATTTATTTATTTTATTTTATTTTTTTAGGGGGGTAACAGTCAATATTTATTTATTTATTAGATTTTATTTTTTTCTTATACAATAAAAGTGAGCTTTTGTTAAACCAAATATTGTGTGTTTTTTTCCATATACAACAACCTATCTGGACTCGATAAGAGAATCGATAAGGAATCGGTTCGATAAGAGGATTCGATAATAGGCTCGAACTCGATAATTTCTTATCAAACATCATCCCTACCGTAACACAACATAAACACAACAGAACAAATACCCAGAACCCCTTGCGGCACTAACTCTTCCGGGGCGCTACAATATACACCCCCTCGCTACCCCCTACCCCCCAACACCCCCTAAAAAAAATTCCATAACTTGAGTTGATTTATTTTGGAAAACCTTGTTACATTGTTTAATGCATCCAGCGGGGCATCACAACAAAATTAGGCATAATAGTGTGTTGATTCCACAACCGTATATATTGGTATCGGTTGATATCGGAATCGGTAATTAAGAGTTGGACAATATCGGAATGTCGGATATCGGCAAAAAAGCCATTATCGGACATCTCTAATTGCTACCATACTTTTTATTTGACACAACACTAGTATGCCTAATTAATAATCATTAACTCCACAAAAAAAGTTGGGCGAATGAGATCAGAATTGACCAATAATTGGTATTCGCTGTTAAACGCCGACCATCAGGGAAATTTCAACAAATGTGAGTGAAATGCTGTCATTGTGAAAAGAGGGAACATTTGTTTGGGAATCATTTTTACCACTCATTCATCCACGAAACACGTCCTAACGCGTGTCTGTGTTTACTAACAACGGAGCCGCAGTCGAGTGTCTAACATGGAGATATTCTCACTTCTTTTTTTTTTGTCGAGCACAAAGAAAAGAACATTTTAGTTAAATGTAAGTTGTGTCTTGGATCAAAGATCCCGTCTACTGCCCAAAACAACAATTCAAATCTGCCTTGTTCGGCTTTGTGTATATCACGTGTGCCGTCCTTAGGTGAAGCCAGGTTTACAGCTATGTTGTTATTATGCGGTTTGTATGTTATGTTGCAGCTATTTAAAATAGTTTTGTCAATTTGTTCTGGCCTGAAATAAATTGGCTCTTGGAAACATATCTTTGTCTTTGTGTGTTGTATGTAGACCACATTGCTTTCTGAGTTCAGTGATGCAAATGCATGTCAAGTTGATCAACACATTGTATTATTCTCCACTTCAATAACAGCACTGAAATGAAGACTAGAAGGGCATTAATGGGAGCTTTTTAAAAAAGAATAAGAAAAAAAAAGTAACTAAATAGTTACTTTCCGTTACTTTTTGGTGTAAGTCACTGAGTTAGGAACTGAGTTACTTTTAAAATAAAGTAACTAGTAACTGTAACTAGTTACTGGTTTTCAGTAACTAACCCAACACTGGAATGAGTGAATAATTGTGGTATTAATCGTGATTTCAATTCCACCTAAAATAATTGTGATTATTATTTTTGCCATGATGATCCAGTTCTCACTGGAGAGACAATTATTAAAGTGGACGACAGTATGGGGGCAGCTCACCGCTCCTCGCGTGTGATGTCCACGCCCACCGACGGCGCCGCCCTGAGCGTGTCGGAGATGAGCGGCCAGAAATATTTCATGATGATCTTGAGTGACGTGCAGCCGCACTGCATGTAGCTGACAAAGAAAACACAAATGTCAGCAGCAACGCACGACCTATGACCTTTGCTTCACTCACCTCTCGTATTTACTCTGCAAGAGTTTGTCAATCTGAGGAAGACTCGTCATGCACACGTCCAGTTTCCACAGTGCCCTGACCACAACAACAACAACAACAACAACATGGCAGCCATGTTTACTACATTGTGTGTGTGTGTGTTACTCACGGCTGCATGTTGACGATGCTGAGGACATCCACGACGATGCACAGGTCGTTCATGGAAACTGCAGCGTCCAAAGCGCACTAAGCAAACAAAAAGACGAAGTGGTCACGACCGAACAAAAGAGGCGGGGCGAAGAGGGAGCGGTAGGACGAGCAACACTACCTTGATGCCCTCGCGGGCCCACACGCCTCGCACGCTGTCCAGGTTCTTGTGTCGGCTGCTGAGCATCACGCACATGGTGTCGTGACCTTTGCGGATCTGACTCAGCGCCTCGTCGTCGCTCAGAACCGGCGCTCTCTTGTCCTGCGATGACTTTGGAAAAGAGACGTCATTAAAGGGGATCTGCTATTATTTTTTTATTTTGCTTATCATTCACAATCCTTATGTACGACAAGAACACATATATTTTTATTTTTTAATGCATTCTAAGTCATAAATAAATGTTAGCAAAAGTCAGCTATGGAGCCAACGAGAGTCGCTCTATTAAACCTAAAAAGTGCTCTAAAAATATTCCATAAATCTCCACTAACATTTCATATACAATCTGTAATATGTAATGTAACAGGCACATTCATAATAACATGCAATATTTGCGTATTTTGCCTATTTTAAGTACCGGTATACAGCGGTGTATTTAATTTTACAGACACATCACAACGTTTGCTCTACCCTTCAACAACAACAAAAATAACAACAACTAATCATGGCAGACTTCATGAGAGATAAAGACTTTGGGACAATTGATTATCTAGAACAGGGATCCCCTAACAACGAATCCGGCCTGCCAGTGTCCAAAATCCGGACTGCGGGAAGTCCCAAGTTAAAAAAATAATAAAATAAATTAAATTAAATAAATAAATAAAAAACAATAATAAAATATATATATTCTAATTTTTTTTTACATTTTTTAATTTTTAATTTTTTTTTTCAAATCTGTCATTTCAAATCTTTTTTCTACCGCTTGACACTCTCGGTGTCTCCTAGCCACTCAGGCAAGTCATATTGTTTAAAAATGCACTTTCCCATCGATAACGTGACATCAACATTTTTTTAACCCAATGCGGCCCCCGAGCCAAAAAGTATAAGAACTCCTGATCTAGAATCTTATATTTTTGAGTCTGAATATAAGGAGGATGAGCTACAATTTTAGAGGCTGTGTGCTAAACATTTCCAGCTTAAGTGAAACATCATCATGCAGCAGTATTGCTAAGTGCTAAACAAGAAATACAAACTACGAACACAATAGAACAATCTCTTACTGCACAATCTCTGCTCTCACTGAGATACCGACTGATGGGATGTTTATATCTTCCTGTTTAGATAAATAATTAATCATAATCCTCACAGGTAAAAAAAAAAAAAAAAAAAAAGGGGCTCCAAACAAGCGTGTTTTCATGTCTTTGTCGCTATCTTTGGGTCAAGGTCAAAGTTGAACAACTTCTGGGTTTATATCCACAACCTTCTACTATCCAGGTGAGAAGCATGATTTATAATCTAGAGTTGGCTTCCACCAACACAAAGGTCATGCAGCAGTTAGCTCTCTGTGATCACGGCGCCCCTAAAAATAGTTGTCTGTGTTAGCACTAATAATAACAGTATCGCTAATACTTGGTTAATATTCAGGTCAGGAGATGCAAACAGAGTATTGTTGACGGTCTTTGGATGTTTCTTTTAGAGGAATAGTGCACTACCAATAGCTGCACTGTTAGCAACATCGTACTTGCTGTTAGAATAATTATGTATAAGTTATCACACAACTCTTATGCTTAAAGGCCGTTGATATAGTTATTATCAATCGTGCTGAAGTTGTACTTTTCTATCTGTGCAAAGACACAACTTGTGGTCTTGCTTTGCAAGTTTTTTCTTGTCAGCAGTTTGGTTCCAGATGCTGCCTGCTGACAGCCAAGGACGGACATCGAGTGCCTCGGCGCGGACGGGACGGAGACAGGGCGAGATCACGAGTGTCAGCACATTTCCATTCTGAAAAATCATGTATTGTGTCTACTGGGGCTGCTTGCAGCTTCAGTGATGTTAACTAGGGACCTCCCGAATAAATAGAGGAGCATGTGGGACTGTACCTTAGAGCGTAGGGGGAAACTGTAACTGAGTGTACAGCCCGATACGTCTCTCCTCATGAGTAAAATTCAAATCTGTCTCTGCTTGATTCCTTCTTCTTGTCTTGTGTAATAGATAGTTCGGTGTTTGAACCTGACACTTGCCCAATTTTACGATTTAGAAAGCATGAAAAAAGAAAAACATATGTGTTCTTGTCTTACATAAGGATTGTGAAGCATAGGCAAAAGTCCCCAAAAAGTGCAGTTCCCCTTTAACGCACTAATGTACGCATGGCAGATGCCCATAAAGATGGCGACTCACAGGCAGGAAGTCGGCCACATTGAGGCCGATCGGCTCGTTCCTGCTGACGGGGAAGATTGTAGGATGCGGTTGGACGGACGTCTGAAGAGGCGGTGGCGGTGGCGGCATTCTGCTGGCAGGGGCTGGGAACACCTGACCTGAGGGGGCGGGGTTTTTGGTGCAGGTGACCACAATTGGCTCCACCCTCTGGATGGGCGTGGACGTGGACAACGGCGACACCTGTCTCACGCAGACACACACACCATCGTCATTAGCACATTAACTAACACAATAACTAACAAACTAACCCTGGCTATCAATCAAAACATGCTATTATTAACTGTGAACACAAAATGAATGCTTCTCATGCATTACATGACAACACGGCGTCTGACGGGCAGTTGCACGCTTCCTTCCTGTCTAAGAGAACAGTTGGAGACACCGTGATAAGTCAGAAACACTGTATCTATCGCATGTTCTTCTTGAAAAAGCAGATATGCTTAATTTTCTGCAAAATATTGGTTAACTTTCATAGTTGATGGTTGAAAACTTTCACAGTGTACATTTCTACCCGACTTGCTTGTATTTGTCTCACCAGGGGTGTCCAAACTTTAACCACTGAGGACGCACACTGAAAAATGAAAGCATGCAGTGGCCATTTTCATATTTTTAATTTTCAAAACCAACACATTATTTGTTGTAACCACTAGAGCTCCCCTCAATTTTGATGAACGATAAAGGTCCCTGGGACCCAAAAGGGTCTGTCATTATTAGAGTGTTAAAAACAAGTCATTTGTTTCCCCGTAGATCATTTTTAGATTGATGTAATTTTTTTGTAAAGAAAACCTTGTTTTTTTAGCAAACACACAGAACATGAACCATTTCCCGCCCAAAAATGTTCAAAGTGGAATATTTGATGTGAAGTAATTGGAGCCAATAATTCAAAACAAATTTTATTTTGGTTCTATATTTTTTTTTTTAAAGTTATATATATTACATATAACAATATATATTAGTATTACTTTCAACACTTAAATCTTTAGATCAGGGGTGTACACACCTTTTGACTTGGGGGCCGCATTGGGCAAAAAAAATTTGGCTGGGGGCTAAACGCTGACTGCATGTTAAGTAACACACATATATATATATATATATATATATATATATATATATATATATATATATATATATATATATATATATATATATATATATATATATATATATGTGTGTGTGTGTGTGTGTGTGTGCATATTATATTAATATAATGTATATATAATTAATATAAATGAATAATAAAAGTATGTGAAAGTTTGACTCTGACATTGTTTACTTCCGGACGACCTTCTTAAAGTTTTGTAATCAATCAAAAACATCAAACAGCTAAAATGTGCCAAACATGGATAAGTGCGGAGTTAGTGTTTTACAATTTTCCTATCATGCACTCCAATGGATTTAAATGGCTGTAATTTATAATTGTGTTATGGTGTTCGGACGTTTTTCATAATATCCACAAAGTTCAGTAAGCAGGTTGTGTTATGTGTGACCATGTGTGTTGACCTTTATGGTAGTTGCCATTTTTTTGGCACCATGACTAGGGAAGGTTGTTTGTGTCGTGTAAGTATATGCTGTGCTAATTTTTCAACATACATTTAAATGTCATTGACCTGATTTACTCAAATGGTCCACAAAATGGAAGCGGTTTGTAGTATTCAGGCGCCGCCTGGTATTTAAGACTAATTTGAAAGGGCTCCACCTTGCTTTATTGAACTCATGACATCCCGCGGGCCAAATTGTTGACACTGGCTGGCTGCACTTGGCCTGCGGGCTGTAGTTTGGACACCCCTGCTCTGGATCAACTTTAGATCTATTTGTTGATTATACGTAAAAAAATTTTTTTTAGCAATGTCAGTTGTAAAACACTGCCTATACGGCAGCTTTGTGTTATTAGTGTCAATAATTCAACATTTACACGTTACATCGCACCTGGCTGTTCTTTTATTCCAATTTTTTTCAAATATATATTTTACTTTTAAAGTGTGCTGTGGCCCTTTAAAAAATGTGTTGCGGGCCGCCCTTTGGACATCCCTGATATATACTATATACATCCATTCATTTTCTACTGCTTGTCCCTTGTATACATTATTATTATATTATAGTTATTTAAAAAAAAAAAAAAAAAAAATATTATATATATATATATATATATACATACATACATACATACATACATACATACATACATACATACATACATACAAACATATATATATATATATATACATATACATATATATATATATATAT
This sequence comes from Entelurus aequoreus, assembly GCF_033978785.1. Classification (NCBI taxonomy): domain Eukaryota; kingdom Metazoa; phylum Chordata; class Actinopteri; order Syngnathiformes; family Syngnathidae; genus Entelurus; species Entelurus aequoreus. The sequence goes on from NC_084732.1 coordinate 14,344,397, forward strand.
ATATATATTTATTTTATTTTAATTTTTTTGGACTAAACAAAGTTGATGCTAATCAACTGTTTTGTAATCCTTTAATACAAATGAGAATTGATAAAGAACCAAACCTTTAAGCAGAATACAATTCTTATTCATTCCAATTTAGATACATTCACTGACCTGCAGATTGTCGGGAATAACGGGCAAGTTGTGGATATGTTGTCCAAACGATGACGAAAGTTCTGAAAAGAGAAAAGATGAGCGAGTTCAAGAAGTCCAGAAGATGTCACCGGAAGCTGGGCTCACCATCCTCTGGGGGGGCGGGGAAAGGCTCTGCTATCTTGGGAGGAGTCCGAGCTGGGGACAGAAGGATTCCATGTGGGAATTTGACCTTTGTCAGAAAAAAAAGGTGTGACCTTTCACCTACAGATGGCGTTCTTGGGTTGGAAGATTTCCTTGTAGTCTTCCGCATTGTGGATTTCAGCCGAAGAAACTTTCTCGTCCGCTTCGTCCTCGCTAGGGCTCCGCCTCTCGCCTTCAGGACTCCGCCTGTCAGCATCTGAGCTGCGCTTCACCCTGATGACGACAGCGCAAATATTCCAACCCCTGTTTCAGCAAACATCGCCCGTCCCGCCCTCCTCGCACCCTTGAGCACGGCAGTCGGTCACGGGTCGCTCGTAGCTGCGGCGTAGCGCCACTCCCTTGGGCTCGGACGACGGCTGCTGGTTCTGGACGACTCCTGGAAGCGTGGGGGTCGTCTTGACGCGCTTCAGGTCCACCACGTAGGACGCCACGCTGCTCAGCTGGTGAGACGCGCCGATCTGGCAGCAGAGGAGATGGCGAGAACCGCCGTCAATTGTCGTTTTTTTGAGGAAGGGAGAGGGTCGAAACTACGCACCAGCTGCTCGTTGCAGACGGCGAGGTCACACACTCGGCCCCACCCTACCGCCACAGAGTCCAAGCAGCGGTCGGGCTCCCAGCCGTAAACACGCAGAGAGTCTGTAGAGCCGCTAAACAGGCAGCTTCCGTCTGGACTGAAGAGGATACACCTGTGGCACCCGAGGTCAGAGGTCAGGTCTGTTAGAGGAATATTTTCCACCTTTAAGCGGAATAGACCGCCCATATAATCACTAGTTTTGGCCTTCGTTTTGACTGAAGAGATACACACGATGATCTCATCCTGCTCGTTATTGATGCACTCACACACATACTGTATATTGTTATTAAAGGTGTCATGAGGGACTAGCCTGTACAGAGAAAAGGAGGAGAATGTGTGTGTGCTAGGCACACGCGTCAAGTTAACTTTCAGTTTTGTTGCCTTGGCACATTGTGTGTGGACAAAAGTATGAAAAGATGAGCAACTGGTTCGACCTTGAGATAGCTTGGTTCACTCTCTCTCAGCGCTGGTATTTGTATTGTTTGTATTTATTACTGTTTTGTAGAATACATTGCTAAACTTCAGTTCTAGTCATCCTAGTCACGTCCGTTGTGTCCTTGGGCAAGACACTTCACCCTTGCTCCTGATGGCTGCTGGTTAGCGCCTTGCATGGCAGCTCCCGCCATCAGTGTGTGAATGTGTGTGTGAATGGGTGAATGTGGAAATACTGTCAAAGCGCTTTGAGTACCTTGAAGGTAGAAAAGCGCTATACAAGTATAACCCATTTATCATTATTTATTTAGTCAACTCTCATCATTTTAGACAGCCTTAGGACAAAAAAATCTGGGAGGAGTCACCCCTCTTAAAAGGGAAAGTCCCAATATCCCCACAACCGACATTCTCAGCAGGACTCACCTGACCGGACTGGTATCGCCCTTTAACGAGGCCACCATGGAAAACTTCTCCAGGTCCCACAGCTTCACGGACCTGTAGCACAAAATGAATGTCATGTCATGTCATGTCATGTCATGCAAAAAGGTCGTCACCTGTCGGCGCTGCCGGACGCCAGGAGGTACTCATTTGGATGAAACTGGATGGCGGTGACAGCGGCGTCGTGCGCGTTGAACTCGCTGATGGTCTTGGCCTGCATCAGGTCCCACAACTGTGGCGCAAAACGTCGACGGGTCAACATCCCGCATTCACGTCGGTCCCACACCGCTTTCGGGAAACGCCTACCTTGATGGTGCGGTCGTCCCCCGCCGATGCCAGCCACTTCCCGTCGGGGCTGAAAGCCAGACTCCTGACAGCCTGCGTATGGCCCTGCGGGATACCGTGCGGCGGTCAGGTGACGCCGGGAGAGCGAGAGGACATGACGGCGAGCGTCTTACCTTGTAACTGTAGAGGTGGCCGTTCCTCCGCATGTCCCACAGCTGACAACGTCCATTACACGGCGTGGAATATTACATGGTCAAATCAGTACACACACACACACACAAAAAGGTGCGCACACACCTTGATATTTGTGTCCGTGGAGCTGGAGGCCAAAAAGTACCCAACAGGATGAAATCCCAAACTGGTGATGTTCGATTTGTGTCCAGCCAGAGTGCGCAAGACTGCACAGACAATGAGGGGTCAAAGGTCACTAGGCGTAACATGACAGCCAGCTGGAAGGACTATAAAATGTTTGCAAATATACATAAATACTACATATATGTTATATTTTATATTGCTACTATGGTACATTTTTAGTCTACTTTATACCTGCATTATCCTTTCCATCCTTTGTAACTGAGCTACTGTGTGGAACAATTTCCTTTGTGGATCAATAAAGTTTGTCTAAGTCTAAGTGTGGCATGTTCGCACTCGTCACATTTGCTTGTGCGCTACCTATTTTTAAATAATATTTTATATTATTTAAGGCTGTGCCTGTAAATTTGCTGTACGTCCTAACCAGTGTTGGGACTACTTACTGTAACGCCGTTATTTTCGGCGGTAACTAGTAGTCTATCGCGTTATTTTTTATATTCAGTAACTCAGTTACCGTTACTACATGATGCGTTACTGCGTTATTTTACGTTATTTTTTATGTAGTATTGGCTACAAACAGAAGATCTGAGTGTGTTTTATTGGAGAGTTACAGTGTTGTCCTTCTGAATCTTCTCGTGTCACAACAGGGACAAGAGAAGAGGCGCGCTCTGTGTGTCTGGGTGTGGGTGTGGGAATGGGCGAGGGGGACGTGTCTGTGTTTACTAACAAAACATCATGGCGGAGCTGAAGTCGAGTTTCTCAACATGGAGATATTCTCACTACTGTTCTTTTGTCGAGCACAAAGAAAATAACATTTTAGTTAAATGTAAGTTGTGTCTTGGATCAAAGATCCTATCTACTGCCCAAAACAGCAATTCAAATCCGCTGAAACAGCTACAAAAGCAACATGCTTCGACGAAGCTAGTAAAGAGAGACACAGACTCCGAAGCCACTTCACCTCCACTTAAGGATTTTAACGGAGGGACTGCTAGCCAGGACAACATTTATAGAGCCATTGCAGCGTATGTGGTAGAAGACATGCAGGCTATTTCTACAGTGGAGTCACCCGCTTTCAGTCAGCTAATTAGCATGATAGCATGGAAAGCGAGCTAAAGAAGACACTCCAAACTCTGCCTCTGCTCATCATTCAGCACTGAAGGTACACACACTCTGTCAATTCTCTTATATACTCTTTCATTCTAGACTTCTAGAGTGTTTGATTATCACATCACTCTAAATGTATAGACTATAAAGTACACAAACATAAAGAGGGTGTGTTGTATGTAGACCACATTGCTTAGCAGAGTCCAGTGATGCAAATGCATGTCAAGTTGATCAACAGATTGTATTATTCTCCAGTGCAATAACAGTACTGAAATGAAGGCTAAAAGGGCATTAATGGGAGCTTTAAAAAAAAAAGAAGAAAAAAATAAGTAACTAAATTGTTACTTTTCACAGTAATGCATTACTTTTTGGTGTAAGTAACTGAGTTAGTAACTGAGTTACTTTTGAAATAAAGTAACTAGTAACGGTAACTAGTTACTGGTTTTCAGTAACTAACCCAACACTGATCCTAACTGATATGACAACAAAGCTTTTGGATGTATGCAAATCAGGCTAAAAAAATGGGTCCATTTTGTTAGTTGTTCAGGTAGAATCCAGGTTAATACTTTTATTTTGAAGCCGACTCTGCATTGAACAGGAAGTCACTGTGTGTAATGCTGTGTAACTAGACATTACCTGGGCAAATTAAGGGCCGGGGGCCGCATGCGGCCCGTTAAACTTTTCAATCTGGTCCGCCGGACATTCCCAAATAATTTTTTTAGATCTTTAAGATGGAAACTGTAACATTATGATGGACGGCGTGGCGAAGTTGGTAGAGTGGCCGTGCCAGCAATCGGAGGGTTGCTGGTTACTGGGGTTCAATCCCCAGCTTCTACCATCCTAGTCACGTCCGTTGTGTCCTTGGGCAAGACACTTCACCCTTGCTCCTGATGGGTGCTGGTAGCGCCTTGCATGGCAGCTCCCTCCATCAGTGTGTGAATGTGTGTGTGAATGGGTGAATGTGGAAATACTGTCAAAGCGCTTTGAGTACCTTGAAGGTAGAAAAGCGCTATACAAGTATAACCCATTTATCATTTATGTGCAGTGATATTTTCAAATGACCGTAAGTCTTGAACTATACAAAGTATTTCAATGGTTGGAATCTGCGCTTTTGCATGATATACTAGTGACTATGGTCATCTAAGTCACAGCAGCTCAGACGAGGCACCAAGCAGTGTGGGTGGGGAGCGTTTCCACAGAGTGTTTCCAGAGCGGCCA
>NC_084732.1:14356598-14376598 GCF_033978785.1 Entelurus aequoreus
TACATCCAAAAATGGTTTGGTTTTATATTTAATTAAACACAAAATAAAATCCTGCAGTAAACAAGAACGGAAAACCAGACCAGATACCGGAGGTTGTATTTTCAAAGTAAAAGCGAGCATAAAAAGCCGAAGTGCTGACGTAAGAGAAAATTACGGAGGAGGAAATGACCCCGGAAGTAAATGGGTGGGGGGGGGGTGTTTGTAGGGGGAAGAAATTTGGCGTGACAGTACCCATGTGCCCGCACAGAAATTATTTTAGACATGGAACAACAACGACTGAAATCTACGGAAATATCTACGCACATATCAACAGAAATTGAAAAATGGACAAAACGGATAAATTAGATATTCCGAAACCGGAAGTATCCATTTTAAAGACAAGCTTGCAGACTAGCCTGTAAGAAAAATACGATATTTTTTTCACCTCCACTTTCATCAGATTTCTTAAGATATTAGTTTTTGTTTTGCCATGTCTAAAATAATCTATGTGTAGTAGTGCTCCAAATAAATTTTAACCGAAGTAACTTTCCCCGCTTTTACTTTGAAAATATAATTTCCGGTGTCAGAATATGACAAATATTCGTTTCGGTCTGTTTTGGGGTTTCTGTTTATCTCGGGAGCGAAATTGTTGTTAAATGAAATATAAAAAGAGAATTGAACTATTTTTGGATGTTATTGTTCTTTCACATCCAAGAAATAGAATGTTCATTCATATGAATAAAATTCCCCAAACTCCAAATTACGCGAGCAAGTTAACAAGTCCTAACTAAATATATAAACACAAATATAGATGATACATAAATATAAAACAAATAATAATGTTTTAACACAGGGATGTCAAACGTAAGGCCCGCAGGCCGGATCAGGCCCGCGAACAGTTTTTATCCGGCCCGCGGGATGAGTTTGCTAAGTATAAAAATGAGCTGAAATTTTTGAAGGAAAGAAACCGCTCTTCTAAATGTGTCCACTAGATGTTGCAAGAGCAATTATTTGTATCTTTGTAGATGCAAAACAAATAAACCACATGATGTTAGTGCACCAGTCGAGGAAAATGAGCAAACTACATAAATAACATCCTATAATTTGATTTTGATATCATTTTTTTTTCTTGATAGATGGAAAATGAACACCAATGAGTTAACTGATGAACATTAGCACATCATTTATCCAGAAAGTATAAATAACAACAAATAAAGATAGAATACAATTAACCACAATATGTAAGTGTGAAAAAAAACAACAACATTATGATTTGTACATTTTCAGAATGTGCTTGGTCTATTTTTAAACAAAGAAAACCATCTGAAGTTGTCTTTATTTTTAAGTTATCATGCCGTGTAGGGCTGCAACAACTAATCGATTAAATCAATTAAAATGGATTATAAAAATAGTTGGCGATTAATTTAGTCATCGATTCGTTGGATCTATGCTATGCGCATGCGCAGAGGCTACTTTTAAAAAAAAAAAATTATAAACCTTTATTTATAAACTGCAACATTTACAAACAGCTGAGAAACATTAATCAAAATAAGTATGGTGCCAGTGTGCTGTTTTTCCCCCCCAATAAAATACTGGAAAGGATAGAAATGTAGTTTGTCTCTTTTATCCGATTATTAATATATTAATCGAAGTAATAATCGACTGATTAATCGATTCTCAAATTAGTTGTTAGTTGCAGCCCTAATGCCGTTATTTTACCAGTCCAGCCCACTTGGGAGTGGATTATTCTCCATGTGGCACCTGGGCGGTATAGCTAGCTCGGTTGGTAGAGTGGCCGTGCCAGCAACTTGAGGGTTTCAGGTTCGATTCCCGCTTCTGCCATCCTGGTCACTGCCATTGTGTCCTTGGGCAAGACACTTTACCCACCTTCTGCCAGTGCCACCCACACTGGTTTAAAATTGTAACTTACAGATTGGGCTTCACAATGTAAATTGCTTTGAGTCAGTAGAGAAAAGTGCTATATAAATATAATTCACTTCACTTCATCTAAAATGAGTTTGACACCCCCTGTTTTGACAGCTGGTGTGGTTGTTGTTCAATGACAATACCTGTTTCGTCCATTATGTGTCACTAGTCTTGAGTGCTAGTGTGCGTCCAGTGAGAGAAGAAGAAGGCAGCAGTCTGAGAAGGCGGAAAAAGAAAATAGTTTGTTTTAAGACATTTTTGTACGTTTTATTCTTAGTATTATTTCCACGCTGTATTCTCGACCGTGTATGCGGTCAAAACGACACTTTTAGTTAGGGACAAAAAAGCCGTCCAGTATGGCCGCGGTCGACGTGGAGGACGAGAGTATTTTAGCCTCCATTTTCCAGGATTGTTTCCCGGACAGCTGGAGGGACAAGCCGGACTTGGCGGCCTACTTGTCCGAGCTCAGCTCCTTCGGCGTGGACAAGCTGAGCCGAGAAGAGGAGCGCCTGGCGGAGGAGCGGGCCCACATACTGCAGCAGACCCGGGAATTGGCCTTCTCCAACTACCAGACCTTCATCAGGACCGCCGACTGCACCGAGCACATCTACCGAGACTTTGGCCGCGTCGAGTCCAGCGTGTCCCGCCTCCTGGACAAGCTGCCCGCCTTTGGACAGCGATGCAGGTGCGAGCTTTCACCTCAACCACGGCTCCAAAGTAGGGCAAAAATACTATTTTTGAAGAAACCACAAAACGTGGAATAAAAGAGCAAACAGGTTAAATGTAACAAGAAAATGTTGTTAATACTGTTTTTACATTAAAACATTTGTAATTGCTCAAAAAGTCATAATAAATCAAAATCAATAGTGTTATGAATTATTGACCTCTTCAAGGCTACAAATACTCCACATCCAAATATTCCACTTTGAAATATTTTTTGGGAAAAATATTTTTATATTTTGTGTGGTTGCCATATAAAAAAACAGTGTTTTTAAATTATAACATTTGTAATTGCTCAAAAAGTAATAACGAATCAAAATCAATAGTGTTATGAATTACTGATCTATTCAGGGCTACAGTTACTCCACATCCAAATATTCCACTTTTTAAATGTTTTTTGGAAAAACATTTTGTGTGGTTGCTATATATATAAAAAAAAGTGTTTTTAAATTAAAACATTTGTAATTGCTTAAAAAGTAATAATGAATCAAAATCAATAGTGTTATGAATTATTGACCTATTTAAGGCTACAATTACTCCACATCCAAATATTCCACTTTGAAATATTTTTTTGGAAAAATACTTTAATATTTTGTGTGGTTGTCATATAAAAAAAAGTGTTTTTAAAATAAAACATTTGTAATTGCTCAAAAAGTAATAATGAATCAAAATCAAGAGTGTTTTGAATAATTGACCTATTCAAGGCTACAATTACTCCACATCTAAATATTCCCCTTTTAAATATTTTTCGGAAATATATTTTAATATTTTGTGTGGTTGCGATATAAAAAAAAAACAGTGTTTTTAAATTAAAACATGTGTGATTGCTCAAAAAGTAACAATTAATCAAAATCCATAGTGTTATGAATTATTGACCTATTTAAGGCTACAATTACTCCACATCCAAATATTCCACTTTGAAATATTTTTTTGGAAAAATATTTTAATATTTTGTGTGGTTGCCATATAAAAAAACTAAGTGTTTTTAAATTAAAACATTTGTAATTGCTCAAAAAGTAATAATGAATCAAAATCATAGTGTTATGAATTATTGACCTATTCAAGGCTACAATTACTCCACATCTAAATATTCCACTTTGAAATATTTTTTAGAAAAATATTTTAATATTTTGTGTGGTTGCGATATAAAAAAAAACAGTGTTTTTAAATTAAAACATTTGTAATAGCTCAAAAAGTAATAACGAATCAAAATCAATAGTGTTATGAATTATTGATCTATTCAGGGCTACAGTTACTCCGCATCCAAATATTCCACTTTTGAAATATTTTTTGGAAAAATATTTTGTGTGGTTGCCATATAAAAAAACAGTGTTTTTAAATTAAAACATTTGTAATTGCTCAAAAAGTAATAATAAATAAAAATCAATAGTGTTATGAATTATTGACCTTTTCAAGGCTACAATTACTCCACATCCAAATATTCCACTTTGAAATATTTTTTGGAAAAATATTGTAATATTTTGTGTAGTTTGAGGTTGCCTTATAAAAAAAACCAGTATTTTTAAATTAAAACATTTGTAATTGCTCAAAAAGTAATAATGAATCAAAATCATAGTGATGTGAATTATTGACCTCTTCAAGGCTACAATTACTCCACATCCAAATATTCCACTTTGAAATCTTTTTTGTGAAAATATTTATTATTTTGTGTGGTTGCCATATAAAATTTAAAAAAATTGACATAAAGGGAATACTTTTTCAAATTAGTTGTAATAAAAACTAACAAAAAGTAATTTAAAAAAGTAATAAAAACGTACAATCGACAGATAGATCTGAAGTTAGTCTGCGGACTTAAATGTTGAAACTTAAGTGTTTGACTTATTTTCAGTGGAGCCTTTTTTGGATCCCCAATAATAAAATTAAAAATTAATGGTGTTATTAATTATTGACCTAATTATTGAAAACTATTACATATTTTGTGTTTTTGCCTTTTTGACAAAAAGTGTATAAAACATAACCATTTTTTAAACGTATTGTATGGACAGACCCAAAGCCTGCAAAAGCCTTGAAATAAAAGTATTTTCTCTTTTTTTTTAACTAAATGTATTCATTCTTTTTATTTTGACAGAAAAAAATTTATTCAATTGCATATCTTTTCAACTTTAATATTTTCATATATTTCAAACTTTTTTTAGTCAAAATAACAAACATCAAACAAACGTTGGGCGCTTGTGTTTTACCATGAATTGATTTACGTGGACCCCGACTTAAACAAGTTGAAAAACGTATTCTGGTGTTACCATTTAGTGGTCAATTGTACGGAATATGTACTGTACTGTGCAATCTACTAATAAATGTTTCAATCAATCAATCAATCAAACGTATAATTTCAAGTTATCCATCAAATGGTACACTGTACAAATGGCAATAGATTTTACTATAAAAGACTGGCAGCTCAGATGTCTGAATTTTTACTATAAAAAAAATAAACTGTAGTACCGTTTTTTTCGTTTACAGTAACAAGCTGTTGAAACCACCGTGAATTTCACGATTAAATTGTGGCGACTGAGATGTCAGGTTTTTTTTACAGAATTTTTAAAATGTACTTATTTTACAGTGCATGTAAAAAAAAAAAAAAAATCATATGCAATTGTATAATAATGAGGTGAATCTCAACACATTTATATGATTAACAGTTTCAAGCGGCTTTCCGAGGGCAGCCATAACTGCGATGTGGACCTCGGTGATAGACATATAAGCATTATATAATAATATGGATTATTTTATTATTTAGATATTAATGAATAAATTATAGTAATTGATATAGTCATTTAATTATTATTTTACCTTTTTTTATGACAGAGAAATTTTTTGTTTGTTTTGAAAATGAAAAATATCAAAACGGCCTTCACATGATTGACTTTTTAGCGTGCAGCCCTCAATGGAGAAACACCTTCGAAAGTCCTCAGAGGACACTTTGTTTTTGCCAAAGAAATAGTGACGCACACCTGGTCAGTTATGTTTGTTGTGTATGTCAGGTTCAAACACTGATTACATCTATTAAACAGGACAAGAAGCAAAGAATTAAACAGAGACAGAATTACATTTGGCTCAATTTGAGGAGAGACGCATGGACACTGTACCCTTGCACAGTGTCTCAGCACGCTCTGCCAAAAGATTGCACGCCTCCTTCTTTTATTTGGACCTTCCCTGACCACATGGCCACAGCTGTTTCTAAAGGACGAGGGTCGTAAACAGTTCACAGAAAATGTCGTAAACAGTTCACAGAAAAGGTCGGTTCAAAAAAGAGGTTCGTAAAACAGTTCAAAAAGAGGCTCGTAAAACAGTTAAAAAGGAGGTTCAAAAAGAGGTTGTCTGGAACTTGGGCAGATCCTGCATTCTCTCCGCTTTGGAGTCCTTGGGTTAAAACAATATCTTTCTGTTGATTACAATACATGAAAGAAACAGAAACACCTTCATGTTGCTTCCCCCCCTACACTGTGGAGTTTTACAAGCCTTGTTCTTGGTAGGTTTCAAAGACAGCTTTTGTCTTCTTGCCAGGAATTCATTTCAACCCAAAGTTTTTGTGATAACAGTGTTTCCCACACATTCATTTATTTGTGGCGGCCCGCCACGAAAGAATTACGTCCGCCACAAATAAATTTAAATAAAAAAAATATATATATATATTTTTTTTGTCCTGTCCAGCTTCTCAGGCAAATCATATAGTTGATGTAGATGCCCATATAGGCTGTTCAGATTTACTTTACAAAAGAGAAGTGTAGGATACTTCTCTTGTTGCCTTATTTGTATTTGACCACTACTGTTTTCTGTTTATTTGTTACTGACTGTGGCAGGACACCTCTGCCTCTGTTTCACTTTATGTTGCTGGTAAATAATATGGTTGTAGTAGTAGGCTAAAGTTCAATTATTTAGTATGCACTAATTAAAGGGGCAGAGCTTTAAGAGACATTTTAGCTTTTATATTTTATAAGATATATTTTTTGTAAGAACCACAATTAATAAATATATTTCAGTGAATAACTTATTGTTCAAATCTGTATATAAATATGTACATAAAGTGTTGTAATTATATTGTAAAATGGATGGATGGATGGACGTTTAAAACAAAACTGTTATTATGAATTAGTAAGTATACATTTTTTTTAGCCTTTTTAGAGAAAATCATATCATTGTAGTAAATTATGCAAATTATTCGATGATGTCATGGTGACCACGCCCATAACCACGCCCCCACCGCCACAGGTATCTTGGCAGTTTATGGGAAACACTGGATAACTTAGATAAAGTTATTCTGACAGTGTACTTCCTGCTTCCCAGCGGTCTGTCAAGTGACACCATGATGTGCTTGCAGGGTGTTCGTGAAGGAGGCGGAGCAGAAGGCGGCCAGTCGCCGCATGAACAGCCTGACGCTGAACCGACACACGGAGATCTTGGAGATCCTGGAGATCCCCCAGCTCATGGACACGTGTGTTCGGAACGCGTACTACGAGGAGGCGCTGGAGCTGGCCGCCTACGTCAGGAGGCTGGAGAAGAAGCACGCCACGCTTCCTGTCATCCAGGTGACATTCCGCTCCTTCCCCCGCTGTGATCTCGTGACCATTCCATTGTGAAAGTGTCCGTGGTGTGTGCAGGGCATCGTGCGGGAGGTGCGGCAGTCGGCCCAGCTGATGCTGGTGGGTCTGTTGCAGCAGCTGCGAAGCAACGCGCAGCTCCCCGCGTGCCTCAGAGTGGTGGGCTACCTGCGCCGCATGGACGTCTTCACGGAGGCGGAGCTCCGCGTCAAGTTCCTGCAGGCCCGCGGCGCCTGGCTGCGCTCCGTGCTGGACGCCATCCCCGACGACGATCCCTACACGCACGCCAGCAAGACAGTGGAGGCGTGCAGGGTGCACCTCTTCGACATCATCACGCAGTACCGCGCCATCTTCTCCGACGACGACGACAACGACGAGGAACCGCCGCCGGGCCGGGCGGCGGTGAACGAGGCGGCCATCTTCCACGGCTGGGTGCTTCAGAAGGTGTCCGACTTCCTGGAGACTTTGGAGCGGGACCTGCAGCGCGGAGTCGGAGGGCGCCTGGACTCCCTGCTGGGTCAGTGCATGTACTTCGGCCTGTCCTTTAGCCGAGTGGGCGCGGACTTCCGCGGGCAGCTGGCGACCGTGTTCCAGAAGGTGGCGGCCGAGGCGTTCCAGAAAGCCACGTGGGAGGCGGTGGAGCAGTTCCAAGAGGACATGAACGCGTACACCCTGGTGGCGTTGCCCTCTGTGCTGGGTGGGACTGCCCCGCCGTCCGCCCTCGGGGTCCAGCCTGGAGCGCTGCAGCCCCCCATGAGCCTCCTGGACTTCCACCCTTTGGCCCGCTTCCTCAACAACATCCTGACTTCCTTCAACGAGCTCCGCCTTTGCTGCCCCCTCGGCCTCGCCCGCCACGTCACCGCCCGCCTGCAGGACGCTCTCCGCACGGTAAGATGTCTGCGTCAATGGGCAGAAAGAAATGACCTACCCCTGCATCTCTCTTCCTGTCAGGTGACACAGCAGCTGGTGGCGTTCCATCGCGCAGAGGAGTCGGCCTTCAGCGAGCGCGAGCGGGAACTCTTCACGCACATGTGCCGCGTCTACGCCCGCGACCTTCTGCCCTTCATCAACCAATGCCTGAAGACGCTCTTCCCTCCCCAGCAGATGGCGCTGGTCCTCGGTTAGCACACAACACACAAAAATATGTTGATGTGTGAAACACTTTAAACCAGGGCTGTCCAAAGTGCAGCCCGCGGCACATTCTAAAATACTATTACAGTAAAAAACAGTGGAATAAAAGAGCAAAAAGATTACATTTAACAAAAAACTGCCATGCAGGCATTTTTTTTTCTTTTAAACTGTCATTACTCAAAAAAATAGTGAATCAAAATCAATGTTCTTATGAGTTATTGACCTATAGAGGGTTCCAATTACTTCACATCAACAATTACTTTGAAATATTTTTCTTGGAAAATATTGCCTACCGCCCGAATGCAGCTGAGATTGGCTCCAGCGACCCCGAAAGGGACAAGCGGTAGAAAATGGATCGATGGAATATTGCCTTAATAAAGAATGACAAAAAAAGGCATAACAAACAAAATACAAAACAGTAATATAAAAATTTGATGGATAGATCTGAAGTTGATTTAGAGAAATTAAAGGTGCCATATCAGTGTTTCCCATAAACTGCCAAGATACCTGTGGCGGTGGGGGCGTGGCTATGGGCGTAGTCACCATGACATCATCGAGTAATTTGCATAATTTACTACAATGATATGATTTTCTCTAAAAAGGCTCAAAAAATGTATACTTACTAATTAATAACAGTTTTGTTTTAAACGTCCATCCATCCATCCATTTTACAATATAATTACAACACTTTATGTACATATTTATATACAGATTTGAACAATAAGTTATTCACTGAAATATATTTATTAATTGTGGTTCTTACAAAAAATATATCTTATAAAATATAAAAGCTAAAATGTCTCTTAAAGCTTTGCCCCTTATATTAGTGCATACTAAATAATTTAACTTTAGCCTACTACTACAACCATATTATTTACCAGCAACATAAAGTGAAACAGAGGCAGAGGTGTCCTGCCACAGTCAGTAACAAATAAACAGAAAACAGTAGTGGTCAAATACAAATAAGGCAACAAGAGAAGTATCCTACACTTCTCTTTTGTAAAGTAAATCTGAACAGCCTATATGGGCATCTACATCAACTATATGATTTGCATGAGAAGCTGGACAGGACAAAAAAAAAAAAAAAAGTTTTATTTTTTTTAATATAATTATTTTATTTTATTTTTTTTAATTTGTGGCGGACGTAATTCTTTCGTGGCGGGCCGCCACAAATAAATGAATGTGTGGGAAACACTGCATATGTAGTAATGTGACCAGAAATGGTACTAGAATAGAATAGAAATTACTTTATTGATCCCTGGGGGAAATTCACGGTCAAAATCCTGTAGTCCCCTCCCACTTTCCCTGACTGAGGTTGCCAGATACGCACCAAAAATCAGAATCCTACTCCAAGGAACTTCAAATGGCAATCGACGAGTCCTACGCTTTAGGTTTCTCTTGTTTATGCTTCTTGCAAGATGGTTTACTAAGTAATTATGCCACATTTTACTAATGTCGATTAGCTAAATGTATTGGTTGCTGATCGAGAGACTTAAGTGTTAAAAATAAGTTAAAATAAATATTTTTTTCTTTTAACCCTTTTATGATTTGGACCCTTTTGGATGGCTAAGAATTTTAGTGCAATTAAAAAAGTAATTGTTTAAAAAAAATGTATGCATCCAAATCAATATTTTTATGAATATTCCCCTTTGAAATATTTCTGAAATTTTTTTGCATATCAGTGTTTCCCATAAACTGCCAAGATACCTGTGGCGGTGGGGGCGTGGCTATGGGCGTGGTCACCATGACATCAAGTAATTTGCATAATTTATTACAATGATATGATTTTCTCTAAAAAGGCTCAAAAAATGTATACTTACTAATTAATAATAACAGTTTTGTTCTAAACGTCCATCCATCCATTTTACAATATAATTACAACACTTTATGTACATATTTATATACAGATTTGAACAAAAAGTTATTCACTGAAATATATTTATTAATTGTGGTTAAAAAAAAAAAAAATCTTATAAAAGCTAAAATGTCTCTTAAAGCTCTGCCCCTTTTAATTAGTGCATACTAAATAATTTAACTTTAGCCTACTACTAAAACCATATTATTTACCAGCAACATAAAGTGAAACAGAGGCAGAGGTGTCCTGCCACAGTCAGTAACAAATAAACAGAAAACAGTAGTGGTGGTAGACACAAAGCTTCATCAAACATCTGGGGCCGTACTTATCAAGCTTCTTAGAATTACTCCTAAGAAGTCTGCTAAGAGTTGACTTAAGAGTAAATACATTCTTCGCTGAAAGCTGCACTTAAAAGTTAGTTATCAAGCGTCTTACTCACACTTTCAGCCAAGTGTAGGACTGAATCTTAAGTGTTACACTCAGAGCTGAATTACGACATTACTATGTGCCGTAAACGGAATTTTAGGTGACGTCATTTCTGTGTCCATAGAAATGACCAATCACGGAATGGAATCCGTTGTCTAAGAATAAAGAAATATCTTGGAAATATTTAAGTGGACAATGGGAGTGTATATTTTGACAATAAACTACAAAATAATACAAAACAAACTAGTCCCCGCCGGCACTCACGCTACCGCTCCCTCTCTTCTATCGCCCACACACTCACTGACGTCACTCACCTCACGGCCACACACATACGCTACTGTCATAAACATTTTCTTTCCAATTCATTAATTAGGCAGCTAATTTGAAACTGGTGTTGGTGGCTCTATATATACTAGCCCACTGCAGACACATGCAGAAATCAACAAGGAATCGAAAAGTATTAAATCTGTGACAAAAATAATATCCGCTCTGTCTAAACGATACCGTTTGATCAGCTGCTCGTCATCAAAAAAAACCAAAACATTGTTCCGTTCCCTGAACGTTCGCGCACGTCTCTCTCGCCTCAGTGCCATCCCCTGCTGGCAACTCCTAACCACTTAAGACCCCTCTGAAGGTCTCTTAAATATCGCGGAGAGTAGGAGTGATTCTTAGACTTAAGAACGTTGATAAAAAGCTTTTATTCTTAAGTTTGAGAGTAGGACTACATTTCGCAAATTCTCAGGACTTAAGTGTAAAATGGCACTCTAAGAAGCTTGATAAGTACGGCCCCTGATCCACTGAACAAAGAGCTCCAAAAATCTTGATCCTACACTTCTCTTTTGTAAAGTACATCTGAACAGCCGATATGGGCATCTACATCAACTATATGATTTGCCTGAGAAGCTGGACAGGACAAAAATAAAAAATAAAAAGAAAACATTTTTGTGGCGGCCTTAATTCTTTCGTGGCGGGCCGCCACAAATAAATGAATGTGGGGGAAGCACTGCATATTTTGTGCGTTTGCCATAAATAAAAACTTATATAAATCGGTGGATGGATCTGAAGTCGATCGAAAGACTTAAAAGGAAAAAAACAACAACAACAAAAGTAAACTTATTTTACCACTTATGAGTTGGGCTCTTTTAGATGCCTCAGAATTATATTTTAAAAAAAAGAATGAGGCTAAATCAAAGTTGTAATGGCATATTTGACCTATTAAAGCGGCCATTACTTCACATCAAATATTCTACTTTGAAATATTTAGTTTTTGCCATAAAAACAGGTTCTCTATAACAAAAAGTGTATAATATTGACAAATCTGAAGTTAGTCTCGAGATTTAAGCCGTGAACATTTTTATATATACTTGAACATTTTTATGACTGAGACAGGCGCCCTAAAGGTAAAAAAAGACAGATTTATTGGATTGGTTTTGAAAATGAAAAACATCAAAATAACCCTGCATGCTTAGATTTTACAGCGTGTGGCCCTCGGTGTGCAAAGTGTGGACACTCCTGCTTCAAACTACATCAGCTCTCTCCTACTTTTTCCGTTTTGCGTGCAGGCGTTCCGGTCTCCCAGCTGCACGCGTCGGAACGTTTGGGCCGAGTGGACCTGGAAGAGCTGCTGGAGCCGCTGGGATTCGTGTTGCCGCCGGAAGCGGACTTCAACGCGGAGCAGAGCGGTGCCACGTCGGACTCCCTGTCGCCAGAACCTACGAGCGACCCGGATCCCGTGTCCGCAAAGTCCGTTCCTGGAGAGACTGAGACGGACAAGAGCGCTGAAATCCCCGAGCAGACGCCCGAGGAAGACATGGAGCAACTGGATGAAGCGTTGTCATGGAAACCAGAACTGTGAGCCTGTTTTTCAACAAGTTGGAAGGACGGTTATTGGCTTCATTATGATTGGTATATTTTTACGGTGAATAAATCAAAGAGGGTGAGTGAATATCTTATCCTTTTATTGTTATGCTTATAGTTATTGTGGGCGAGGGGCTTCCTACTTCTTGACAAACTTCCTGCGGGCGCAGTTTGGGTTGGCGCGCCGCCGGCCCGCCCCACACTGAGTGTCTCGGATGTTCAGGTTGGCGGCTCGGCTGTACACGTCGTTCTCGCAGAAGGGCGAGGCTCCGGCTATGTAGCTCTCGTCAAACACGTTGGTCTTCTGACGCGCCTTCCGCGACAAACGCTGCTGAGGGAAGCGCTGATCCTCCGTCAGCTGGGGGTTGCTGCCGTGTTTGCCTCCCTCTGGCAACGGCAGCGAGTACTACAGCGGCACAAATACAATTATTTTGGATTAGCATGTTAGTATGTGCGTGTTCTTGTATTTCTACCCTTCTTGAGACATCAACAAGGAAAAGTAGCTTCCATATGAGGAGGTGTGAACAAGTTAGGACATAAATCACGGTCCCAATACGGAAAATCATTGCATCTAATAGAGAATGTCTCATTTGCACCCCTGGTGGTGAAATATATCAAAATTAGGGTGGTCCCAAAAAGGAGGGATTTTTCAAATTGACTGTATCAGTTTTAAAAGTGCTCCCCTTGTGGTCAACATATGAAATAACAAGTGTGTAAGAAATTGAAGTGCTCCCCCTCTGGCCAACATATGTAATAAGTGTGTGTAAGAAATTGAAATGCGCCCCCTTTGGCCAAAATGAATGAAAAAAATAAAATAAATATGTACAGCGAGAAGTAACTTGAAGTAAATATTGAAGATTAAAAAAAAATTAGAAACAAAAAACATATCACCATTTTTTTTTATACTAAAAGCAGTCTTCTCACAATGCGTCGACTTTTTTCTTATAAAATTGGGAACATTTTCTCATATCCTGTTTCTGTAATATTGCAATATTTTCTCGTAAAAATTACTTTATGTAAAATTATTACTTTTTATTGCAAAATGGTGACATTTGTCATAAAATTCTGACTTGTATCACAATACTGCCAGCTTTTTTGTTGTTTTTGTAAAATAGTGACATTTTTTGAGAAATTATGACTTTTGTCAATTTTTTCAGAGTAAAATCCCGATTATTATATTGCCAAAAGTTTTCTTATAAAATTGTGACTTTGGTTGAGTAAAATGACTTTTCATAAAATTGCCAACATTTTAAGGTTTTCTTGTAAAATTCTAACTTTTATCATAATATTGCACAAATATTCAGTTTTTCTTGTAAAATTTTGACTTAGCTTGAGTAAAATGACGACTTTTATTATAATACTGCCAAAATTCTAAAGTTTTTCTTGTGAAATTCCAACTCATTTTTCACAAGCTTTTTTATATTTGCATAGTTTATTATTATTAATGTTGTAAATACAAATCTTTATATATCGAGAAAGGGTGGTCCTAAAGAGGTAAGCATTTTTCTCAGGTCTCAAGAAGGTAACAAATACAAGAATGTGAAGTGAAGTGAACGATATTTATATAGCGCTTTTTCTCTAGTGACTCAAAGCACTTTACATTGTGAAACCCAATATCTAAGTTACCGGTACATTTAAACCAGTGTAGGTGGCACTGGGAGCAGGTGGGTAAAGTGTCTTGCCCAAGGACACAACAACAGTGACTAGGATGGCGGAAGCGGGGATCGAACCTGGAAAACTCAAGTTGCTGGCACGGCCACTCTACCAACCGAGCTATACGTGCGTATGTACTCACTCTGAGGCCACGATGGTTGAGCACTTTGGGGTTTTTGGAGAAGTGCATGTGCATGTGGCCGTCCTCGCTGACTGTCACGGCGATCTTCTTCAGCGTTTTGTTGCCGCACTTTGGACAAAACTCTTTGTTCATGTTGCTGGTGGTCCTGGCGTGCATCAAAACAATTTTTTTTTAAAAATCATACAGTATGACAATTTGTACAATCTTTTTTTTTTATACAGTTCATGTCAACACCCGGGACAAATTGGAGCCCTACTCACACTTTTATTCATGTGAAACGGTTTATACATTTTTTCAATCCAAGTTGAATTTAATCTGATGCATGTTTTGGACAAAAAACAAATGAATGAATGGTTCGCTAGTCGCGGTCAATTTTGCAGGAGACAGCGAGGATGTGTCATCGATAGGGTTGGGTATCGAGTATCGATTGGAACCGGGACTAACTTTCCGATTCTCCCGGAATCGTTCAAAAGTTTAAATTTCGACTCCCGGTTTCGATACCCAGTCCGCCGACCGGAAAAAAAGAATAAGTCCGCCGACCGGAAGAAGAAGCCGCTGAACACCAACGAAGAAGCGCCCACCGCCGGAAGTGTTAGCATAGCCGAGCCTATGTAGCCGAGCGAGTCAGTCAAGCATGGATAGCGGGCGTCGGCGGTCGAAAGTGTGGCTTTATTTTACTAAAAAAAATGAAATATCGGCGAAATGTAACACGTGCGACAGGACTATTTCGTGCTTAGGAGGGTGCACGTCGAACATGATGAAGCACCTCCGAGTTCATGGAGTACAAATAAATGCGTGTCTTGTCTTCAACGCGCTGCGCCGACCGTCCTCCTCTGGCTTCGACGCCCAGCCTGCACTGCAGTCCGAATCCGGTAAGTAAAACAATATATATGCAATAAATAATGTGTTTTGCGCCAACGTTGAGGCAGCTAACAAATTAGCCCGCATATTTTTTCATAGACAATTTACAACCTGCTAGCCAGGCTCCGTGATGTGCTCAGCGTACTCCGTTCACCGTAGCGGCAATGGGGAAGATGTCGGTGCCACAGATGGAAGAGTGCCACAGAAAGGTCACTGCACACATAAGTCAAAAGACTGCATCCCTTTTCAGAGGTGGAATCTCCAACATTTAGGTTAGTTAAGCAATAACGTTAGAGCTAAGCTAATTGATGCTGGGCTAAACAGTAACAGCAATTACATGTTTGTTTATGTTTGCAGGGATATGGTGAAAACTCTCAACCCAAAATACATACCACCTTCCAGGGACTACCTGTCAAACACATTGATCCCGGCATGGTACAAGAACAATCGGAACCGAGAATAGTCAGGAATCGGAATCGAAACAAAGAATCGGAATCGTTCGAATTCAAACGATACCCAACCCTAGTCATCAACGTGCATTATCACTAGGAATGGCTACCATTCACATTTGAACTGATACTAATAACATTACATTTTTTTATGTAACATTTAAAAATGAGTGGATTACGACAACTGAGCTGTCTAGTTAGATTTTGTTTTAAGACATTTGAGTCTCATTTGCAATGCAGTTGCACTTATAAACCATTAGATGGCAGAACGCCAGCATTTTCAGTTTGGCCCGTGAAAGACACCTGAGAGACTCCATGAGTTGAAGAAGTAATTTGGCCTGTGGGGTGTTTCCAAATTAGTTTGAAATATCTGAACATCTTAATACTACGACGTTGCCACCATATTGTGGACAACGTGAGAAAAACAGGTCAATTACCATTAATTGTGCGTTGAATTCGATACAGCACAGCATTTATTCATGTGACCCAATCCAAATGACCCAATCATGGCGCAAAAAAAATGCAACCGACAAAAAGTCAACAAATGGTCACACTAACCTGATCACTGAACTTTGTGAATATTTTAAAAATGTCTAAGCAATATTAAATAATTTTAAAAAATTAAAAACATCTTATTAAAAAATTAAAATTAAATAAAAATAAATTACACCCATTTAAATGCATGTGTTTGCCACGTTTTAGCTGCTTGATTACAAAACTTTAAGGAGGTCGTCACGGAAGTAAACAAGGTAGGAGTTGAACTTTCCGATACTCTTAATAACCAATGATAATATTAATTATATATAATATATTAATATAATATGTGGACATATATATGTATAGGCTATAAATATTGTTACTTTACATGCAGTGGGCTTTCGTCCCCCGGCCAAACTTCAAAAAGCAAAAGGTTTGGACACCCCTGGTATAAACTATCTACTGTATGTTAATGAACAAGGAAGTAGCTTCTTCTATGAAGCTGAATGTGTTATGTTGAGCCCTACAAAGTATTTATACTGTATTGTGCTTATTACACACCAGATGTTTGATTGTAAGAGTCATCTTAGTTGTAGTTTATTACCAAATTTGGAGGTGTTGAAATTGCCGTGTAAAATCGCTAATGCTAAGAGTAGCCTGTCTATGGCAAATAAAATGTAAGTTAGCATCAAGCTAGCACTTTTTGGAAGAGTCACCTTGCTTTACAATTGAGCGTTTTCTACCAAGCTTTGTTGGTGTTAAAAATTGCAACTTTACTGAGCGGGAGCTCGCCTGAGTGCTGCTTGCCTGATTGTTTCCTGGAGCCCGTGTTTAGTCCGCAACTTAGACTTAGACTTCCTTTTTATTGTCATTCAAATTTGAACTTTACAGTACAGATAAGAACAAAACTGGATGTGACGTCACGTGCAACAAAGGTACTGAAATATGGCAACGTTTGTTTTCACGTGAATCGATACCCGGTAGTAACGACGCAATTCGGTACACATCCCTAATGATCACGATGTGGCGATAGTACTGACAGCTAGGCCAAATATATATCATTTATATCGTATGTTGTTTATTGTGCAACCCTCGTTGTCAGCATCTGTACAAAATTATTGCCAGCACCCGCCATCAGTGTGTGAATGTGGAAATAGTGTTAAAGCGCTTTAAAAGTAGCTTGAAGGTAGAAAGGCGCTATACAAGTATAACCCATTTACCATTTATCTCCGGGAACGTAACCTCACAGCGCCTCTAGTGGCCAACAAGTGTAAAGCAGTGCTGTCTGACCACAGCAGGTACTCACTGGAAGCAGGCGTGACACCTCAGGATGAAATTCCTGGTCTGTGTGATCAACATTCCGTTGATGGACACAACATGAAGGCCCATCTGGATCAGAACGTTCTACACGGTAAAAAATACATTTTTTAAAAATTACGTCCACGAGTCACGTGCTTGTTTTGTGGCTCTGGTTGCCGCGGTACCACGACTGACCTGCATGGCAAAGTCGGTGGTCACACATCCCACTTTGATCTCGGCCGCTTTCGTCCAATCAGATGTGTCCATCTTCACCTGGTGGATGTTGCTGGGCGTGATCCAACCCCCTCCATCTTCATCCTCATCCTCGTCCTCTGGCTCGTTTTCTTTGTCCTCCTCCGATTGGTCCTCCTCCGAACCCCAACCGTCTTCCTTCTGTCACGTCACAACATCAAGTTAGCTTCATCCCAAAGACCAAACTACAGCGGAACCTCGATTTACGAATGCCTCAATTTGTTAAAGTGTTGAAAAAAAGACTTAAGAATCGACCAAGCGGGCTTTGTACTTGAGCAAGTTTTAATTGTGATGAGACTGGACTTTTCTGGAAAAAGATGCCAAAGCAGACTTGTTTCACAGCGAAGAAGAGCGCTCTCTCGTTCAGCCCCCTTTGTTCTCCCCCCGTCTGCTCCTTTCTCTTCAGCTCCTTCTTTAATGTGAGGGGATTTTACTTTTTTTTTATGTTTATTATTGTAGCAATTTAATTGTTAAAGTTAAGGATTTTTGTGATTTCTGATCATTTGTGAGGCCACCAAACGGACTTCTGTGTGTGTGTGTTGGCAGAGCAGCCCATACAGAGGACAGCAATGTGTTTTGTTGTATTAAAGAGATAATTGATATATCCACCCCGTTATTATGTTACAGTACTGCATAGCAGGGGTTCTTAACCTTTTTGACTTCGGGGCCCAACTTTTCCACTACAAAAAAGGGGCCTAAGGGCCCACTCAAATATTAACACTGAATTAGTAATGTTACTCTTGATTTTAATCATATTCAAAAATGATATCCAACCTACTTAGTTTAAACCTTAGTAAATTATTATGAAAGCAGAAAAACTTATCAAAAAGACATTTACATATAAATATGTATTGTTAAAATAAACATCCTAACTAAATTAATAAATAAATAGTTTACATAAATGTTTGATTAACTGTCAATAAAATTACAGCTTTACAACTTTAGTCATCATTTTTGCGCTTAAGAAACTTCCCTATGACTAGGTCTAGACTTCTTGTTGAAGAGTGTCATTACTGCCACAAGTGGTGGAAAAGTGTATTACAAGCAGTGTTAATTTTGTTGACTAAAAACATTTTTGTCTTAGTTATCATCAACAAACTATTTTCCCCTGACTAAAACAGGTCTTGCTGTGAATTTAGTTTTTGAGCTGATCTACAATAAACCGTACTAAAAGTGGTTTCAAGACAACTTCACGGCTATGTTATCTTTATACTTAATATTTTGGGTGACAAAATTGACTCATTTTAGTCAACTAAAATGTTGAGGAATTTCGTTGAGTAAAAGTAGACTAAAACTAAATCAATTTAGATGTCCAAAATATCCATCCATCCATCCATTTTCTACCGCTTGTCCCTTTCGGGGTCGTGGGGGGTGCTGGAGCCTCTCCCAGCCGCTGTCTAAAATATTACAAATTAAAAGACATTTTCATTAAGAGACTGTGACTAACTAAATTAAAAACTGCTGTCAAAATTAACACAAATGAGGTGAATAAGAAAAATATTTTTAGTCAACAAACTTAACACTGAACAAGAGTACCACTGTGGCTCATAGTTGAGAAACATATTTTTGGCAGCCCTCTAGGGCGTGCCATGGTTAAGAAACGCCACTGTATATCACTTCAAAGTGTACAAACCTGTACTAGGGAGGCTAGAGGCTACAACCTATTATTCATATTTACATTGTTTTCACTTTACAAACTTTATTATTTCAGGCATGTGATTTGAACTTGATGAAAAAGACTGAAAATAAGCCGGGGGTCTGGGGGCCGCAGGTCCTGGTTTTTCAGCAATTGAACATGCAAAAATTAGCAAAAAAAAAGCACCATTTAAAGATGTTTGTGTTTAAAGAATGTAAAAATGACCAACAGAGTTGACATAAATACATACCCCATTCATCCAAATGAATCACTATGTTTGTTTCAGTCACTGTTATTTAGTCACTACAGTAATTACAACTTGTGTTGACATCCACAGGAACCACATGGGTTAGCCTACTCTATACAGTATTTACAACCTTACTGGTGTTCACTTCACAGCCACAGATGGTTCATCTAGTTATTTACACATTACTTTGGTTCATTCGCACATTACTTTGGCATTTTTGCTTTGATGGCTCTGACATGAACCTTCCTGGAAAATTTCTGAGCAGCTTGCATTTTCCTTTTTGTTTCTGCTTTAGTGGATTCTGCCTTGGATTTTATAGCCAATTTCTGTCTCTTCGACTCCCTGCTCACTTCTAACAGCTCCAAATTCAAAAATCATAAAGAGTACAAGCAATGTTTATTTTATTAGCTAACTTCCTTTATCTGAATAGCCATTTGTGATTTGTGGCATGAAATAAGAAATATCTTGCAGTCATGTTGTTTATGTTTCAAAATGATTCAAAAATCCAATGTCAAATTATAAACAGTAGAAATA
>NC_084732.1:14384098-14416598 GCF_033978785.1 Entelurus aequoreus
GAAGCGTATTTTAGTAATTCATTCCCCGTATTTCTGCACAATAACTCAGATATGGTAACACTAACGAACAGTAAAGAATATGAAGTGATTATTGGTCCAATGGGCGAGGGCGGACCTACGTCACTTCCGCCTACCAATCCCCTAGCAACCGGTCGCCATATTGAATTAGTTGAAAACAAACCAGCTCACAGCGAACACAGCATTGACAGAAAAAGCATTTAACGAGGTTTCACGGCATTTTAAACTGTTCTAAATGGCGTATGATTATGTAAATAGTCTTTCCAGTGAGGCTAGGTTAAGATACGAGTTAAAATGTTCTGTAGTTGGATTAAACGACTGCCCTTACCGCCTTCCAGCAGATGCGTGGACTGATAATCCTACACAATGGCCGGACATGGAATTTGGAAATCTATATGTCTACCTCACAAGCGCACCAGGTATATTATTTCATATCTATAGAAAGCCGATTCAAAATATTATGAAGGCACAGTACAGCAGGCGAATAATGTACAAAATATATGTCTTTGTATTGAAAAGTCTTGCAGACAGCATTTTGCGACTGTCTTGAAAAGTTGATTAAATGGCAACATGAAAATTATAGGGTTTATTAGTTTTTAAAAACCCCACTGTTAAGTGCAAATTTAAACGAAACCGGTTTTCGAAAATAGCCTATACAGGCTATAGACTATATAGTATATACCGCATGTTATTTTTGTACTACAACAACTTCAGCTGTCGAACGTTATAAGGTACAAATTCAACAAGTACAACATTAGCACGGACGGTATAGCCAAGTTGTGGTTAAGAAGGTTCCTTATATTTACCAGAAACGAAGTGATCCGAACACACGACCCGGGACTTTGGGGGAATCAATTTAAGTGGACCCCGACTTAAACAAGTTGAAAAACTTATTCGGGTGTTACCATTTAGTGGTCAATTGTACGGAATATGTACTTCACTGTGCAACCTACTAATAAAAGTCTCAATCAATCAATCAATCCAGTGAGAACCGTCCTCGTTTTCCCTGTGTAAAGCTGCGAGCCATTTGTCTCGTCTCTGTGGGCTTTTATCACGCTTTGGCAGAACAAAATACGACCTTTGTTTTCACTGTTTCCGGTTGTGGTTAGCACAACCAAAAACAACACAGTTTTTCGGCATTTTGAAAGCAGAATGACGGGTTTAATCAGCGTAGGTCGACAGGTTAAAGAGTAATGGCAACGGTTTGTTTTCAACGCCAGTCAGGTTGCTATGGCTCGAAGAACCCGTATGTAGCTCAGTTGCCCGGATGTCGGCCCTGCCCCATACATATTTAGCTTTATTCATTATTGATGCATTTCTTGCCACCTTAAGACTTTTTTGCATTAATTATTTAAATAAGACAATGACGTCATGTAGCATTGTGAAACCGTCTACATACCGTTTTAACCTAATCCGAACATTTGTTGCGGTTTTCACTAAATGCCTTCCTGGCGATAATAATCAATCGAATAGTTCTAGCGTCATGAAGTGATTGTTGTGGAAACAAGACGAGGCTCGAGATGCGGGCCCTACTCACAAATGTCCTAAATTTCGGTTATCGGTACTTAATGAATAGCCAACAGCCGGTGAGTTTATTGGATAAAGACTATTTTCACAGTTCGACGGCAGCATAATGTTACCTGGAGAGGTGCTCGCTTCAAAAAAGCTCCTGCGTCTGCGACAACATGCTCCACCAGGGGTTGCGCCATCTTGGATTAAAGAGGCGCTGCGCAACGACCAATCAGAAAAGACCTTACTGCGTAGTGCCATAGACATCTTTATAACGGTACGCAGCATCGAGCGCTACTGCCTACTGGCGCTGACGAGACGCGGGGCCGCCATCATGGAGTGGTGATCTGCTCCGCTCAGTGCAATTAATTTGTTAGGAGCAATGAACTGTCAGCGCATTTAATTCATTTTACCTCACTGAATACCATTGATTTTCACGCGCTTTTTTTTGTCATACGTGTAGCTATAATAAAGGACACATATTTTGGCGTGTTTTATTATTCATAGTTTGCTTAACAGTAATAGAATGTTCTTATGGCGAAGTTGGTAGAGTGGCCGTGTCAGCAATCGGAGGGTTGCTGGTTACTGGGGTTCAATCCCCACCTTCTACCATCCTAGTCACGTCCGTTGTGTCCTTGGGCAAGACACTTCACCCTTGCTCCTGATGGCTGCTGGTTAGCGCCTTGCATGGCAGCTCCTGCCATCAGTGTGTGAATGTGTGTGTGAATGGGTGAATGTGGAAATACTGTCAAAGCGCTTTGAGTACCTTGAAGGTAGAAAAGCGCTATACAAGTATAACCCATTTATCATTTATTTATTTATTATGTGCTATAAGTCAGTGGTCCCCAACCACCGGGCCGGACCGATTGGTACCGGGCCGCACAAGAAATTTAAAAAATATATATATTTTTTTTTAAATTAAATCAACATAAAATACACAATATATACATTATATATCAATATAGATCAATACAGTCTGCAGGGATACAGTCCATAAACACACATGATTGTATTTCTTTATGAAAAAAATGGAAAAAATAAAAAATAAAATTATATATATTTCATGTTATTCAAGTATCCATCCATCCATCCATTTCCTACCGCTTATTCCCTTCGGGGTTATTCAAGTATGACATTTTTAAATTTAACTAATTTCATTGACAAGCAATTCTATTATGGTCATACTCTTGTTTGCTAGCGGCTACGATTTCAGTACTATTGAAGATCTTTGCTCCTTCTCAACTCTGTGGTAATATTCTTTTCACCAAATACAACCAACAGTATGTTAATGTTAAATCTTACTTGTGAAAAGTAATCCCCCGATTCCTATTTTCAACGCTGATTCGCTGAACACCATATTTGTTTTTTACTTGTCAACTTTCAGTTTAGGCTGCTCGCCGGGTCCTCATCACCACTTCAAGATGCCTGCCGAATTTCTCGCGTCACAGCAGCCAATGCTGCATCTACTTATAAGATGTCTATGTTAACAACCATTGGTTAGGCGGTGTCACGTGACGCTATGTTGACAAGCCAGGCAGCAGAAACAAAGATGGCGGCTCACTGGAGCGGCGAGAATGTGGTGTTGGAGTTTCGCGACGCGCAGGTGTGTCGTTTATTGTTTTTAAACAATTGTTTCTTTCTTTAGACTTCTTGACATAAGTCAACTTTCATGTCTTGCTCGGACTTTTTTGTGTCCACGGTACCAAGAATGGAACGTCCGGCTGAAAAAAAAAAAAAAAAAAGTCGTCGCCTCGTAGTAAATAGCAGAAAAGTTGATGAGTAATCACACTAAATGTGTTTACTTTTTGTACAGCGGCTGACATAAAACGAGCAGCAACAATGCTGCAATCACATCAACAATGCAGGATAAAAAAATAAAAAACATTGCCCCAAAACACACTCAAACCCGAAAACAATTGGATGAGAGTGATGTTTAAATCATGAAGCGAGTTAGTGTTTGGTCGCAGTACAAAAGCAGGTCACATGACCGTAACAAACTTATATTTGACAACTATAAATGGTAAATGGGTTATACTTGTATAGCGCTTTTCTACCTTGAAGGTATTCAAAGCGCTTTGACACTATTTCCCCATTCACACACTGATGGCGGGAGCTGCCATGCAAGGCCCTAACCCCGACCCATCAGGAGCAAGGGTGAAGTTCAAGGAAGTTCAAGCTCAAGGACACAACGGACGTGACGAGGTTGGTAGAAGGTTGGGGATCGAACCAAGAACCCTCAGGTTGCTGGCACGGCCACTCTCCCAACTGCGCCACGCCGTCCCCCAACTACATAAAGTTCAAGTACCACTGATAGTCACGCACACACTAGGTGTGGGGAATTTACCCTCTGCATTTGACCCATCCCCTTATTCCACCCCCTGGGAGGTGAGGGGAGCAGTGAGCAGCAGCAGTGACCGCGCTCGTGAATCGTTTTGGTGATTTAACGCCCAATTCCAACCCTTGATGCTGAGTGCCAAGCAGGGAGGTAATAGGTCCCATTTTTTTGTAGTCTTTGGTATGACTCGGCCGGGGTTTTGAACTCAAATCAACCTTAAGAAAGTCAGTGACTTCACTATTAAAGTGGGGTGACATTGTTATCACCAGGAAAGATGAGGTCATCTACCTAGGTTCCATTCTAGAGGCTAATCTTTCCTGTGATAAAATGGCAACCAAGGTAATCAAAAAGGTCAACCAACGAAAGAGGTTTCTCTATACAATCTCCTCTCTGGTCAACAAAAGCACCATGAAGATTCTAGCGGGAACTCTCGTTCAACCCTTTTTCGAATACGCATGCACCTCCTGGTACCCCAGCACCTCCAAAACCCTCAAATCTAGACTCTAAACATCCCAGAACAAGCTAGTCAGGTTACTTCTACACCTCCACCCCAGATCACACCTCACTCCTACCCACTTCTCCAAAGTTGGCTGGCTCAGGGTGGAGGACAGAGTAAAACAACTTGCACTGAGCCTAGTCTATAAAATCCGCTACACCTCCCTGATACCGAAGTACATGTCAAACTACTTCCATAACGTAAATGACCACCATAACCACAACACCAGGGGGAGCTCCACAAACCACATTAAACCCAGATTCCGATCTAACAAAGGTCTTGACTCATTCTCTTTCTATGCCACATCAATATGGAATGCGCTCCCAACAGGTGTTAAAGAAAGGGCATCTCTATCCTCCTTCAAAACCGCACTAAAACAACACCTCCAGGCAACTACAACCCTTGACTAACACCCTCCCCCCACCACATCCCACCTCCCCAAATTGTAAATAATCAAATGTAAATAATGAAATGTATATACTAGTTCTTATGCTTTCTGAACTCACTATGTTCACTGCTCGCTGTACATATCCTACCAAGTCAAACCTACACTGTTTCAATGTCCATTTCTCAGATGATATAATTGTTGATGACTGTAGTGCTGATATCAACCAAACATACCCCCCCCGCCCCAACCCCCTCCACATCCCACCCCCCGGATTGTAAATAATTCAATGTATATACTCTGATGATTAACTTGTGTGATGACTGTATTATGCTGATAGTATATATTTGTACCATGAATTGATTAACGTGGACCCCGACTTAAACAAGTTGAAAAACGTATTCGGGTGTTATCATTTAGTGGTCAATTGTACGGAATATGTACTGTACTGTGCAATCTCAGTGTTTCCCACACATTCATTTATTTGTGGCGGCCCGCCACGAAAGAATTACGTCCGCCACAAATAAAATAAAATAAACAATTTTTTTTTTGGTCCTGTCCAGCTTCTCAGGCAAATCATAAAGTTGATGTAGATGCCCATGTAGGCTGTTCAGATTTACTTTACAAAAGAGAAGTGTAGGATACTTCTCTTGTTGCCTTATTTGTATTTGACCACTACTGTTTTCTGTTTATTTGTTACTGACTGTGGCAGGACACCTCTGCCGCTGTTTCACTTTATGTTGCTGGTAAATAATATGGTTGTAGTAGTAGGCTAAAGTTCAATTATTTAGTATGCACTAATTAAAGGGGCAGAGCTTTAAGAGACATTTTAGCTTTTATATTTTATAAGATATATTTTTTGTAAGAACCACAATTAATAAATATAATTCAGTGAATAACTTATTGTTCAAATCTGTATATAAATATGTACATAAAGTGTTGTAATTATATTGTAAAATGGATGGATGGACGTTTAAAACAAAACTGTTATTATTAATTAGTAAGTATGCATTTTTTGAGTCTTTTTAGGGAAAATCATATCATTGTAGTAAATTATGCAAATTACTCGATGATGTCATGGTGACTACGCCCATAGCCACGCCCCCACCGCCACAGGTATCTTGGCAGTTTATGGGAAACACTGAATCTAGTAATAAAAGTTTCAGTCAATCAATCAAACGACCTACCGATCTCAGGGCGGACACTCTAACCACAAGGCCACTGAGCAGACACATCATGACAAAGATGCTTCTGACGTTACCATGGTTACCATCAAGAAGGAGTACATAGCAGCCGCTCACATCCCACCTGTCCATTGTTGACCATGTTGCGTTTGTGTTGCCAGGCGACCACCATGTCCGTGGACTGTCTGGGCTCGCACGCCGTGCTGTCTGGGTAAGCAAAGTCAACAAGCCGGTCTTGAGGTCAAAGGTCACTTTTCCCCTTTCCCCCCTTCCCACCCGTCAGACGGCGTTACCTGTACATGGTCAACTTGGAGGCGCCGTGTGAGTTGGCGAGGAAGATGGCTCGCCACAGTAAGTGGGACGTGGGCACGGTCCAGTGGAACCCTCATAAGTCCCACTCGCACGTCTTCGCCGCATCGGTTAGTTTTCCTCCCCACGTCCTAACGTCGGCTCACTTCCTGTTTGACCATTTTCACTGTGTGTGTGTATGTGTGTGTGCAATACCCAGAGCAACCAGCGTGTGGACTTGTACTCATGGAAGGACGGCAGCACCGCAGATGTCCACACATCCTTGCAAGGACACACCAGAGTCATCAGGTATCTTCAGATGGTCAACCATACCGAATCCATGTGGTCTCACTGTGTGTGTGTGTGTGTTGAAGTGATCTGGACTGGTCGTGCTTTGAAGCAGAGTTCCTGGTCACCAGCTCTGTGGACACTTTCATCTACATCTGGGACACCAGGTAGTTGACGCTCTATGGACTATGGTCTGGTTTGCTGCTGACCCTCAGGCTTTGACATGGGTGATGTTCTTTTCCACAGAGACACTCGGAAGCCCGCTGTGGCTTTGTCTGCCGTTGGTGAGGACACACAACATGGCCCCTCGAAAAACTTGTCAGAAGCTTATGGTTTAGGGGTGTCCAAACATTTTCCACCGGAGGACTTTTGATTGATTGAGACTTTTATTAGTAGGTTGCACAGTGAAGTACATATTCCGTACAATTGACCACTAAATGGTAACACCCGAATAAGTTTTTCAACTTGTTTAAGTCGGGGTCCACTTAAATTGATTCATGATACAGATATATACTATCATATATACTATCATCATAATACAGTCATCACACAAGATAATCACATTGAATTATTTACATTATTTACAATCAGGAGTGTGGAGGGGGGGTGGGGTGGGGGGGTGGGGATATGGACATCAAGTAGTGGACATAGAGAGAGAGAGAGAGAGAGAGAGAGAGAGAGAGAGAGAGAGAGAGAGAGAGAGAGAGAGAGAGAGAGATCAGAAGGCATAAGAAAAAGAACCTGCATTTGATTGTTTATTTTGATTATTAGCACACTGAAAAATCATCTTTTTAATTTTCAAAACCAATACAATATTTTGATTTTTTTTAATCTTTAGGGCTTTCCTTAAGTTTAGGGTCTCAGTCATAAAAATCTTAAAAATAAGTATTTTTAAAATTATTATTTTTAAATGCTTAAATCTCTAAATTAATGTCTGAAGGCCCATTGGTCGATATAAATATTTTATAGATATTCTTTTAATGTTTTATGCCCATTTTCTCAAAACCCTGTTTTTAATGGCAAAAACACAAAATATGCAATATTTTCCCACCCTAAAAAAATCTAAGTAGGCTATTTCATGTGAAGTAATTGGAACCTTAAATTGGTCAATAATTCATATTAAAATGTATTTTAATGAATTAAAATTTTTTCAGCAATGATTTGAAAAAAAATATATATTGGGGATCCAAAAGGGCCCAACTGATAAAAGTGTAATTTTTTTTACTGTTAATGCTTAAGTCTCTAGATTGCAGGAGTCCAACTCAAGGCCCATTTAATATGGCCCGCAAAAGCCTGGAAATAATATGCGTTTATAAAGTATATTTTCTTACTAAATATACAGTATATTCGTTATTTGTAGTTTGACAGAAAAAAATTATCTTTTGCATGCACTTGCATGTCTGAAACTTTAACATAATCTAATAATAAATCAAATAATATATATATATAAATATATGCTTGATTTATGATTTCAATGCAAGTTATCTATCAACGTGTACAATGTAAAAATGACAAAATATATTACGATAAAAGACTAGCAGCTCAGTTGCTGTAATTTTACTGTCAAAAAAAACACTGGTACCAGTTTTCCATTTACAGAAAATACACAATAACCGTAGATTTTACGGTTAAAAAAAACTGGCAGAAATGTAGTATGGGCCCGTATTTTTCGTTACAGTAATATGCTGTAAAAAAAACAAAAAACATTTTACGGTAAATTCCTCTTTATTTTATTTTTCAACAGTAAAATTCTGGTAATTGAGTTGCCTTTTTTTTTTACTGCAAAATCTACAGATTTATTTTTGCAGTTTACGTAAAAAATATGCGGGAAATCCTCATAAATGTAATATTCATATATTATTAACTGTTACATGCGGCCCTCTTAGGGCAGGCATAACTGTTTTGCTTATGTTGTATGTCCTTTTTGTCAAAGAAAAGCTTTTTTAAATGGCAAACAAAAAAATATGCAACATTTTCCCCAAAAAGATAATTTAAGGTGGATTTTTTTTTTATGTCAAGTAATTGGTGCATTGAATAGGTCGATAATTCATAACAAGATTGATTTGAATTCATTCTAAAATTTTTTAGCAATAATTTCAGGAAAAAATATTGGGGATCCAAAAGGGCCCAAACTCATAAAAGTGTATTTTTTTAATGCGTTTAATGCTTAAGTCTCTAGATCCCAAGAGTCAAACTCAAGGCCCGGGGGCAAGACCTGGCCTGTCACATCATTTTATATGGCCCGCAAAAACCTGGAATAAATATGTGTTTATAAAGTATCTTTTCTTATTAAATACAGTATATTTCTTATTTCTAGTTTGACAGAAAAAAATCATGTATTGCATGCACTTGCATGTCTGAAACTTTAACATAATCTAATAATGCATCAAATAATATATCTATATAAATTCAAACTGTTTTTTGTTCAAATAGAAATAAATACCTAAATATCTACTTGACTTATGATTTCAATGCAAGCTATCTAAATACATTACGATAAAAGACTAGCAGCTCAGTTGCTGTAATTTTACTGTCAAAAAAACAGTGGTACCAGTTTTGCATTTACAGAAAATACACAATAACCGTAGATTTTACGGTAAAAAACTGGCATAAATGTAGTGTGGGCCCTTATTTTTTGTTACAGTAATATGCTGTAAAAAAAACAAAATTTTACAGTAAATTTTTTATTTTATTTTTCAACAGTAAAATTCTGGTAACTGAGTTGCCATTTTTTTTATTGCAAAATCTACAGATTTTTTTTGCAGTGTACGTAAAAAATATGCGGGAAATCCTCCTAAATGTAATTTTCATATATTATTCACTGTTACATGCGGCCCTTTAAGGGTAGGCATAACTGTTTTGCTTTTGTTGTATGCCCTTTTTGTCAAAGAAAACCTTTTTTTAAATGGCAAACACACAAAATATGCAACATTTTCCCCCAAAAATAATTTAAGGTGGATTTTTTTTCATTGGGGCTTTGAATAGGTTAATAATTCATTACTACATTGATTTTGATTATTATTTTTGGAGCAATTGCAGTTTTAAAGTGTTAAGTGTCAATATTGCAACTTTTTCTCATTACTTCTCACCTGTTTGCTGTTTTATTCCACTTTTTATGTGTTTTTTAATAGTATTTTTAGAATGCCCATTGGGCCGCACTTTGGACACCCCTGTTTTAGTTTATTTAAATCAGGGGTGTCAAACTTGTTTTCATTGAGGGCCACATCGCAGTTATGGTTGCCCTCAGAGGGCCGCTTTTAACAATTAGTAATGTATGAGTATAAATGTGTATATATATAATACATTAACAAAATATTTTTTTACATAAGCTGCAAAAAAAATATTTAAACTTTACTTTAAAAACTGGCAGCCCAGTCACCAGAATTTTACAGTAAAATCATTTTTTTTGACAGCATATAAAAAAATGGAATGGAATGGAGAAACAATACCACTGTTTTTAGCGGTAAAATTCAAGCAACAGCGCTGCCAGGTTGTTGTTTTTTACCGTAAAATCTTGTTTTAATGTTTTTTTTGTTTTTTTTTTAATGTTTTAGTGTCTTATTGTATATGGAAAAAAACAGTAACAAAGTTGATTTTACAGTAAAAAAACTCAGTCGGCGGAATTTAACCGTAAAATCTATTGTCAATTTTACAGTCTACAGTTTGATTATTTTTTTGAAATCATAAGTCAAGCAGATATTTAAGTACAGTATTTATCTTCATTAAAAAAAAAAAAAATTTTGGAATACATAATATAATATGTAGATTTTGATATTGAATTTGAAAAGATATGCAATTGCATGCAGTACATGATTTTTAATGTCAAAAGGGAAACAAAAAATATATTTAATAAGAAAAGCTTAAACATTTTATTAACGCATATTATTTCCAGGCTTTTGCTGGCCACATAAAATAATGTGGCGGGCCAGATTTGGCCCCCGGGCCTTGAGTTTGACACCTGTGATTTAAATGGACTGGACTTTGTTCGGTACGCTGTCAACAATTATGGAAGCCAATCTAGAAGTTATGTGCAAAGTGGACGGGGACTAAAGTGAAAGCGGGCGTTATTCTGTGTCATGTTTCAGCCGGCGCGTCTCAGGTGAAATGGAACCGGAGGAACCAGAACCTGCTGGCGTCCAGTCACGACGGAGACGTTCGGATCTGGGACAGAAGGGTAAGGGGGACACTCAGGCGTGATCTTTGAAGACGTGACTAAGTCGGCGTGGTCAAATTGTTGTTGTCGGAGCAGAAGCCGAACACGGCTGCAGAGTACGTGGCGGCCCACTTGTCCAAGATCCACGGTCTGGACTGGCACCCGGACAACGAGTTCATCCTGGCTACAAGCAGCCAGGACAACTCAGTGAGGGTGAGGGTCCACAAATGAACTGCAGCTACCAGGTTGTCAGCATTCTCAGTCATCACTTGGATTGTGTTTGTGTAGTTTTGGGATTACCGACAACCCAGGAAGTACCTGAACATCCTTTCGTGTCAGGTGCCCGTGTGGAAGGCTCGCTATACGGTGAGAACTTCACTGATGATCCACAGCTGCAATATACTGTGTGTGTGTGTGTGTGTGTGTTCTTGGCTTTCTACCCTTCTTGAGACATCAACAAGGAAAAGTACCTTCCATATAAGGACCGGTGAACAAGTTAGGACATAAATCATGGTCCCAATACGGAAAACCATTGCATTTAATGGAGAATGTCTCATTTGCACCCCTGGTGGTGAAATCTATCAAACTTAGGGTGGTCCCAAAAAGGAGGGATTTTTCAAATTGACTGTGTGTTGGGTTTAAAAGTGCTCCCCCTCTGGCCAACATATGTAATAACAAGTGTGTGTAAGGAATTGAAATGCGCCCCCTTTTGCCAAAATTAATTTAAACAAATTGGTAAATATGTATTTAGAGACATACTGTAATAACTTGAAGTAAATAATAAAGATTAAAAACCAATTACAAACAAAAAATTCAACAACTAAAAAATTTACTAAAAAGCAGTCTCACAATGTGTCGACTTTTTTCTTATAAAATTAGGAACAGTTTCTCATATTCTTTCTGTTTTTGTAATATTGCAGTATTTTTTCGTAAAATTATTACTTTTTCATGTAAAATAACTTTTTCATGCAAAATGGTGACATTTGTCATAAAATTCTGACTTTTATCACAATATTACCAATTTTTTTGTTCTTGTAAAATAGTGGTATTTTTTGAGTAAAATGTTGACTTTTGTCAAATTCCGATTATTACTTTTATTGCCAACATTTTACAGTTTTTTAATAAAATTGTGACTTTTGTCGAGTAAAATTACGACTCTTTTCATAAAATTGCCAACATTTTGAGCTTTTCTTCTAAAATGGCGACTGTTATTGAGTGAAATTCCAACTTTTATCATAATATTGCACACACTTTTAGTTTTTCTTGTAACATTTTGACTTGCGTTGAGTAAAATTACGACTTTTATTATAATACTGCCAAAATTCTAAGTTTTTCTTGTGAAATTGTGACTTTTTTCTTGTGAAATTCCAACTCATTTTTCACAAGCTTTTTTATATTTACAGTTTGTATGTATTATTAATGTTGTAAATACACATCTTTATATATCTAGAAAGGGTGGTCCTAAAGAGGTAGGCATTATTCGAAAGTCTTAAGAAGGTGACAAATACGTGTGTGTGTGTGTGTGCGTGTGTTTGTGCAGCCCTTCTCCAACGGCTTGGTCACAGTGATGGTCCCTCAGCTGAGACGTGAGAACAGTCTTCTTCTGTGGTCAACCCTGGACCTCAACAGTCCCGTCCACGCCTTCGTGGGACACGACGACGTCGTTCTAGAGTTCCAGTGGAGGCCGCAGAAAGAAGGTCCGTGCACGCAAAGGTCACGGTCCCGCCCCCTTTTTCTGCGATACGTCACTGCACTTCCTTGCTTGTGTCCGGTGTCTCAGGTACGAAAGACTACCAGCTGGTCACGTGGTCCAGAGATCAGACTCTGAGGATCTGGCGGGTGGACCCTCAACTCCAGAAGGTGAACGTCGACCCCGGTCACACGCTCGTCACGCGACCTGTGACTTTTTCTTGTCCGCGCAGCTGTGTGTCAGCGACTTGGCGGACGACCTGATGGAGGGAATGTCTCTCAACATGGACGCGGACAAGTTGCTGGCGTCCAACGACCCTGACGGACAGCACGCCAGAACTCCTGCCGGACAACACCCGCACGGTGACACGCGCCTTCGGTCCACATGTGTGCCGCTCTCCCCGCGTGTCTCACTGTCCCTTGTCCATCAGATCCAGACGGCGTGGCGGGCTCGGGCCCTCGCCAGGACTCGGTACTCCCTCAGACGCTCCAGCAGGAATTCTCTCTGGTCAACCTGCAGATCAGGAACGTCAACGTGGAGGTGAGCCGTGGACAGATGGAGTCGTAGAGGACATGTAGACGCTAACGTTACTCGCCCGGGGGACAGATGGACGCGGTGAACTGCAGCTGCGTCGTGTCCGCTCATTTTGGGAGCCATCAGGTCAGACTGCTGATGAAATTCCCGGGACAGTACCCCAACAACTGCGCCCCCACCTTCCAGTTTGTCTCCCCGACGACCATCTCCACAGCTATGAAGAGCAAGATCCACAAAGTAGGCCTCAGAAAGATTCCCCTGAACGCACCAGTTCTTTGACGTCTCATGTGTCCCTCTCGCCTCTCAGATCCTCACAGACGTGTCTCTGCAGAAGGTTAAGAGGAACCAGAACTGCCTAGAACCTTGCGTCCGACAGCTCGTGTCCTGTCTCGAGTCGGACATGGTGAGAACGTCCCCATCATGCTGTCTGATGACTTTTATGCTACTAATTGATGTCCCTTTGTAGACGCAGGACGACAGTCCATCCTCGGGCCCCTTCGTCCTGTCCAATCCTGTCGCTCCAGCGCTGCAGGCCTTTCCCCGAGTCATCAACACATACGGGTCCTACCAGGTAAGCGACTCCAAGCACTTCCTATTAGGACTGCAACTAACGACTATTTTAATAGTCCACTAGTCATCGTCAATCTTAACGATTAGTCAGACCATAAAGCGTACGCGTATTCAGTGGCTCTAATTTAGCCATCACCTTTATAATTCAGCCTGATATTTTTCAGCGTGTGCTTACTAACCACTACGATGACTAAGTCACAAAAAATGAAGCAACTATTACATTTTTGTTCATTTCAAAGAGAGCACAGGAAAAGTTCAAAGTAAAACGAGTACTGTATTTTTCGGAGTATAAGTCGCTCCGGAGTATAAGTCGCACCGGCCGAAAATGCATAATAAAGAAGGAAAAAAACATATATAAGTCGCACTGGAGTATAAGTCGCATTTTTTGGGGAAATTTATTTGATAAAACCCAACACCAACAATAGACATTTGAAAGGCAATTTAAAATAAATAAAGAATAGTGAACAACAGGCTGAATAAGTGTACGTTACATGACTCATAAATAACCAACCGAGAACATGCCTGGTATGTTAACGTAACATATTATGGTGAGTCATTCAAATAACTATAACATATAGAACATGCTATACGTTTACCAAACAATCTGTCACTCCTAATCGCTAAATCCCATGAAATCTTATACGTCTAGTCTCTTACGTGAATGAGCTAAATAATATTATTTGATATTTTAGGGTAATGTGTTAATAATTTCACACATAAGTCGCTCCTGAGTATAAGTCGCACCCCCAGCCAAACTATGTAGAAAACTGCGACTTATAGTCCGAAAAATACGGTATATAGTTTTATGTAAAAAAGGACAGTTAAAATAGCAGCGATAACAACAAACGATAAAACGAGCTTGCTGAAAAAAGTATTTTGTGATGATATGTTTAAAAAGCTGTACACTGATATATTATTGATTAACTCCTGGCAGTTTTAGCACTCCAATAGACTCAATGCATATACAGTCGTGGTCAAAAGTTTACATCCACTTGTAAAGAACATAATGTCATGGCTGTCTTGCGTTTCCAATAATTTCTACAACTCTTATTTTATTGTGATAGAGTGATTGGAGCACATACTTGTTGGTCACAAAAAATATTCATGAAGTTTGGTTCTTTTATGAATTTATTATGGGTCTACTGAAAATGTTAGCAAATGTGCTGGGTCAAAAGTATACATACAGCAATGTTAATATTTGGTTACATGTCCCTTGGCAAGTTTCACTGCAATAAGGTGCTTTTAGTAGCCATCCACAAACTTCTGGTTGAAATTTTGACCACTCCTCTTGACAAAATTGGTGCAGTTCAGCTAAATTTGTTGGTTTTCTCACATGGACCTGTTTCTTCAGCATTGTCCACATGTTTAAGTCAGGACTTTTGGAAGGTCAATCTAAAACCTAAATCCTAGCCTGATTTAGCCATTCATTTACCACTTTTGACGTGTGTTTGGGGTCATTGTCCTGTTGGAACACCCATCTGCGCCCAAGACCCAACCTCCGGGCTGATGATTTTAGGTTGTCCTGAAGAATTTGGAGGTAATCCTCCTTTTTCATTGTCCCATTTACTCTCTGTAAAGCACCAGTTCCATTGGCAGCAAAACAGGCCCAGAGCATAATACTACCACCACCATGCTTGACAGGAGGAATGGTGTTCCTGGGATTAAAAGCCTCACCTTTTCTCCTCCAAACATATTGCTGGGTATTGTGGCCAAACAGCTCAATTTTTGTTTCATCTGACATCACATGGACAAAGATAAGACCTTCTGGAGGAAAGTTCTGTGGTCAGAAGAAACAAAAATTGAGCAGGTCAGCAGAGGAGAAGTAATGTAAAAGACCAGCATTGCATTAAAAGCAGGGAAAGACGGGCGTGGCCACGGGAGCACCGCGGTGAAAGCAGATGAGATGACTGGAGAATAATTCTCAAAATAACTAAAATAAATGCTTTGTCAGATATCAAAACATATTTGGGTAGAATTATTGACACAAGAGTAATTTTTATTCTTAAATGAATTAAAAAAGAAAAAATGGACTCCAGAAATAAGGGAGCTTTTTTCATGCAGGGCAAAAGTGCTAGTGCTTAAGCAATGCTTATTTGTGTGAGTGAATTATATTTATATAGCGCTTTTCTCTAGTGACTCAAAGTGCTTTATGAAAATGAAATCAGGTGAATCCTGATATCTATGTTACATTTAAACCAGTGTGGGTGGCACTGGGAGAAGGTGGGTAAAGTGTCTTGCCCAAGAACACAACGGCAGTGACTGGGATGGCGGAAGCGGGGATCGAACCTGGAACCCTCAAGTTGCTGGGACGGCCACTCTACCAACCGAGCCACGCCGCCCCGTTACTATCAATTTTACTACGGATTTATTTTTAAATATTGAATAGTGGTATCGTATGTGTACATATTGTATCTGCTGATGTAGTTTTGTTGTAGTTATAATAAAAATAAATATATATATATATAAAAAAAAAAGACCGATAGCCGATATATACGTCAAAATGCCAAATGGCAGCGTTGATAATAGATCGATCTGTACTTTCCATTGGTAATGGTAAAGTAACCATTATTCATCACAGCTTGTTGACAACACTCTTACTGCCATTAACAAACACACACACACTTTTTCAGGACGCCAATATTCCTTTCCCCCGCACGTCTGGGGCTCGGTTCTGCGGCACCGGCTGTCTGGTTTACTTCACACGGCCAATCACCATGCACCGCTCAGTCCCGCCCACGGAGCCCACTCCCAGGTACCAGTCACATGACCACATTTGTGTTAGAGCCTATGTATCAAAGTCAAGGCCCGCGAATGATCTATGATATTTGATTAGTATTAGAACCGGCCCGCAGGCCACAGCCGCCTGCTGCTGTTTTGCACGCACCAATACTCCATCAGTGTTGGCGCCAGGTCCAAGGGACCCCATCAAGTCATAAAAATGGTGTCCCACAGTAAATTTTTGGGTTCCCACTTTTTTGTAAGCGTTTTGAAAACAAATGATAAATGTATGCATTATCCTGTTATATCTCACATTCTATATTGTGTTTTGGAAAAAAGTTGTCATAAACGTTACTTAATTCATAAAAAAAAATTATACAAAAGAAATAAAATGTTTATGCATATGTAAATGTATTCAGTTATAAACATTCATTCACTTTCTTCTTTCTTTCATGGATCTAAACTTTACCGCTGCCGGTATTTTTTTTTCTATATTTTTATTGTAATTGTTTCAGAATGTGTTTGTTCTATTTTTGGCCCAAGTAAGACAAAGAAAACTATCTGAAGTTATTATTATTTTTTAGTTTTAAAGCCATGATTTTAATAGTCCGGGGGGGGGGGGGGGGGTTGAGGCCGTGGTTGGGGGAGGCGTGATTGAGGTGCAGGCAGCATACCCCTTCCCCTTCGAGCTGTCCTGGATGAAATGAAATTCTTTTTTCCAATCATTTTGGAACTTGCAAGCATATTTCTTCTTCTTACTCGTTGTCGCCATGTCTCTTCTTCGTTCTTCTGCTTCGTCTCCTTCTTGTTGTGTGTGCAGTTTTGCACTGAGCTCCAAAAGCCGTAGATGTTATTGTAGCGTCCCGGAAGAGTTAGTGCTGCAAGGGGTTCTGGGTATTTGTTCTATTGTGTTTATGTTGTGTTACGGTGCGGATGTTCTCCCGAAATGTGTTTGTCATTCTTGTTTGGTGTGGGTTCACAGTGTGGCGCATATTTGTCACAGTGTTAAAGTTGTTTATACGCCACCCTCAGTGTGACCTGTATGGCTGTTGACCAAGTATGCCTTGCATTCACTTGTGTGTGTGTGTGTGCTTGAAATTAACGTTCTCGTTAAACAAGGTAAAAGATCATTCAACGTGTCAGCATTTCTTGACATCTTCGAGTAAAGTCCATTGTTAAACCCGTCCAACGTTACATTATTATGTGACTGTGCCTGCACGCTGTTTATATGGAGGAAAAGCGGACGCCTGGACAGCATGCGGCTGTTAAGGGGTGAAGGTTTCAGGTGAGAGAGGACGCTAAAGGCAGTGCCTTTAAGGCACGCCCCCAATATTGTTGTCCGGATGGAAATCGGGAGAATGGTTGCCCCGGGAGGTTTTCGGGAGGGGCACTGAAATTCGGGAGTCTCCCGGGAAAATCGGGAGGGTTGGCAAGTATGAGCTAACACAGATGTGTGCGTTTGTCAGGTCGCTGTCGGCTCTGTCGGCCTATCACAGCGGAGTGTTGACCCCCATGAAGATCCGCTCGGAGTCTCAGAGCACGCTGCGTATGTACAGCAGCAGTCCGACTCGCTCGGACAAAGACACCGTGTCCATCTCGTCCTTCTACTACAAAGAGCGGGTGACGTGCACACACACACGCACACATTTCAGTGACCATCAAATGTATGTGGTTAGTTCAATCGACCTGGGATAGCGGAGCGCTTCCCTTTTGATACACACGCTAGCAAAACTTCAGTTGTATCCCCTCGTGTGTCCTATAGAAATCTCGCCGCTTTAAGACCAAGAGGGACGGGGCGGACTACGCCAGCCGATCCATCAAGTTAGCGGGAAAGGTGATCATCCAGGAAATCTCCTGCCTGCTTCCGGTCCACAAAGTCCTCGGAGAGAACTACATGTCAGTGAACACATCGTTCTCCTCCCCTGTTCACGCTTCCTTGTTTGCTATGATGTTTGACCCCCGACGTCTCGCCCTCGTTCTCCCAGCCTGAACATGCATGACATCCAGGACACGTGCCAGAAGAACGCCGCCGCCGCGCTGGCAGCCGGACGTCGAGACGTAGCCAAGGTAGGGCCGCCCCGATGTCATGTAAACGTCAGTAAATGGACGATTACGCGTGCGTGTACAGGTGTGGGCTCTGGCGTCCGCAGCAACAAGTCTGGACCTGAGTCCGGACTCCGACCCGGACACGGACGCCCCCTGGGCGAGTCATCCGTTTGGTCGCCATCTGCTGGACACTCTGTGAGCTATTTTCTGTTATCAAACTTCCTTGAATATGACGTAGTACAGTGGAACCTCTATTTACATACTTAATTGGTTCTTGAACACGGTTTGTAAATCGAAAAGTTTGTATAGTGAAGCAACTTCATCTGTAAGAAACAATGTAAATATAAATAATGCGTTTCTGCCTTGACAAAAGTCCATATTTTAGTAAAGGCTTGTACACTTAAAACTAGAGATGTCCGATAATATCGGACTGCCGATATTATCGGACGATAAATGCTTAAAAAAAAAAAAGCACTTTTTGACTTCAATAATAAATATGGCAGTGCCATGTTGGCATTTTTTTCCATAACTTGAGTTGATTTATTTTGGAAAACCTTGTTACATTGTTTAATGCATCCAGCGGGGCATCACAACAAAACTAGGCATAATGTGTTAATTCCACGACTGTATATATCGGTATCGGTTGATATCGGAATCGGTAATTAAGAGTTGGACAATATCAGAATATCAGCAAAAAAAGCCATTATCGGACATCTCTACTTAAAACACAAAATAAAGTGCTATACAGTATTGTATATCAAACATACATAACAAGGAGGTGATGGATTAACTCTCTTTATTAACAATCCAAACAACAAAGAATAGCTAAACTGTGCTGTATATGCTGTTCTGCCAACATGAGCACGTCCTTTTGGTGCCCTCACAAACTATCAGAAATCACAAAAATCCTTAACTTTAGCAACCGTATTGCTACAAAAATAAACATTAAAAAAAATAAAATCAGCAAAGGAGGAGCTGACATGAAAAGACAAAGAGAGAACGGGAGGCAGAGTCCGTGTTTGTGTGCACGTGGAAGAGGTGCTGCTAAATGAGAGTAGCTCTTCTCCGCTGTGAAAGAAGTCTGCTTTGACATATTTTTCCAGAAATAAAGTTAAAGTACTAAAGTACCAATGATTGTCACACACACACTAGGTGTGGCGAAATTATTCTCTGCATTAGACCCATCACCCTTGATCACCCCCTGGGAGGTGAGGGGAGCAGAGGGCAGCAGCGGTGGCCGCGCCTGGGAATCATTTTTGGTGATTCAACCCCCAATTCCAACCCTTGATGTTGAGTGTCAAGCAGGGAGGCAATTGGTCCCGTTTTTATAGTCTTTGGTTTGAACTCACAACCTACCGATCTCAGGGCGGACTCTAACCACTAGGCCACTGAGTAGGTGTCCATTCTCATCACAATTAAAACTTGCCGTAGTACGAAGCCTGCTTTGTCGAAATGTCCATACTTGTGAGCGCCATTAATGTAACCCTCGCAAACAATTTTCTTCTTGTCCAGTCTTTTTCGGACTCATATTGAGTTTAGCGAAATGGACAAAACTTGTAAAAAGGCGAAAAATGTGAGAAAATCCACATTTTTAAATATTTATTTTTGCATCAAAATATCACTTCCGCAGTTTTTAAATGAAATATCAATAAAAAAAATACGACCTGAAGAAAATTGTGATTATTGTCGGGATTTGATAAGATGTTTCCGTTGTTGAAAGCTCCATACAAAGATACTTAGGCAGTATCACAGTACTGATGGTTGTAAGTAGAGATGTCCGATAATATCAAACTGCCGATAAATGCTTTAAAATGTGATATCGGAAATTATCGGTATCGGTTTCAAAAAGTAAAATTTAGGAATTTTTTAAAAACGCCGCTGTACGGAGTAGTACACGGACATAGGGAGAAGTACAGAGCGCCAATAAACCTTAAAAGCACTGCCTTTGCGTGCCGGCCCAATTACATAATATCTACGGCTTTTCACACACACAAGTGAATGCAAGGCATACTTGGTCAACAGCCATACAAGTCACACTAAGG
The DNA here is from genome assembly GCF_033978785.1 of Entelurus aequoreus. Classification (NCBI taxonomy): domain Eukaryota; kingdom Metazoa; phylum Chordata; class Actinopteri; order Syngnathiformes; family Syngnathidae; genus Entelurus; species Entelurus aequoreus. The sequence continues at coordinate 14,404,355 of NC_084732.1, forward strand.
GTGGAAGTATAAACAACTTTAACACTGTTACAAATATGTGCCACACTGTGAACCCACACCAAACAAGAATGACAAACACATTTCGGGAGAACATCCGCATTGAACACAACATAAACACAACAGTTTGCATGGCAGGAGTATGCTTATTTACACCCCCCATTATTTACTTTTAAATTCAATCTCAATTGTGTACACTGCTGCTGGAATTTTAATTTTCCTGAGGGAACTCTCCTGAAGGAATCAATAAAGTACTATCTATCTATCGATAGGAATGTTGCTCTTTTATTCTCTATTTTCACATCCCTGAAAAACACAGAAAAGGCTCACGCTGAAGGGCTGAGAAGTGACTAGTAGAGTAATGGGCAGCAAGTGACCTGGATGGCTCCACCTCCCCAAATATATTGCGCCCTGCTTTTTGCCTGTAGGCGTGACAAAAAATTGAAAGAATGAAAGAAGCGTCCGCACACGGAGGCAGATTCGGCTGGATGGGAAAGTTTGCAATTAGAGTGGTTAGTAAATGGAGGTTCCAGTGTATATTGTAATGTCGGCAGCAAGTGCGACGTCAAGCTCTAACGTGCCGTGGTTGCTGGGTGTCACCCTCAGCGTGGACCATTACAGTCACATGAGCGACGTTCAGACGCTGGCTATGTTGTGCAGCGTCTTCACAGACTGCCACTCGCCGCAGTCTCGCTCCCCCGCGCTCCTGCCGCCCCACTCACGCTACGTAAGTAGTGACAAGGCCCCTTTCATTTGCATACAGTGACGAGCACGTGAATTTAAAACGCGTGTCAGCGTATTCTGCAGGCCGAGCTTGCACGGGAAGTGATGTCATGTGACCTTTGCTCAGCTCAGCTTCGTGTCCGAGGCTACGTTCCCGTCCGCGTCGCGGGACTCGGAGCACGCCAACTCCTGGAGCGAGTCCTCTTCCGAAGACTGTCGCCATGGCAACCAGAGCCACGCTGACCCGCGTGAACAAGAGAGTGAACAGCACGACATGAACAAGAGGTGGTCACGCACGCGCACACACACACACACCCACACACACAATGTCATGTTAATGCGGCACTGTGAAGTGAAGTGAAGTGAATTATATTTACCGTATTTCCTTGAATTGGCGCCGGGAATATGGTATTCGCATGCCTCGAATTACAGCCGGGTCAAACTCGTTTCGCAAAATAATTAGCGCATGCTTGGCACTTCCGCTGGGTCAAATATGAGTCATTAAAGACTCCCGCCTCCTGGTGGTAGAGGGCGCTAGTGATTGTTCTTGCGACTGCTGGTACTGCAGAAGACCCGTGCAGCAGAAGAAGACAACCGGCAGCAAGAGTGCACAGCCATTGTTTGCTTGGACTTTTACCATGGAGGATTAAATATCTAAAATAAAACAGTTTTCTAAACTGGACTTTCAATCGAAGCAGGAGGTAATACTTAAAAGGAAGATCTCCATCGAGACAGAGAGACTTTTAAAGCTGAAAAAAGATAAGGAAGACTTCTATATCGATGCTTTTCTTCAAAAGGAGCTGGCATGGACTCATTTATACCTAAAGGTAAGACAATAATAACGTTTTTTTTTAATTAAATGTGCTTTTCATGATAAGGTAAGCACCGGAGTGAGAAGAGGTTTTAAAATAATTAGCGCATGCTTGGCCATCCCGCAGGCTTCTGGTAAGCGCCGGAGTGACAGGAGGTTTTAAATTAATTAGCGCCTCTGCGGCTATTCAAGGAAATACGGTACATAGCGCTTTTTTCTCTAGTGACTCAAAGCGCTTTTACATAGTGAAACCCAATATCTAAGTTACATTTAAACCAGTGTGGGTGGCACTGGGAGCAGGTGGGTAAAGTGTCTTGCCCAAGGACACGACGGCAGTGACGAGGATGGCGTAAGCGGGGATCGAACCTGGAACCCTCAAGTTTCTGGCACGGCCACTCTACCAACCGAGCTATACCACCCCCAAAGTGATGTCACTTCCTGTCCCCTGCAGGCTTTTAGACCCGACCAACACGCTGCAGTTTGACGACTTCAAGAAGTGTTACGGGGAAATCTTGTACCGCTGGGGTCTACGAGACAAACGAGCCGACGTTCTCAAGTTTGCTTCCTGTCCCCCGGAGCCGCACCAAGGAGTCGGTACGTTGCCGACTTCCTGTCCGTCCTGTACCAACGCTAAAATCCCGTCTGTCTCGGCGCAGAGTTTGGCGTGTTCTGCTGCCACTGTCGCAGCCAGGTGCGGGGGACGCAGTGCGCCGTGTGCAGGCGCCTTACCTTCCAGTGCGCCGTGTGCCACGTGGCCGTGCGTGGCTCCTCCCACTTCTGCCTAAGCTGCGGTCACGGCGGTCACACGGGTCACATGATGGACTGGTTCCGCCGCCAGGACGAGTGCCCGGCGGGATGCGGCTGCCGCTGTCTGCAGCAGAGCGTCTTCTGATGAGCCTCGCATTGATGATGAAGATCTTTGTGAATTGTGTCGTTTATTTACTGCCGTCAAACGATAAAAAATAGGTTTTATTCACGTGATGATGTCGTCAGGTCAGTTCTTTCTAAAAGTCATTAGAATGTTCATCCGTGATGGGGGTCATAGGTCACTTTGCTGCCAGTGATGATGTTGATGATGTGACGCTCTTCAGCCTGCAAGTACAATGAGTATTAATGAGAAGCCATCACCAACTGGCTGGGTCAGGGGTGTTCAAGCAGTGTTTCCCACACATTCATTTATTTGTTGCGGCCCGCCACGAAAGAATTAAGGCCGCGACAAAAAAAAAAAAAAAAATGTAAAAAAAATTTTTTTTTTTTTTTTGTGTCCTGTCAAGCTTCTCAGGCAAATCATATAGTTGATGTAGATGCCCATATCGGCTATTCAGATTTACTTTACAAAAGAGAAGTGTAGGATCAAGATTTTTGGAGCTCTTTGTTCAGTGGATCAGATGTTTGATGAAGCTTTGTGTCTATCTACCACCACTACTGTTATTTGTTTATTTGTTACTGACTGTGGCAGGACACCTCTGCCTCTGTTTCACTTTATGTTGCTGGTAAATAATATGGTTGTAGTAGTAGGCTAAAGTTAAATTATTTAGTATGCACTAATTAAAGGGGCAGAGCTTAAAGAGACATTTTAGCTTTTATATTTTTATAAGATATATTTTTTGTAAGAACCACAATTAATAAATATATTTCAGTGAATAACTTATTGTTCAAATCTGTATATAAATATGTACATAAAGTGTTGTAATTATATTGTAAAACGGATGGATGAACGGACGTTTAAAACAAAACTGTTATTATTAATTAGTAAGTATACATTTTTTTAGCCTTTTTAGAGAAAATCATATCATTGTAGTAAATTATGCAAATTACTCGATGATGTCATGGTGACCACGCCCATAGCCACGCCCCCACCGCCACAGGTATCTTGGCATTTTATGGGAAACACTGCCAAGGCACGGCCCGGGGGTCCGCTGCTCATTTTTAAAGGCCTGCAGCACATTTTAAAAAGATTACCGTATTTTCCGCACTATAAGGCGCACCTAAAAACCTCCAATTTTCTCAAAAGCTGACAGTGTGCCTTATAATCCGGTGCGCCTTATATATGGACCAATATTGAGCCCCAACAGGTCTCCCAACTACGGGATGCATAACGTAACCCCAGCCTCTACTGTAGCGTCTATTCTATGCGCCTTTTATATGAACAAAGTTTTAGAATAGGCCATTCATTGAAGGTGCGCCTTGTAATCCGGTGCGCCTTATAGTGCGGAAAATACGGTACCAAAAAACACAAAAAATTGGAATAAAAGAGTCAACAGGTGAAATGTAACAAGATAATGTTGACTCTGATAACACAAAGCTACCATGTGTTAAAAGTAAGTCATGTATCTACAAAGCCCAAAACCAGTGAAGTTGGCACGTTGTGTAAATCGTAAATAAAAACAGAATTCAATGATTTGCAAATCCTTTTCAACCTATATTCAATTGAATAGACTGCAAAGACAAGATACTTAACGTTCGAACTGGTAAACTTTGTTATTTTTTGCAAATATTAGCTCATTTGGAATTTGTTGCCTGCAACATGTTTCAAAAAAGCTGCCACAAAAAGACTGAGAAAGTTGAGGAATGCTCATCAAACACTTATTTGGAACATCCCACAGGTGAACAGACTAACTGAGAACAGGTGGGTGCCATGATTGGGTATAAAAGCAGCTTCCATGAAATGCTCAGTCATTCACAAACAAGGATGGGCCGAGGGTCCCCACTTTGAGAACAAATGCGTGAGCAAATTGTCCAACAGTTTAAGAACAACATATATCTCAACCAGCTATTGCAAGGAATTTAGGGATTTCACCATCTACGGTCCGTAATACCATCAAAAGGTTCAGAGAATCTGAAGAAATCACTGCACATAAGTGGCAATGCCCGTGACATTCGATCCCTCAGCGATACTGCATTAAAAAGCGACATCAGTGTGTAAAGGATATCACCACATAGGCTCAGGAAAACTTCAGAAAACCACTTTCAGTAACTAAGGTTCATCGCTACATCTGTAAGTACAAGTTAAACCTCTCCTATGCCAGGCGAAAACCGTTTATCAACAACACCCAGAAACGCCGTCTGCTTCGCTGGGCCTGAGCTCATCTAAGATGGACTGATGCAAAGTGGAAAAGTGTTCTGTGGTCTGACAAGTCCACATTTCAAATTGTTTTTCGAAACTGTGGACATCGTGTCCTCCGGACCAAAGAGGAAAAGAGCCATTCGGACTGTTATAGGCGCAAAGTTCAAAAGCCACCTGTGAAGGCGCCATTAATGCTGAAAGGTACATACAGGTTTCGGAGCAACATATGTTGCCATCCAAGCAACGTCTTTCATGGACACCCCTGCTTATTTCAGCAAGACAATGCCAAGCCACGTGTTACAGCAGCGTGGCTTCATAGTGAAAGAGTGCGGGTACTAGACTGGCCTGCCTGTAGTCCAGACCTGTCTCCCATTGAAAATGTGTGGCGCAATATGAAGCCTAAAATACCACAACGGAGACCCCCGGACTGTTGAACAACTTAAGCTGTACATCAAGCAAGAATGGGAAAGAATTCCAAGCTTAAAAAAATGGTCTCCTCAGTTCCTGAGTGTTGTTAAAAGAAAAGGCCATGTAACACAGTGGTAAAAATGCCCCTGTGCCAACTTTTTTGCAATGTGTTGCTTTCATTAAATTCTTAGTTAATGATTATTTGCAAAAAATAATTAAGTTTCTCAGTTTGAACATTAAATCTTGTCTCTGCCTATATTATATTCGGACATGTGAATTTTGAATGGCAGTGAACAAAGTGGTGGGTCACCAAACCAACGTGGCTGTGGTGCAGCAAACAGAGTGTGAATAATCTGAGTACGCAAGGGGCCTAGATCTTCCTGCAAAAAGCAGATACGGTCAGGAAATTTAACTATGCTATGAAATAGATCCCTATACATAATCAAAATAAGAGTTGTCGAGTGATATCAAGCATTATACGTCGGTCGCATTCCCAGTCATATCAAACTTTTGTGCTTCAGACATCATTCTACACGACAAAACCGATGGAAACTTGGAAAAACATGGAGGTCTCCAGCTTCTTTGTGTGTGGCTGGGTCAAGGACATTGGTATCAATAATAAATATGCATCGTTTTTGCTCGGGTCAGGTTGCATTACATGATTTAACTTCGCGTCTACTGCCATGTTTGTTGCTGTTGCACGCGCCATTTACGAGTACGTGTTTTCCTCGTCTTCATCAAAATATAACTATAAATGTCAACATTGTGTATGTGTTGAAAGATTAATTTATGATGGCTGACTTTGGTAAAAGCTTAACTCTTTTAGGTTTTACTCCCATTTGATTTCTTTTAGTTAGACTGGTGCTTTTCGAAACACTCATAGGAAATGTGGATAAGAAATACAAATAATATCAAAATAATACTTAAATGGGAAATAATAACCGTTAAAAGTATATCAAACAAACCTTTAAAGAATCACTTCAAACGTTCTATGACTTTGCCGTCTTCGACTGGGGTGCATGTAGGGTTGCAAAATTCCGGGAATATTCAAAGTTTGAAACTTTCCATGGGAATTAATGGGAATAAACATTGAATGCAACATGCTAGATCTTGCAGCATGACTATTAGCTAAAACAACCTGATTTAATGCAAATTCAGTTGAATTTCAACCCTGCACTGTGCATTCCTCCATCACATGCCCAGATAATTCCCAGCATGCGACACACTACAGCAGGGCTATTGAGGCCACACTAGTATTTGAGCCCAAGGACTTCATCTAGTCAGGTAAGTTTTGATATTACCGGGGTAAATATATTTGATATATGGTATTTAAGTTTAATAGAGGTGTAATTGCTGGTTACTGTATGACTGTAGACTACTCCAGCAGACTTCAACTCAAGCTGGTTAACTGTTCCTGTACTTGTTAAATGATTTTGGGTCCAATATCTCTAGCTAGCTAGGTTTATGTACCACCACAGTCTCATGATTAACCAAACTTATTTCTCCTTTAGCCGTGATGCTAATTTTCTCTATGTTAAATCTCATTCATTCATGCTAAAACAACGTTAGCGATCCGGATTTACCTTTTTTGTGAGCTGGAAAGTTCAACTAGCAAATACTAAATCAAAACGTGTAGTTTCCTCTGCCTTCTGTTCTGCTAGCCATTCTGTTGTCATACAAGAATGTAGGTTGTAGTTTGATTTAGCATTCTGATTGAGTGTTCATTTATCCGTCTAGCCTATTTCTATTCATTTGTCCATCAGTAAAATATTTTTAACGACTACGGTACTCCAATTGTTTAGCTGACTATTTATATCTGTGTGTGGCATTGCATTAGTGTTGTACAAGCTTCTCATCTTATTCTACAGAATAAGATGGACGGTGTCCAACTTTGAATACTGTATTTTTCGGAGTATAAGTCGCTCCGCAGTATAAGCCGCACTGGCCGAAAATGCATAATAAAGAAGAAAAAAAACATGTATAAGTCGCATTGGAGTATAAGTCGCATTTTTTGGGGAATTTTATTTGATAAAACCCAACACCAAGAATAGACATTTGAAAGGCAATTTAAAATAAATAAAGAATAGTGAACAACAGGCTGAATAAGTGTACGTTATATGAGGCATAAATAACCAACTGAGAACGTGCCTGGTATGTTAACGTAACATATTATGGTAAGAGTCATTCAAATAACTATAACATATAGAACATGCTATACGTTTACCAAACAATCTGTCACTCCTAATCGCTAAATCCCATGAAATCTTATATGTTTAGTCTCTTACGTCAGTGGTCTCCAACCACCGGGCCGCGGATCGATTGGCCGCACAAGAAATAAAAAAGAAATAAAAAATTATTATTTTTTATTTTTATTAAATGAACATAAAAAACACAAGATATACTTACAATTAGTGCACCAACCCAAAAAACCTCCCTCACAGTGCATTCCTCCATCACATGCCCAGATAATTCCCAGCATGCGACACACTACAGCAGGGCTATTGAGGCCACACTAGTATTTGAGCCCAAGGACTTCATCTAGTCAGGTAAGTTTTGATGATACTCATTCGCACAAAAGGGTTGTTTCTTTCTGTTATTAATATTTCTGGTTCCTACATTATATATCAATATAGATCAATACAGTCTGCAGGGATACAGTCCGTAAGCACACATGATTGTATTTTTTTAAGACAAAAAATAAATAAAAATGAAAATAAAAATAGCATCCGTGGGACAAATTTTCAAGCGTTGACCTGTCCGCAGCTACAAAAAGGTTGGGGACCACTGTCTTACGTGAATGAGCTAAATAATATTATTTGATATTTTACGGTAATGTGTTAATAATTTCACACATAAGTCGCTCCTGAGTATAAGTCGCACCCCCGGCCAAACTATAAAAAAAACTGCGACTTATAGTCCGAAAAATACGGTAATCAAAAAATGGTCAAAATTTCCAAACTTCCTGGGCTTAACTTCCGTGGTAAATTTCCACCTCATTGCTATCCTAGGTGCATGTTCCTATTTTTGTCTTCTTTCGTAAAATCTTGCACCCTTAACCATTATTGATTACCTCTCGAGGAACTCTTGAAGAAATTGTTATCCTTTTCGCGATTTGAACGGTTCCAAGAGCCTAAAACAACGCAAGCGTAGGGCATTTTTCTTCGAAAAAGGCAAAACGCTATGACAACAGACGCTCGCTGGCCCACCACTTCGAGCCTTGCATAGTCATATATATCATCATTGCCAAATTTTAACCAAATACAATATTTTAAGTTTTACCAATTGTATTATGTTACACACAGTCAAACTGGTTTTTAAATGCTAGGATAACTCTGCTCCCCAATTGCTCTGCAAGGCAATTACAAGACTGCAAAGTGGTACCAGGGGCCGTACTTATCAAGCTTCTTAGAGTGCCATTTTACACTTAAGTCCTGAGAATTTGCAAAATTTAGTCCTACTCTCAAACTTAAGAATAAAAGCTTTTTATCAACGTTCTTAAGTCTAAGAATCACTCCTACTCTCCACGATATTTAAGAGACCTTCAGAGGTGTCTTAAGTGGTTAGGAGTTGCCAGCAGGGGATGGCACTGAGGCGAGAGAGACGTGCGCGAACGTTCAGGGAACGGAACAATGTTTTTTGTTTTTTTGATGACGAGCAGCTGATCAAACGGTATCGTTTAGACAGAGCGGATATTATTTTTGTCACAGATTTAATACTTTTCGATTCCTTGTTGATTTCTGCATGTGTCTGCAGTGGGCTAGTATATATAGAGCCACCCACACCAGTTTCAAATTAGTTGCCTAATTAATGAATTGGAAAGAAAATGTTATGACAGTAGCGTATGTGTGTGGCCGTGAGGTGAGTGACGTCAGTGAGTGTGTGGGCGATAGAAGAGAGGGAGCGGTAGCGTGAGTGCCGGCGGGGACTAGTTTGTTTTGTATTATTTTGTAGTTTATTGTCAAAATATACACTCCCATTGTCCACTTAAATATTTCCAAGATATTTCTTTATTCTTAGACAACAGATTCCATTCCGTGATTGGTCATTTCTATGGACACAGAAATGACGTCACCTAAAATTCCATTTACGGCACATAGTAATGTCGTAATTCAGCTCTGAGTGTGACACTTAAGATTCAGTCCTACACTTCGCTGAAAGTGTGAGTAAGACGCTTGATAACTAACTTTTAAGTGCAGCTTTCAGCGAAGAATTTATTTACTCTTAAGTCAACTCTTAGCAGACTTCTTAGAAGTAATTCTAAGAAGCTTGATAAGTACGGCCCCAGATCTACCACCCGAGCAATGTCAAAAGGCAACTGTTGCGTTCCATTCCGTAGAACATCTTTTGCCCAGACTGCCTTTTCAATAAAAGGACCACAACTATGGAACTCTTTACCTGACACTTTGAAAAGTATACCTGCACTTGTCACTTTCAAAAAACAAACAAAATTATGGCTAGTTGAGCAACAATCGTGTTCCCATGTTTAGTTTTTACAAATTTTTACTAATTGGTTTTTATCTAGTCCGCACTTTGTCTGTGTTATTATTATTATTGGCTTTTATCTAGTTTGCACTTTGTCTGCATTATTTCTATTATCATTATTATCGACTCATCTTTGCCTTATTCTATTTTTTATTTTCCTATTTTAATGATGTTGGATCTGTGTTGTTGTTGTTGTTGTTGTTGTTGTTGGGGACAAGTGTTATAAATTAGCTTTGGCTACAAACACTATGATGCATACATTGGATAACTGTTTCAGGTGTCTATGTTTTTGTATCTGTCCCTATTTCAAATAAACTTCTACAATAATAATAACGAGCCGGACGTGACGTCAAGTGATTGCAACATATTTTGTGTTTTTGCCGTAAAAAAACGGGGGTTTCTATAAGAAAAAGGGTAAAAATAAACAACTTTATATCAACGGATAAATCTGAATGGGATCTATAGATATTTCAGAGTTGAAAGCAAATAAAATAAATAAATGTGACTTGTTTTTAACACTTTAATGACTGAGGCCCCTTAAGGTCCCAGGTACCTTTAACAGTCACCAAAATTGAGGGGAGCCTTCATGGTTACATTAATATATATTGTATTGGTTTTCAAAATACCCGCTGCATGCTTTCATCTTTCAGTGTGTGGCCCTCAGTGGAAAAAGTTTGGACACCCCCAGTCTGGGTCATTTTAACCTCTGACCTTTTCAGTATGTCCTCGGTGGACAGCACCTCTTCGTCGTCGTCATCGTCATTACTCTGCTCTGAGCTGCTGGAGGACATCTGCTCCTTCTTCTTCCTCTTCTTCTTCTCCTGCTTCACTTTGTGTTTGTGCTTCTTGGCTTTCTTCTTCTGGGTAACAAACTCACATGTCAGCCGCAACGCCCGCCCCCCAAAAAAAGAATATTTTACAATAAAAGTCTGTACCTTCTTGTCTTTTTTGTGTTTGTGTTGCTTCTTGTTCTTGTGTTTCCTGTCTTTATTCCTCTCCCACTCATTGGGGGAAGTAGCGCCCACTTTGGCTGGATGGGGAACAACAAGAAGATGAATCAGCCAATTAGATAGAAAGGGACATTAATAATAATAATAATAATGGATTAGATTTTATATCGCGCTTTTCTATTATTAGATACTCAAAGCACTCACAGAAAAGTGGGAACCCGTCATTCATTCACATTATTATTTTTTCCAATCATTTTGGAACTCGCAAGCGTACTTCTTCTTACTCGTCGTCGCCATGTCTCTTCTTCGTTCTTCTGCTTTGTCTCTGTTATGTTTTTGGACATTACTACCTGCCGTAGTTTTGAAGCAATGCATGATGGGAATCGGGATGTTGTGTGTCAGTGTATTAACGTGCCGGCTGGAATAAACACACGCTGAGAAATAGCTCCGTGCCTACCTACTTTATGGGTTATTGATAAACCTATGGATAACGGAGACATATATAATAGTCTCCTTTTCAGGTGAGAGAGGACGCTAAAGGCAGAGCCTTTAAGGCACGCCCCCAATATTGTTGTCCGGTCGGGAGAAATTCGGGAGAATGGTTGCCCCGGGAGATTTTCGGGAGGGGCACTGGAATTCGGGAGTCTCCCGGGAAAATCGTCAGGGTTGGCAAGTATGCCTGTGGGACTCACCTGGGCCGAGCCATGGAGGCGGTAGCTTGGGACCGAACTCGAGCACTTCCTCTGATGGCATGTGACAGGAAACGGCCGCTAAAAAAACACTGTTATTGTTAGTATGGAACATCTAAACAGCAACAGAGAATGGATGTTTCGATGCCGAGACAAAAGGAAGTTACTGGTCTGCTGCGAGGACGTCGTCACGGTGCTCATCACGGTGCTGGTGACGGTGCTGGTGATGGTGCTCGTGGCGGTGCTCGTGACGGAGGAAGACGACGAGATGTTGAAGAGGTTTGTCGGCTGCGACTTGACTTCTTCCTCTTTTGGCTCCTCCTCCTCACCGTCTTCATCGGACGAAGAGGATTTTTCGTCTGATGAGCTGGCAAAGATGGCCTTGAACAAGTCCATGGGGGGTCGGCTCTCCTCCTCCACTTCTTCTTCCTTGTCCTCGTCCTCGTCCTCCTCCTCCTCGTCGTCGTCCTCACTCTCATCCTCGTTGCCATTATTACGTTCCTGTGAGAGTTCACATTCACTTCCTGCTCCAAAGAGGGGAACGTCACCGCATGTTCTACCTTTGTTTTGTTGTCCGCAGCCGGCTCAGAAATTGTACTGGGCGATGCTTCGGTCGCTTGGTCTAAAGTGGCGTCACTTGTTTGCTCTCTGGCCTCGCTGATCAGGTGATCGAGCGGGTCGTTCTTATCCGCCTCCTGGTCCCATCTGGACTTCTTGACGGTCTGCAGAGCCTTTGCTGGGGCTAAAAGATAAGGATAAAGAACAATGTCACATGACTACGGATATGATGAAGGAAGTAAATCATAACTACTGAATAGGGATGTAGCGATGTGAAAAAGTCATCACGGTTATCATCATAATGGCATTATTGAATGTGCTTACAATATACTTATACACACTTATAGCTAGGGATATTATCGGTCGATAAATGCTTTAAAATGTAGTATCGGAAATTATCTGTTTCAAAATTATCGGTATCGGTTTCAAAAAGTTAAATGTATGACTTTTTAAAACGCCGCTGTGTACACGGACGTAGGGAGAAGTACAGAGCGCCAATAAACCTTAAAGGCACTGCCTTTGCGTGCCGGCCCAGTCACATAATATCTACGGCTTTTCA
>NC_084732.1:14421598-14425358 GCF_033978785.1 Entelurus aequoreus
ACACACACACACACACACACACACACACACGTCACTTCACATGTTGATTAACGCACAGCACAGTATCGGTCTGGACGTACCTCCTGGTCTCGGTCTACTTCCACATTCTCGTCGTCTTCCTGGGTTTTGGCTCGAGTGAAGCGACTCGACAGCACGGAAGAGATGGGTCGGTACAAGATGGAGGCTCGGACAAACTCATCCCCTTCCCGGCTGCGCTCCCACTCCGTCATGGCCGGATCCAAACTTTGGCCGAGGGCGTCTGAACAAACAAACATCACACTTTTTAAGTTTAGAAGTGATGAGCGCAGAAAGGAAAACACTCGTGTTCAAACACGGATGGACAGTCGGGTGGGAGCTTGAAGGAGAAATGCATGATGGGAGTGGAACCTTTTTCTCCCTGCTGGAGGCGGCTCAGATACAAGCTGTAGCGAGCTTGCTTGCTGGCGTTCTCCTCAAAGGGCTTGAACGCGTGCGAGGTGGTGTGTCCTTTCCACGCCGCCATGGCGTCCTGCTGCTGCTTCAAACTGGAGGACGCGGCGCCGCCAGCCCCACTTAGGGGCATCGGGGCGACAGGGCGCATGGTATTATGGGGGGGGGCGGTTGTCGGGGCAGGGTCGGTAGTCGGGGCAGGGGCCGTTGTCGGAACGGCGCCAGAAGCGGCGCGGAGGCGGAGCAGTCGCTCTCTGTCTTCAGGCCTTAGCAGATCCATGACTGAAGTGGGACCTGAACATGAAGAGAAGGGTCATCACTTCAGAACCCATCCATCCATTTTCTACCGCTTGTCCCTTTTGGGGAACCAATTACCGTATTTTCCGGACTATAAGGCGCACTCAAAATCCTTTTTTTCCCTCAAAACTCGACAGTGCGCCTTATAACCCGGTGCGTCTAATGTACGGAATAGTTCTGGTTCTGCTTACCGATCTCGAAGCTATTTTATTTGGTACATGGTGAAATTATAAGTGTGACCAGTAGATAGCAGTCACACGTGTAGACTGCAATATGACTCAAGTAAACAACACCAACATTTTGTATGTTCCATTGAAAATATAGAACATTACACACGGCGCTCAGAAATCTATCAAAATGTTTTAGTACGACTTTGGTAAGCTATGAAGCCGCACATCTTGATGGATTGTACTGTGCTTCAACATACGAGTATTTGTATGGTGTGTGTATAAGATAAGACATTATCTGGCGTTTTGTTTCACAATATTATGCAAAACCAACTTTTCTTAACTTCTGGTACCTGCTGATCTGTATTTGGGATCTGCATAAGTCCTAAAAAATTGCGTGTGTCCGCCTTTGTAGTCCGTGGCGACACCGTAGTCGATAAGCTTCTTCTTTTTCTCTATATTCTTGTTGTGGGACATTCATCCTCTGCTGTTGCCATTTCTAATATAAAGTAGTGTAAAGTTCTTACTTACATCTGTCAGTAAACTCGCCATGAAAGCGCTAAAACATACCGGTGTAGTGAGTTTACATTATTCACCCAAGGAACTTTAGTTATTAGAGTTCTGGTCGGATGGTTTTTCACGGGACACATTTCCGGCGTTGTTGTTGTTTGCGGATGGGGAGATGCTGCTCCATTATTGATTTAGGTCAAGTCTGAATGTCATTAAAACAGTTAGCTACAAAAAAAACACAAAAAAAACCAGTTAACTCCATCTTTTGACACTTCTTCCACTCCCGTCCTTGCACGCTACACCGCTCGAACAAAGATGACGGGGAGAAGACGCTGCCGAAGGTGAGCCACGTAATTAAGCCACTTGTCACTTTCAAAAAACAAACAAAATTGTGCCTAGTTGAGCAACAATCGTGTTCCCATGTTTAGTTTTTACTAATTTTTACTAATTGTTTTTTATCTAGTCTGCACTTTGTCTGTGTTATTATTATTATTGGCTTTTATCTAGTTTGCACTTTGTCTGGATTATTACTATTATCATTATTATCGACTCATCTTTGCCTTATTCTTTTTATTTTCCTATTTTAATGATGTTGGATCTGTGTTGTTGTTGTTGGGGACAAGTGTTGTAAATTAGCTTTGGCTACAAACGCTATGATGCATACATTGGATAACTGTTTCAGATGTCTATGTTTCTGTATCTGTCCCTATTTCAAATAAACCTTTATATATATATATAAGACTGCCAACAAAACGGTGCATCCTTAAGCGACTGTCAGAAAGCGGCTTGAAGATGATCTGTAAAACATAATCTATGCAACATTTTGACCAAAGAACCACCATTACATCTTATGCAGACCACAAGGAAGTGTTTTACATTTATAAAAAAAATCATAATAATATGACTCCTTTAATGCGCCTTATATGTGAAAAAAAGATCGAAAATAGACCATTCATTGGCAGTGTGCCTTATAACCCGGTGCCCCCTATGGTCTGGAAAATGCGGTACTCACCTCGGCCAAACAATGACATCATATTATTAAATATTTCGGAGACGCCTAGCTGTAATGACACCATTGTCTACTAGGGGCGGCATAGTGCTCTTTTCCCACCTTTTAAGGAGTCTTCTCCCAGCATCGCCATTCTCTGGCCGGACACCAACTGATGACGTCCTCCCTGTGGAGGCTCCTCCTTCACCATGTGGCCCCTGGATGACTTCAGAGCTTCGGCCAGTGCCGCACTGACCCCGGTCACATGTGAGATCTCCACTGGGGGTCGAAAATGATGAACGGGCCGATAGTTGGCGGGCAGCACTGGAGGGCGGAAGAACTGCAGGCAAAGGAAGAAAGGTTAGTAAGTGAATGTTTAGAGGGTGCCCAAAGTGTGGCCCATAGCTAATTTTTTAATGGCCCGCGGCACAATCGTCAGCATTCTAATGATAGCCTTTTTGCCTATTTTACAGGTATACACCGCAGCGCCAAACATTTTGTTACTTGATGTATGATACCCGTTAGCATGGTAATGTTTGTGTGCTTGCTTTTTTTTAGCTAATTTTGTAGGTATTCACCTCAGTCATATGTTGTTACTTGATGCATGCCAATGTTAGCATTTACATTTTTTTTGATTAGGTACACACCTCAGAGTAATATTTTTTGGTACTTGACATGTAGCAGTTAGCATTTTAGAATGCTAACAATAGCAATGTAGCTTTTTTAGCTAATTCAGCATTTATACACCTCAACGTCAAATATTTTACAGGATGAATGATACATGTTAGCATGCTAATGTGTATCCTTGTTTTTTGTGGGTATACACCTTAGTCATATGTTGGTACTTGATGCATGCCAACGTTGGAACGCTTACATTTTAAAAACTTTTTTGCAGGTACACACTTCAGAGTAATATATTTTGGTACTTAACACTTTCCAGTTAGCATTTTTACATGCTAACATTAGCGAGCTAGCTTTTTAGCTAATTTAGCAGGTATGAACATCAGTGTCATACATTGTAACATTTCATTAATGCGAACTGTAAGCTAGGTATTGTTAGCATGTTAGCAAAGTATTGTTATCATGCTAGCTTTTTTTTAAGCTCATTTTGCGCAAATATTATATCTGCCCAGCGTGCTAACTGTTAGCATTTCAGTTCGGCGTTGGCTATTTAGCATTCACAGCAAATTTCTACCAAAATTACATTTTGTAGTTCTTAGAAAAAAATCTATATGATATACTGGTTTTGAAGGCGAGAACTACCAAAATGGCCCCTGCATCCTTTGATTTGTCAGTCTGTCGCCCCCCAGTGGAAAAAGTTTGGGCCCCCCTGGTCAGATGTTAAATTATGTCACTCACCGTTTTGTGT